>NC_084628.1:36484149-36536649 GCF_033978795.1 Nerophis ophidion | reverse complement strand
GAACATCCATGCTAATGCTAACTTGACTAGCTTACGTGAATATTAACATAGCACCGACGCTAGCTGACTTGGCTAAAAAAAAATAACAAATAGTTCATAAAAAGCGTAAGTCAATTGGCATTATTTGTTTGAAAAACGCTGAATAATTTACGGTGTTTGGGTGAGGGCGAGAAGAATGTCCAGCGGCCGCAGCGCAGACGTGGTGGAGCAGGTGAGCCGGCTGTGGTCCATGCTGGATGTTCTCTGCCTGAGCGACCCGGAGGCCTACCGCAGCTTCGTGGAGAAGCAGGTGACGTCAGGGCTGGACTACCACACGCCGCCTCGCGTGGAGGCATGCATGCGTGTGGACGTGGAGGTGAGTTGCCATCAATTTGGGGAAATAAGGGCCCAAAAGTACTCCCGTTGCCCGGGAACACCTGTTTGTATCATAATGCATACACAGGTGTAGCTCATTAGAATTAGGCGGAGCCTAAACCGGAAGTGTGCCTAAATGCGAGTAGGCGCGGCCTTTATTTTTTTAATTAATATTTCGGTGTTTTTTTTTTTAAACATGGGGGTTTTTTTGGTTGTTTTTTTTCTTAAATTTTCTTATTTTATTTTTTTTACAGGTTTCAACATTTACAAACAAACAGACGAAAAAACAATCAAAATAAGTACAAAAACAGTACAAAACAGTACAAAATAAAACAGCGCCAGGGGGGTTGTAAATTCAAAAAACAGAAAAACAAACAAAACCAAAAAGAAAAAAATATATATATATGTATCTATATATATATATATATATATATATATATATTTGTCGGAGTATATGTCGCTCCGGAGTATAAGTCGCACCTGCCTAAAATGCATAATAAAGAAGGAAAAACACACATATAAGTCGCGCTGGAGTATAAATCGCATTTTTGAAGGAATTTCTTTTTTTTTAAGCAATGTTTTTTATTTTTATTTTTTCTAAACATTTTTTTTTTTTTACAAGTTTCAACATTTGCAAACAAACAGACGAAAAACAATCAAAATAAGTACAACAACAGTACAAAATAAAACAGCGCCAGGGGCTTGTAAATTCAAACTAAAGAAATTAGAATACAAATACAAAAAAACAACAACAAAATTATATATATATGTATAAAAATATATATATATATACACCGTATTTTTCTGAGTATAAATCGCTCCGGAGTATAAGTCGCACCTGCCTAAAATGCATAATAACGAAGGAAAAAAACACATATAAGTCGCACTGGAGTATAAATCGCATTTTTGAAGGATTTTTTTTTTTTTTTAAACACTTTTTCATTTTTTTTTTTTCTTAAATTTTTTTTTTTTTTTTTTACAAGTTTCAACATTTACAAACAAACAGACGAAAAACAATCAAAATAAATACAAAAACAGTACAAAACAGTACAAAATAAAACAGCGCCAGGGGGTTGTAAATTCAAAGTAAAGAAAATAGAATACAAGTACAAAAAAACAACAACAAAATTATATATATATATATATATATATATATATATATATATATATATATATATATATATATATATATATATATATATATATATATATATACACACCATATTTTTCGGGGTATAAATCGCTCCGGAGTATAAGTCGCACCTGCCTATAATGCATAATAAAGAAGGAAAAAAACACATATAAGTCGCACTGGAGTATAAATCGCATTTTTGAAGGATTTCTTTTTTTTTTTAAACACTGTTTTTTTGTGTGTTTTTTTCTTAATTTTAATTTATTTTTATTTTTTTTTAACAAGTTTCAACATTTACAAACAAACAGATGAAAAATAATCAAAATAAGTACAAAAACAGTACAAAATAAAACAGCGCCAGGGGGTTGTAAATTCAAAGTAAAGAAAATAGAATACAAAAGCAAAAAAACAACAACAAAAGTGTGTGTATATATATATATATATATATATATATATATATATATATATATATATATATATATATATATATATATATATATATATATATATATATATATATATATATATATATACACCATATTTTTCGGAGCATAAGTCGCACTTGCCTAAAATACATAACAAAGAAGGGAAAAAACATATATAAATCACACTGGAGTATAAGTCGCATTTTTGGGAGAAATTTATTTGATAAAAAAACACCAAGAATAGACATTTGAATAAATAAAGAATAGTGAACAACAGGCTGAATAAGTGTACGTTATATGAGGCATAAATAACCAACTGAGAAGGTGCCTGCTATGTTAACCTAACATATGGTAAGAGTCATTCAAATAACTACAACATATAGAACATGCTATACCTTTACCAAACAATCCGTCACTCCTAATCGATAAATCCCATTAAATCTTATACGTCTAGTCTCTTACGTGAATAAGCGAAATAATATTTTTTATATTTTACGTTAATGTGTTAATAATTTCACACAAGTTGCTCCTGAGTATAAGTCTCAACCCCGGCCAAACTATGAAAAAAACTGCGACTTATAGTCCGATAAATACGGTGTATATATATATATATATGTAAGCTTGGACCTTAAATCCTACTGAATAGCTCTTAATCTTCTTCCCTTTATTTGATTTCAAATTACCGGTATTGAAATCAGCTTCCTACATTTTAAAAATGATGACAGGGGAAGTGTCACTCGTGACGTCATGAGTTTGACCAGGCGGTAATACTAAGCATGCGCTAATTATTTTCGATACTCGATACCCAACCCTAATCCTACATAAACAATGTATGAATACATTAGATATCTATATATCTTAGGGACCTATAAACTGTATCTCTGTTGCTGCAGCAGCAGAGAGTTTATTCTGTCTTGACACTTTGTATTACATGTATTTTTTATGTATGTCGCTTTGGATAAAAGCGTCTGCCAAATACTTAAATATATATAAACACCTGAAAGTCTTTATATCTTTATCCCCCCCCCACACACACAATCTGGACTGTGGTCCTAACTTTTACCCCTGTTGGCTTTTACAATCTTTATCTTCATCATTTATTTCATATTCATGTTAGTCAAGTATGACATTTTTAAATGTAATTAATTTCATTGACATGCAATTCTATTATGGTCATATTCTTGTTCTTTAGCGGCTACGGTTTCAGTACTATTGAAGATCTTTGCTCCCTCTCAACTCTGTGGTAATATTATTTTCACAAAATATAACCAATAGTATGTTAATGTTAAATCTTACTTATGAAAAGTAATCCCTGGATTCCTATTTTCAACAGTCCGCTCATTTGAGCAGGAAAACGCAGAACACCAGCCCGGCATCTTTGTTTTCTACCCGTCAACTGTCAGTTTAGGCTGCTCGCCAGCTCTTCATAGACGCAAAATTGGCTGCTGTGACGCGAGAAATTCGACCGCCATCTTAAAGTGGTGATGATAGATGGATAGAATCAATAAAGTACTATCTATCTATCTATCTATCATCACCACTTCAAGATGGCGGCCGAATTTCTCGTGTCACAGCAGCCAATGCTGCGTCTATATATGAGATGTCTGTTTATGGCTCTATGAAGACAGGCGAGCGAATCTTATAGAGCAGGGGTGTCAAACTCAAATACAGAGTGGGCCAAAATTTTAAACGGAACAACGCCGCGGGCTAAAGTTGAACAAATTAACCCTTTAATAGGGACCCAAACAAGTTTAGCATTGAATATTGAACAAGCAAGGCTTATATAACTTTAGTGACATGCAAAATCCAGTTTCAAATAATAATAATTTAAAAAATATCAATGGCATATCAAATCAAATTTAAATAAAAATGTAATGCCTTTTTTTCTATTTGCAATCTTCTGAGGTAAATATCTATTTTTTTCCACAGGCTAATAATAAATTTGAAAATAAAATAACAATAATGAATGAACCAAACATTCAAGCCTTGAAGTAGCAAGAGAAAATGCATGAATAAAAGGTTAATTATTGGTCAGTTTGCTGGAAGTTTCCCGGAAGAGTTAGTGCTGCAAGGGGTTCTGGGTATTTTTTCTGTTGTGTTACGGTGCGGATGTTCACCCAAAATGTGTTTGTCATTCTTGTTTGGTGTGGGTTCACAGTGTGGCACATATTTGTAACAGTGCTAAAGTTGTTTATACGGCCACCCTCAGTGTGACCTGTATGGCTTGTGACCAAGTATGCCTTGCATTCACTCGTGTGTGTGTGTGTGTAAAAGCCACAAATATTATGTGACACGCTGTTAGTATGGAGGAAAAGCGGACGTGACGACAGGTTGCAGAGAACGCTAAAGGCAGTGCCTTAAATGCACGCCCCCATTATATTTGTCCAGGTGGAAATCGGTAGAAATTCAGGAGAATGGTTGCCCCGGGAGATTTTCGGGAGGGGCACTGAACTTCGGGAGTCTACTGGAAAAATTAGGAGGGTTGGCAAGTATGAGTATTGGCGGTGAATGCGGTGTTACAGCGGCACCGACGCTGTATAACACCGGCGGGCCAGCTCTAATGCTCAATTGATATTGCCTCAAGGGCCAAATTAAATTACACGGCGGGCCAGATTTGGCCCTCGGGCCAGAGTTTGACACCCATGTTATAGCCTTCCAAAAGACTTTCTCGTTGCCATATCACTCTCTTTTCTTTTTTTTTAGAATTTTGTCAGAAGTTTTAAGGGTGCAATATGTAGTAATGTGGCCAGAAATGGTATTGGAATCACGGTCAAAATTAACCGTGCTAATGTCGGAACCAGTTTAATTGAGTTTGAGTTTATTTGGAACATGCAAGCATACAACATGATACATCACACATGCAAGCATACAACATGATACATCACACATGCATGCATACAACATGATACATCACACATGTAAGCATACAACATGATACATCACACATGCATGCATACAACATGATACATCACACATGTAAGCATACAACATGATACATCACACATGCAAGCATACAACATGATACATCACACATACATGCATACAACATGATACATCACACATGCACGCATACAACATGATACATCAGACATGCAAGCATACAACATGATACATCACACATGCAAGCATACAACATGATACATCACACATACATGCATACAACATGATACATCACACATGCAAGCATACAACATGATACATCACAATTTCCAGTTTCTCTATTCAATATGTTTGAAAATGAGTAAGAAGAAGCAGAGTTTATTTAATCCTACCCCTTTTCTTTTACATAACAGTTGGTAAAACTTTTGTTCACTTCCTGTTCTCAATTTATTCACAATATACTCCATAAGTAATCACTATAAAATGAATAATACTTGGTGAAGTTATATTTCATATGGTGAGATGAATAAGATTATTTAGAAAATGAATGGATGGATGAAATAAATTCAGAATGTTTACCATGGCTCTTCTTCTTTGTACTTTGTAAACACTTTAAGTTTGAAGAGTTTCTTGAAGTGGATCATATTATTACTTTGTTTGATTGCTTTACTTAATCCGTTCTTTCATTTAATTCCACATACTGATATACTGAAGGTTTTAAGTGTTGTATGTGCATACAATTGTTTTAAATTACATTTTTTTCTAAGATAATATTTCTCTTTTGTTGAGAGTTGTTGTATATTCTTGGCTAGCAGGTTATATTTTGCTTTGTGTATAATTTTAGCTGTTTGCAAATTCACTATGTTGTAGAATTACAGTAATTTTGATTCAATAATTAAAGGGTTTGTATGTTCTCTATATCCAACATGATGTATTATTCTAACTCATCTTTTTTGTAACACCATTAATGAATGAAATGTACTTTTGTAGTTATTTCCCCATATTTGTACACAATAACCCAGATACGCCAGAGGTGGGCGGTGCGTTTCTCACCTAGGCCTTCAGGGATGTCTGACTTCAATGATTACCTCTCAAAATACCATCATTGATGTCACCGCATGACCATTGCTGGAGAAACACAATACAGGAACACATTTATGCACTGCTGGGCGTTGTACAAAACGGGTTATTTTCTGGCGCATTTAAAAATCAATAAACCCGCATCAGCAATTAAAACATTTCTTAAGCGGGCGCCACTGTCGAAAATTAAAATTGCAAAACACATTTTAAATGTGAAAAAATAAAGAAATTTAAAAAAGAACACAAAAAAGAACAATAACTTTGAGTTTACATAATAATGTTCATACCACAGATAAAAAAGAGCAATATAAAAAAAAATACATATATATTTTGCAAAAAAACCCAACAAAGAACACATAATATACACATTGGTGTGCCAAAACCAAACAATAAGTGACGAAAAAGTACCATCCATCCAGTTTCTACTGCTTGGTCTCACAAAATGTATTTTTTCTTTAAATATCCTTCTTGAAAATGGCCTTGCAAATATACCGTATTTCCTTGAATTGCCGCTGGGGCGCTAATTAATTTAAAACCTCTTCTCACTCCTACGTTTACCAAAGGCATGCGGTAAAAGTAAGCATGCGCTAATTATTTTAAAACCTCTTCTCACTCCGGCACTTACCAAAGGCATGCAGTAAAAATTTGAGTATGATGTAAGCTTGGACCTTAAATCCTACTGAATAGCTCTTAATCTTCTTCCCTTTATGCGATTTCAAATTACCGGTATTGAAATCAGCCTCCTCCATTTTGAAAATGATGACAGGGGAAGTGTCACTCGTGACGTCATGAGTTTGACTAAGCATGCACTAGTGTTCAAGGAAATACGGTATGTGTTGTCTTGTCTAATCATAAGAGATGCAGACGAGGCGTGTTGGCTGACTTCTAAAAGTTGACTCCACAGCGTGCTCATCAAAAACATTCCGCTGCCAGCATGTCTACATTTAACAACCTAAACGGGGCTACTGCGCATGCTCTTCACTACTGTGGCATGCTGGGTAATGGAGTCCTTGTGTTACCTGGCTCATGACATCACTATATATCTGCCATAGGCCAGATAAAAGGCCGTACTGACAACAACTTGTGATCTGATTGGCTATCGCAACTGTCTATCAACTGTATGTCTCCGTTCACTTACGGCACACGAATGCCCGCATTGTTGATCCTGAAAGCCTCAGGGAGATTTGGTACAGCATGGAAACAAAAGCTAGCTGAATTCTGATTGGATAAAAACTCGATAAACTAAAAACAACGCTGGAAGGACCATAATATGAAGGTCAGCAGAGAAGGTCTTGCTGGCCCTGACGGCACACCACTGGTTGGAACAGTTCCTAATTTTTTTTCCCTGTGCGCTGTTTTCCCTCAGGTGCGGCTGATTGGCACCTGACCACACCTGGTGTCAATCAGTCCGCTCCTATTTCTACCTGCTTTTGTCCCCCAGTCAGGGCTGGATTATTGTCGCTCTTGTCGTGTCGTGCTGTGTCATGTTTTTGCAGCATAGCGGTAAACTATATTCGTTAGATGTTTGTAGCTTACTGTTTTTTGTTCCCTGCTTCCAGTTTGTTTTCATATTACAAGTATGACTTCTGTTTTCCTGCTCGCTACCCGCTAGCTTCTACACTAGGCCCTTTTTGTTTTTGCTAGCTTCCATGCTAATCTTCCTTTGTTTTCTAGCTCCCATGCTAGCTCTCTTAGTTGGTTATCCGCCTCGCGCGCGCTTTTTGTTGTACCCCTTTGGTTTGTTCGTGTTTTAGTATTTTTATGAATTTATGTTTTGTCACTCCATGCCTGCCTCCATCTCGGGGTTAGTCACAAACTAAATCTGACAATCTGTCGATGTGTCATTGACCGGGCTAGCATGCTAAGCATTACACTAGGAGCTAAGCACCATCACACTAAGCATTCATTGCACAAACATACTAGCTTTGTTAGACAAGATCACAGACTGTATTGGACAATATAGTTTACCTACCAAATGTCAATTTACATTTATTACACGTAATAAGAAAACGTAAATGCCTTACTTACCGATCAAAGAGGAAAATAGCAAGTTTGGCGTCAGATGAAAAAATCTTCTCCGGCTTCAATCGTCTCCATCTTTCAAAGGCATCACCGGTACAAAATCCTTGTTTTGTTCCTGGCTTCATCATGAATAAGTTGAGAAACGTAACGTCGCCTTTTAGATTTACTAAGGTCTGACATGTTTAGTAACTTTACCAGTGGCAGTAGCTCGACGAAGAGGCAACTGGCAACCAGGATGTGACACACTGACTTTTTAATTGGTCAAACAGTGGAGGGCTGGGCATGGAAATTAAAATTATAACACTATTTCAAGGCTGTAAATTTAATTCTGAAAGGAGCATATCCTGGTTGAACTACTGTTATCAGTTATAAAGGTATTTGAAAAGAACATGATTTATTAATGCCTTTTGACATATCAGGGCCATTTAATGATGACTTGACATGACATTATTACATATGGCACCTTTAATAGTTTTTATCAAGGAAATACTCACCAGCGGCAGTTGGATCCGAATCGTTCAAACGTTCACCAGTTTATACTATTTGGAAATATTGTAAAATCCATCCATTCATCTTCTTCCGCTTATAGGAGGTCGGGTCGCGGGGGCAGCAGCCTAAGCAGGGAAGCCCAGACTTTCCTCTCCGCAGCCACTTCGTCCAGCTCCTCCCGGGGGATCCCGAGGCGTTCCCAGACCAGCCGGGAGACATAGTCTTCACAACGTGACCTGAGTCTTTCCTGTGGCCTCCGACTGCTCGGACGTGCCCGAAACACCTCCCTAGGGAGACGTTCGGGTGGCATCCTGACCAGATGCCCGAACCACCTCATCTGGCTCCTCTCCATTTGGAGGATCGGCGGCTTTAATTTGAGTTTTTCCCGGATGACAGAGATTTTCACCCTAACTCTACGGGAGAGCCCCGCCACCCAGCAGAGGAAGCTCATTTACCCGTGATCTTGTCCTTTCAGTCATAACCCAAAGCTCATGACCATAGGTGAGGATGGGAACGTGGCTCGACCGGTAAATTGAGAGCTTTGCCTTCCGGCTCAGCTCCTTCTTCACCACAACGGATCGATACAGCGTCCGCATTACTGAAGACGCCGCACGGATCCGCCTGTCGGTCTCACGATCCACTCTTCCCTCACTCGTGAACAAGACTCCGAGGTACTTGAACTCCTCCACTTGGGGCAGGGTCTCCTCCCCGACCTGGAGATGGCACTCTACCCTTTTCCTGGCGAAAACCATGGACACGGACTTGGAGGTGCTGATTCTCATCCCAGTCGTTTCACACTCGGCTGCGAACTGATCCAGTGAGAGCTGAAGATCTTGGCCAGCTGAAGCCATCAGGACCACATCGCTGCAAAAAGCAGAGACCTAATCCTGCAGCCACCAAACCGGATCCCCTCAACGCCCTGATCGCGCCTAGAAACTCTATCCATAAAAGTTATGGATATACCTCCACCGCCTGCGTCTGGCGGTGGAGGTATATCGAGGGGGGCGTGGCCTGTGGGCCTGCAGCGGAACAGGGTGTGCCAGGACCAGCCTCGATGTCAGCGACAGGTGGGCCTTTTTGTCTAATCACCTGTCGCTCTGACAAGGCCCACCTGGGCCATCAACACACCTGTCTCTGACTTTGAGGCCGGGCCTGGCACTCCCTGTTCCGCTGCAGGACTGCAGGCCACGCTCCCCTCCACAGACCCTCTATTTGTACACTCTCAGTTACATTAACATTGATATTTATACATGTGGGCCGACAGATAAAAACACAGTTTTAAATGTAGCATTTAAGAACTGTTCGTAGCTATGAATCGGTCAAAGAACCGTTCAAAAGACCCGACTCCTTCATATCTCTGACAGCTTTTGTTGTTGTCGTGTTTGTGGTGCCAACAATATAGCCTTCCATTTGAACCTGTAGAAATAAAGAAAGTTGTTTGTTTTTATTTTGTCATCAAATGTAACAGACGATTGGGCAAAACATTTGACAACACTATGCAGTATCCAAGCAGCACCCCGGAGGCCATTTGTCGGTAATTTATGGCCAATTTTCTAAATCAGTGCCAAATGGACGCAGCTTACCTGAGCTATAATATGACTGTTTCGCCTCCCAATTTATATTTAGAGGTTATGCATGCCACAGTTTTTAATGATGTGTATCTGCCCTCACCAGGAACCAAGAGGCCTGCTGTACATCAACATATGCAGTTGGAAGCGTGTGCCGCCACCCCAGGACCCCAGCGAGCCATTACCTGTGTATGCTGGAAGCCTGGAAGCGGACACAAATATAGGTCGGGGTCAAAGACAAAGCTACGCTGCATTATATTGCCTGTAGGCAGTGGCGGGGCGGGCGTGTTCCACCGAGGCTTTCAGTTATGTCCGACTTCAATGATTACGTCTCAAAATACCATCATTTATGTCCCCACATGACCATTGCAGGAGAAATACTATACAGGAACACATTTACGCACTACTGTGCATTGAAACACATCAGCAGTGTACAAAACGGGTTATTTTCTGGAGCATTTAAAAATCTGGGATTTAGCACCTCCAAGTCCGAGTCCATGGTTCTCGCCCGGAAAAGGGTGGAGTGCCATCTCCGGGTTGGAGAGGAGACCCTGCCCCAAGTGGAGGAGTTCAAGTACCTCAGAGTCTTGTTCACAAGTAAGAGAAGAGTGGATTTTAAGATCGACAGGCGGATCGGTGCGGCGTCTTCAGTAATGTGGACACTGTATCGATCCATTGTGGTGAAGAAGGAGCTGAGCCGGAAGGCAAAGCTCTCAATTTACCGGTCAATCCATAGTCCCATCCTCACCTATGTTCATGAGCTTTGGGTCATGACCAAAAGGACAAGATCACAGGTAAATGAGTTTCCTCCGCCGGGTGGTGGGGCTCTCCCTTAGAGATAGGGTGAGAAGCTCTGTCATCCGGGAGGAGCTCAAAGTAAAGCCGCTGCTCCTCCACATGGAGAGTAGCCAGTTGAGGTGGTTCGGGCATCTGCTCAGGATGCCACCCGATTGACTCCCTGGGAGGTGTTTAGGGCACATCTGACCGGCAGGAGAAGACCCAGGGTCCCCCGGGAAGAACTGGACGAAGTGGCTGGGGAGAGGGAAGTCTGGGCTTCCCTGCTTAGGCTGTTGCCCCCGCGACCCGACCTCGGATAAGCAGAAGAAGATGGATGGATGGATGGATGGATTTAAAAATCAATTAAAAGGCATCAGCAATTAAAACATATCTTATGTGGTGCTGTCAAAATTAAAATTGCAAAAAAACATAATGAAAGTGAAAAATGTAAATATTTGAACCCACAATTAGTAGGACCTATTCCACGCCGTACAAGCCAGTGGTACCCCTCGTCATCAGCTCATTCGAGTGGAAATGGCGAGCTTTTACCCATTTAATCGCCAGGACAGCTGAGCTCGCTTCTGGGGTTGGACGACATGGACTTACAAGATGTAGTTTCTCTTTAAATATCCTTCTTGAAAATGGCCTTGCAAATATATATATCTGCCACCGAATCAACGTTTTGTTCTCCTTCCTGCTTAATTGAAACTTGTGATTGGATACTCACTTGTCACTCCAAACAGATTGATACAGTGTCCGCGTTACTGAAGACGCCGCACCGATCCGCCTGTCGATCTCACGATCCACTCTTCCCCCACTCGTGAACAAGACTCCAAGGTACTTTAACTCCTTCACTAGGGGCAAGATCTCCTCCACAACCCGGAGATGGGACTCCGCCCTTTTCCGGGGGAGAACCATGGACTCGGACTTAAGGTGCTGATTCCCATCCCAGTCGCTTCACACTGTGAACCGATCCAGTGAGAGCTGAAGATCCTGGCCAGATGAAGCCATCAGGACCACATCATCTGCAAAAAGCAGAGACCTAATCCTGCAGCCCCCAAACCGGATCCCCTTAACACCCTGACTGCGCCTAGAAATTCTTTCCATAAAATTTATGAACAAAATCTGTGACAAAAGGCAGCCTTGGCGGAGTCCAACCCTTACTGGAAACGGGTCCAACTTACCGCCGGCAATGCGGACCAAGCCTTGACACTAATCGTACAGGGAGCGGACCACCACAATCAGACAGACCGTTACCCCATACTCTCTGAGCACTCCCCAGGTTGTCCTCAAAACTCTACGAACAATACCCCATAATGACAAAGTGAAAAGTTTAAAAAAGACAAAAACAAACCTTGGATAATAAAACTAAAAAAAAATTCACAGTCTTTGCTCGATACTTGGATTGATGCACCATTGCCAGCAATCACATCCTCATATTACTCCTATTGAAAGTAAATTTTAAAAAATACTTTTGTCTTTAATCATCATCATGATTTCTGGGTACGTTAGGCCAGCAGAGAAGGCTTTGCTGATCCACCGCTGTCAAACTCAAATACAGAGTGGGCCAAAATTTAAAACTGAACGAAGCCGCGGGCCGAGGTTGAACAAATTAATCCTTTAATAGGGACTCAAACAAGTTTTGCATTGAATATTGACCAAGCAAGGCTTATATAACTTTATAGTGACATGCAAAATCGAGTTTTAAATAATAATTTAAAAATATCAATGGCATATCAAATAAAATCCATCCATTTCCTACCGCTTATTCCCTTTGGGGTCGTGGGGGGCGCTGGCGCCTATCTCAGCTACAATCGGGCGGAAGGTGGGGTACACCCTGGACAAGTCACCCCCTCAAAAAATAAAAATACAAGTTGAATGCCTCTTTTTGGCGGCGGGTTTGAGTTGGGGCGTGGTTTGGTGGTAGCGGGGGTGTATATTGTAGCGTCCCGGAAGTGTTAGTGATGCAAGGGGTTCTGGGTATTTGTTCGGTTGTGTTTATGTTGTGTTACGGTGCGGATGTTCTCCCGAAATGTGTTTGTCATTCTTGTTTGCTGTGGGTTCACAGTGTGGCGTATATTTGTAACAGTGTTAAAGTTGTTTATACGGCCACCCTCAGTGTGACCTGTATGGCTGTTAGACCAAGTATGCCTTGCATACACTTGTGTGTGTGTATGAGCCGCATATATTATGTGAGTGGGCCGGCACGTTGTTTGTATGGAGGAAGAGCGGACGTGGCGACATGTAAAGAACGCCAAAGGCAGTGCTTCACGGCCCGCCCCCAATATTATTGTCCGGGTGGAAATCGGGAGAAATTCGAGGGGGCACTGAACTTCGGGAGTCTCCCGGGAAAATCGGGAGGGTTGACGAGTATGAGTATTAGTGGTGAATGCGGTGTTAGAGCGGCGGGCCATCTCTAACGTTAATTTCATATTGCCTCAAGGGCCAAATTAAATTACACGGCGCCAGAGTTTGACACCCATGCTGTAAGTGGTGTTTTTTTTTTGCAGGTGGCCCCACTGTGCTGGACATAGCATTCAACCCCGAAGTGCTGCAGAAATGCAAAAAAGTCAAGGAGGAGATGGAGCAGGTGTACCTGCTGGCTCTGAGATTTGTCCAGAAGCAGCATGGGCTCAAACTATCACAGCGGTACATCATAGTTAGCTTTTCCCCCAGAAATGGCCCGGAGGACCTGCACCGACGCCTTGGCTTCCAGCAGCAGCGGGTGAACACGGACAAACAATCAGACACAGGTAAGAGCGCCGTAATAAGTCAGGGCAACCAACAGGCCGCCGCGGGGCCCTTTTTTTGTTCCACCTCATCACTCACCTCCATCGATAACCATCTCTTTCTCACAGCTAGTCCGAGCCCAGAGTCTTTGTTGCAGCAGATCTCTTCTCTGCGGGCGCACAAAGACGACACTGAGCTTCCGGCTGATATCGTCCGTCGGCCGGCGGTGCGCAAAAAGGGCTTGATCGAGGTAATCTCCTCCACCACGTTCCAGCGACCCGAGGAGCCGGAGTACGGACTGGAGGTGAAGGCGGACGCGGAGGGATTTCCCTCCAAGTTGGAGCTGACGGTGGAGCTGCCCAAGATTAACTCCATGTCTGAGTGGCAGCTGAAGATGTCCAAGGTTGGTTGCAAAGACAACACCACCTGGGGGCGGTGTAGCTCGGTGGGTAGAGCGGCCTCGCCAGCAACTTGAGGGTTCCAGGTTCCCCCGCTTCCGCCATCCTAGTCACTGCCGTTGTGGCCTTGGGCAAGACACTATACCCCGTACTTGCCAACCCTCCCGATTTCCCTGGAGACTCCCGTATTTCAGTGCCCCTTCCGGAAATATCCCGGGGCAACCATTCTACCGATTTCCACCCGGATAACAAAATTGGGGGAACTACCTTTAGCGTCCTCTACAACCTGTCGTCACGTCCACTTTTCCTCCGTACAAACAGTCACACAATATATGCGGCGTTTACACACACACACAAGTAAATGCAAAGCATACTTGGTCAAAAGCCATACAGGTCACACTGAGGGTGGCCGTATAAACAACTTTAACACTGTTACAAATATGCGCCACACTGTGAACCCACACCAAACAAGAATGACAAACATTAACACAACATGAACACTAACTCTTCCAGGACGCTACAATATACACCCCCGCTACCACCAACTCCCGATTTCAGAGGTCTCAAGGTTGGCAAGTATGCTTTACCCACCTGCTCCCGGTGCCACCCACACTGGTTCAAATGTAACTTAGATATTGGGTTTCACTATGTAAAAGCGCTTTGAGTCACTAGAGAAAAAGCGCTATATAAATATGTGGTTGGAGTGTCCGCCCTCAGATCGGGTAGGTTGTGAGTTCAAACCCCGGCCGGGTCATACCAAAGACTATAAAAATGGGAGCCATTACTAAACTGAACTGAATTCTATTTATATAGCGCTTTTCTCTAATGACTCAAAGCGCTTTACATAGTGAAACCCAATATCTAAGTAACATTTAAACCAGTGTGGGTGGCAATGGGAGCAGGTGGGTAAAGTGTCTTGCCCAAGGACACAACGGCAGTGACTAGGATGGCGGAAGCGTGAATCGAACCTGCAACCCTCAAGTTGCTGGCACGGCCGCTCTACCAACCGAGCTATACAGCCCCACAACATTACCTCTGTTAGGTTCAAAGACTGATGACATCTATTAAAACAGGACAAGAAGCAAGGAACCAAACAGGGACAGAATTCAATTTGGTTCAATTTTGAGGAGAAAGGTCCGGTCTGTACTCTTATACAGTTTCCAGCACGCGCTGGATATTTCCTGTTTACAAAACAACAGCTGTTTCTAAACAACTCTTGTTTTTGGTCTCATTAACACAAAAGAAAAAGATGCCTCGGGCTTAGGCTAGTCCTGGATCGAGCTTGGGCAGGTCTTGGATGACGATAGATAACCCCTCCCATCGTACACAGCAGAATTTTCAACAAAAGACAGCTGTCATCTGTTCACTGGAAAATCAGAGAACGGAAAAGTTTTTTGATCATTTATATAGAATTTTTCTCACAACATGCCTGCTTGGCACTCAGGGTCAAGGGTTGGAATTGGAGGGTTAAATCACCAAAAATGATTCCCGGGTGCGGCCACCGCTGCTGCTCACTGCTCCCCTCACCTCCCAGGGGGGTGCAGAGGATAATTTCACCACACCTAGTGTGTGTGACAATAATTGGTACTTTAACTTTCACTTAATTATTCACTTGACTACCTCAAATGACATCTTCATTGGTTCAGTGACTAACTTTTAACTCAAAATGTCTCATTGAAATGATTTAAAATCTATTTATTTCATGCTTGGTCCCTGAAAACATCACCATTTTAACACGTAACTCGCCTTTTAAAAATAATAACTCACTTGTCGATAATAAATATTGTGTAAAACAATGCAAAAGTATAAAACCACAGTAGTCGTATTAAATCATTTATTAATAATAATGATTGTAGGTTAGGTTGTGAGTTCAAACCCCGGCCGAGTCATACCAAAAACTATAAAAATGGGAGCCATTACCTCCCTGCTTGGCACTCAGCACTAAGGGTTGGAATTGGGGGTTAAATCACCAAAAATGATTCCCGGGCGTGGCCACCGCTGCTGCTCACTGCTCCCCTCACCTCCCAGGGAGTGATCAAGGGTTATAGGTCAAATGGAGAGAATAATTTCGCCACACTTAGTGTTTGTGTGTGACAATCATTGGTAGTTGAACTTTTTTTTTTTACTAAAGGACACAATGGACTTGACAAAGTTGGTAGAAGGTGGGGATCGAACCAGGAACCCTCAGGTTGCTGGCACGGCCACTCACCCAACCGGCGCCACGCCGTCCCCCTTTTACCTTGGGGTAAAATGGCTAAAATAGATAAATGCTCGCCATTTAGATATGATTTTAACGTTTTTGGCTGGCATTAGACTCATTCTGCTTCAGCATCCGATACCAATATTTTGGTACTGCTACCAAAATTATATTTTTCAATACTTTTCTAAAAAAAAAAAAAGAGGACCACAAAAAATGGCATTGTTGGCTTTATTTTAACCAAAAATCTTAGGGTACATTTTACTGTTAATATCTACTTATTTTCCATTTTAACATGTTCTATCTACTTTTCTGATAAAATGTAATAATCACTTATTCTTCTCTTCTCTGATACTTTACATTAATTTTGGATGATACCACACGATTAGGTATCATTTCGATACCAAGTCGTTACAGGATCATACATTGGTCATATTCAAAGTCCTCATGTGTCCAGGGACGTATTTACTGAGTTTATAAACATAATATGACTGAAAAAAAAAAAAAAACATTTTGTGAAGCTAAAAAATATCGATGTAATCATAGTAGTATTGACTAGATACGCTCCTGTCGTTGGTATCATATTTCAGGGACATATTTAACAGTATCGCAGTACTATATCGATAGCATTGATAAGCTTGAAATACTTGACACACTTGATCATGTTTTTAATGATTTATTTCCTTAGTTTAGTGAAAATCATCTGCTTCTTCTCAATGTAACGGAGGCCAGAGCCACTATGGACTGGACTCTCACTATTATGTTAGATCAACTATGGACTGGACTCTCACTATTATGTTAGATCAACTATGGACTGGACTCTCACTATTATGGTAGATCCACTATGGACTGGACTCTCACTATTATGTTAGATCCACTATGGACTGGACTCTCACAATATTATGTTAGATCCACTATGGACTAGACTCTCGCAATATGTTAGATCCACTATGGACTGGACTCACACTACTGTGTTGGATCCACTATGGACTGGACTCTCTCTCTCATGTTAGATCCACTATGAACTAGACTCTCACTTTTATGTTGGATCCACTATGGACTGGACTCTCACTATTATGTTAAATCCACTATAGACTGGACTCTCACACTATTATGTTGGATCCACTATGGACTGGACTCTCACAATATAATGTTAGATCCACTATGGACTGGACTCTCACTATTATAGGGACGGCGTGGCGCAGTGGGGAGAGTGGCCGTGCGCAACCCGAGGGTCACTGGTTCAAATCCCACCTAGTACCAACCTCGTCATGTCCGTTGTGTCCTGAGCAAGACACTTCACCCTTGCTCCTGATGGGTGCTGGTTGGCGCCTTGCATGGCAGCTCCCTCCATCAGTGTGTGAATGTGTGTGTGAATGGGTAAATGTGGAAGTAGTGTCAAAGCGCTTTGAGTACCTTGAAGGTAGAAAAGCGCTATACAAGTACAATCCATTTATTATTATTTATTTATTATGGTAGATCCACTATGGACTGGACTCTCTCACTAATATGTTGGATCCACTATGGACTGGACTCTCACTATTATGTTAGATCCACTATGGACTGGACTCTCACTATTATGTTAGATCCACTATGGATTGGACTTGATCTCACACTATTATGTTAGATCCACTATGGACTGGACTCTCACAATATAATGTTAGATCCAATATGGACTGGACTCTCACTATTATGGTAGATCCACTATGGACTGGACTCTCTCACTAATATGTTGGATCCACTATGGACTGGACTCTCACTATTATGTTAGATCCACTATGGATTGGACTTGATCTCACACTATTATGTTAGATCCACTATGGACTGGACTCTCACAATATAATGTTAGATCCAATATGGACTGGACTCTCACTATTATGGTAGATCCACTATGGACTGGACTCTCACTATTATGTTAGATCCACTATGGACTGGACTCTCACAATATAATGTTAGATCCAATATGGACTGGACTCTCACTATTATGGTAGATCCACTATGGACTGGACTCTCTCACTAATATGTTGGATCCACTATGGGCTGGACTCTCACTACTATGTTAGATCCACTATGGACTGGACTCTCACTATTATGTTAGATCCACTATGGACTGGACTCTCACACTATTATGTTAGATCCACTATGGACTGGACTCTCACTATTTTGTTAGATCCAATATCGACTGGACTCTCAATTTATGATAGATCCACTATGGACTGGACTTGATCTCACACTATTATGTTAGATCCACTATGGACTGGATTCTCATGCTATTATGTTAGATCCACTATGGACTGGACTCTCACTATTATGTTAGATCCACTATGGACTGGACTCTCTCACTATTATGTTAGATCCACTATGGACTGGACTCTCACAATGTTAGATCCACTATGGACTGGACTCTCACAATGTTAGATCCACTATGGACTGGACTCTCATTCTTATGTTAGATCCACTATGGACTGGGCTCACACTATTGTGTTGGATCCACAATAGACTGGACTCTCCCACTATTGTGTTGGATCCACAATAGACTGGACTCTCACACTATTATATTAAATCCACTATGGACTGGACTCTCACTATTATGTTTGATCCACTATGGACTGGACTCTCCCAATATTATGCTAGATCCACTCGACATCCATAGCAAAGGCTGCTCAGGGAGGGGGGGGTTTCTTATTGTCATCCCATTGGGTTGAGTTTTTCCTTGCCCTGATGTGGGATCCGAGCCGAGGATGTCGTTGTGGCTTGTGCAGCCCTTTGAGACACTCTTAATTTAGGGCTATATAAGTAAACTTTGATTGATTGATTGATTTTTTTAGTAAACCTCACTCCCTGACAACCTCATATACAGTGTTGGCTATCCGGTTAATAGTTTTGGCTTTTAGCTAGGTAGCTAGCACGCTCATCTCTCATGCTGAAAAAGGAGAATTTCACTATGTAAATCACTTTGAGTCTTTAGAGAAAAGCGCTATACAAATACATTTCACTCACTTTACTATAAAATAAAATAATCAAAAATATGGACTTAACTGATCATTGTGCTAATATTACAACTTAAACTATCTCTATATTACATTCCTCACATGCATGAAGTATCTCCAAAATAATTTTTACCACACGTCAGGAGGCGCCACAAACACATAAAAAAAACACCAAGTGGATGCTAAAAAACCAATGTCAGCAAGTAATATTTTTGCATGTCTTTTTCTACACAGGATGACGTCTTGTTGGAGGTGGAGGACGTCTACTATTTGCTTCTGGACTTTCCACAAGTTGTCAATGAAAACAGTGCAGTGGCCATCTTCAACAAGAAGAGTCGAAGGCTGACTGTGACGGCAGATATTTTGTGACGCGTCTCCTTTGCTGCCGACTTCTCTACTACTCAGTAAGGAAAGTAGCTTTTGGCCGTCCTAAAAGTTGCTAAATAAAGTCGTCGCCTCATTTTAATTAATTTAGTGTATTTCTCGGACTATAAGGTGCACTTAGAATACTTTCATTTTTTTCTAAACTTGACAGTGCGCCTTATAACCTGGTGCGCCTAATAGAGATGCGCGGATATGCAATTATATTATCCGCAACCGCATCACCAAAGTTGTCATCCACCCGCCGTCCACCCGAACCAACGTTTTATCAGAACCGCAACCGCCCGCCCGCTGAAACACATCAAAGGTCGGCCACCTTTACCACTCACAGAGCTATTTAAACCCGTTTCACAGAGTAATGAAGATAATGGGAGCCGCTAACGTTCTCGCGTATAACCAATGGCGTTCATCCTGATGACAGGAATATGGGCGTGCTGTGAAGCCATTGCCTTTGACACCTTCAACAACATGTACAAACCAATTGTTAGTCCGGCAACATGTTGTGTGCAGCTTCCGCGATCACACGTACAAGATTGAAAGGCATACTGGGTGATACAGAGTACACTGATGGTTGTGATATAAACAACTCTTAACACTTACTAATATGCGCCACGCTGTGAAGCCACACTAAACAAACATTTCGGGAGAACATCCTCACAGTAACACAACATAAACGCAACACAACAAATACCCAGAATCCTTTGCATCCGTGACAATTCCTGAATATATTTTACACCCCCGATCGTACATGTTGTAGAAGGCGACAAAGCAAATGGCTTCATAGCACGCCCTAATACTTATTAACTGGGTGACTGCCGTCAGTCATTCTAGAGAATATTAGCGTCTCCTATTGTCTTCTTCGCTTTGTGACACGGGTCTTAAATGGCTCTTTTAATGGTTAAGGATACCGATCCCAGAACCATGTATACCAAATATTTCCGGATGGTCCAACCGCCACCCCCCCGAATCTAATTAAAATCTATTTTTTCATCATGTCACCCGCCCGACCCGCGGTTTATCCGCGGACTCTGCGGATGAGACCGCAAACCGCGCATCTCTGGCGTCTAACGTACGGAACATTTTTGGTTGTGCTTACCGACCTCGGAGCTATTTTATTTGGTACATGGTAGAATGAAAAGTGTGACCAGTTGATGGCAGTCACACATAAGAGATATGTGTAGACTGCAATTTGACTCAAGTATTCAACACCAACATGTTATATGTTCCTTTGAAAATATAGAACATTACACACAACGCTCAAAAATCCATCAAAATGTTTTAGTACGACTTTGGTACGCTATGAAGCCACACCACTTGATGGGTTGAACTGTGCTTCAACATAGGGATTATTATGGTGTGTGCATAAGGTAAGTTATATTATCTGGCGTTTTCTTGCGCAATATTATGCAAAAGCAACTTTTCTTACCTTCTGATGTGTATTTGGGATCTGCATAAGTCCTGAAAACTTGCGTGGGTCCGCCTTTGTAGTCCGTGTCCATGCCATAGTCGATAACCTTCTTCTTTTTCTCTGTCTTCTTGTTATGGGACATTCATCCTCCACTGTTGCCATTTCTACTACAAAGTAGTGTAAAGTTCTTACTTATATCTGTCAGTAAACTCATGAAAGCACTAAAACATACTGGTGTAGTGAGTTTACATTATTCACCCAAGGAACTTTAGTTATTAGAGGGTTCTGGTCGGACGGTTTTTCACAGGACACATTTCCGGCTTTGTTGTTGTTTCTGGATGAGGAGATGCTGCTCCGTTCTTGATTGAAGTAAAGTCTGAATGTCATTAAAACAGTTAGCGCCATCTTTTGACACTTCTTCCACTCCCGTCCTTGCACGCTACACCGCTACAACAAAGATGACGGGGAGAAGACCCTGTCCAAGGTGAGCCACGTAAATAAGACCGCCCACAAAACGGCGCATCCTGAAGAGACTGTCAGAAAGCGACTTGAAGATGATGTCTAAAACATCATCTATGCAACATTTGGACCAAAGAACCACATACAAAAGAGGCCTGGGTTGCATATGAAAAATTTGGAATTCCACTGTTCACATTGACATGAAAAAAATCTAATACAGGTCACATATGGCAATAACGGACAGCAAAATGATCCATGCAACAATTGATGTTTATTTAAATATTGGCTGGAAGTAAAAAGGCAAACTATTTGGCAATCAGGAACTTGTGGAAAATGGCAGTGAACATCCTTTCATTATCTCAACTCTGTTACTCATCGTGGAACTCTTTTAGCTAATTAACTGGCGTCGAGTGTCTTAAAGGGGAACATTATCACCAGACCTATGTAAGCGTCAATATATACCTTGATATTGCAGAAAAAAGACCATATGTTTTTTTAACTGATTTCCGAACTCTAAATGGGTGAATTTTGGTTAATTAAACGCCTTTCTGTTTATGGCTCTTGTAGCGATGACGTCAGTATGTGACGTTGCCTAGGTAAGAAACCCGCCATTTTCATTTTTTCAAACACATTACAAACACCGGGTCTCAGCTCTGTTATTTTCCGTTTTTTAGACTATTTTTTTGGAACCTTGGAGACATCATGCCTCGTCGGTGTGTTGTTGGAGGGTGTAACAACACTAACAGGGAGGGATTCGGGTTGCACCACTGGCCCGAAGATGCGCAAGTGGCAAGAAATCTGCCACCAGACCCCCATTGAATGTGCTGGAGTGTCTGCACATTTTACCGGCGATGCTAAGACAGACATGGCACAGAGATGTATGGATAACCTGCAGATGCATTTGCAACGACAAAGTCAACGAAATCACAAAGGTGAGTTTTGTTGATGTTGTTGATTTAAGTGCTAATCAGACATATTAGGTTGCGGCATGACTGCCAGCTAATCGATGCAAACATGCTACGCTAATTGATGCTAACATGCTATTTACCGGCGGTGCTAAAGCAGACATGGCACAGAGATGTATGGATAACCTGCAGATGCATTTGCAACGATAAAGTCAACAAAATCACAATGGTGAGTTTTGTTGATGTTGGTGACTTATGTGCTAATCAGACATATTAGGTTGCGGCATGACTGCCAGCTAATCGATGCTAACATGCTACGCTAATCGATGCTAACATGCTATTTACCGGTGGTGCTAAAGCAGACGTGGCACAGAGATGTATGGATAACCTGCAGATGCATTTGCAACGATAAAGTCAACGAAATAACAAAAGTGAGTTTTCTTGATGTTGGTGACTTATGTGCTAATCAGACATATTTGGTCGCGGCGTGACTGCCAGCTAATCGATGCTAACATGCTACGCTAATCGATGTTAACATGCTATTTACCGGCGGTGCTAAAGCAGACATGGCACAGAGATGTATGGATAACCTGCAGATGCATTTGCAACGATAAAGTCAACGAAATCACAAAGGTGAGTTTTGTTGATGTTGTTGACTTATGTGCTAATCAGACATATTTGGTCGCGGCGTGACTGCCAGCTAATTGATGCTAACATGTATGTACATTTGAAACTATATTACATTTCCTTCCACTTACCAATCGACGGATTTAAGTTGCTCCAGTGTCACAAGATGCGAAAGTCCTGATCGTTTGGTCCGCACATTTTACCGGCGATGCTAACGCAGCTATTCGGCCATGCTATGGCTATGAATAGCGTCAATAGCAATTCGCTCAATAGCTTCAGTTTCTTCTTCAATACTTTTATACTCCAACCATCCGTTTCAATACATGCGTAATCTGTCGAATCGCTTAAGCCGCTGAAATCCGAGCTAATGTCGCTATATCTCGCCATTGTTTGTTTACATTGGCAGCACTGTGTGACGTCACAGGGAAATGAACAGTGTCTTGGCCGAGAGCGAAAAAGAAAAGGCACTTTAAAGCTTTTTTTAGGGATATTCCGGGACCAGTAAAATTTTGAAAAAAACTTCAAAAAATACAACTGATTTTTATTGTTTTTAACCCTTTTGAAATTGTGATAATGTTCCCCTTTAACGAGCATTCCTTGACATGAAACATTCAACCGTTTATTTTCAGTCCGTTGGTCCCGAGTATTTCCATTCAAGTTTGGATTTGATAGACACAATTGAAGGTTTTTTTTTTTTTTTTTTGGTGGGGGTCTTCTACTTCCTCTCTCCATGGTCCTCCTCTACCCAAGCTACAATCTTCCCCTCCCAGCCGGGCACCACTGCTCCGTCCTGGAATACCTGCGGATAGAACCCAGCCTTGACATATCCGAGAGAGAAGAACTGGCGTATGTAATTCAGGGAGGTCGATGAAAGAAAGCAAAGATGACGGCTCAGCGTAAGTAAATCTTTTTGAAAAGGGAAGAGGATCGCTTCCTGCGGTGTTTTGAAGCCGACGTGCAGGCGGCGCTATTATTGGCACGACACGCTTTTCATATTTGCTTACGCTCGAGGTGATGTGAAACACGTGTCACGGCTCTCTCCGCCTACCTCCTCTTTGACGGTGCCAAACTCCGGGTCGAGAGCTTTGAAGTGGTATCTGAAGCTGCCTTGTCTGTCCACGGCCGCCTTGAAGTCTCGCAGCGTCACTTCTCCCAACCTGCAGGAGCACGGCGGCAGTCGTGATTGGTGCAGACTTAGTCGCCATCAAACGTTTACATCCAAAGATATTATACTTTTTTGTTTCATCTGGCATCACATTAGGGGTGTAACGGTACACAAAAATTTCGGTTCGGTACGTACCTCGGTTTAGAGGTCACGGTTCGGTTCATTTTCGGTACAGTAAGAAAACAACAAAATATTCATTTTTTGGTTATTTATTTACCAAATTTGTAAACTAAGGCTTTATCCTTTTAACATTGTGAACACTATAATAATTTTACCCTTTTTAATCCACATTAAACTGCCTCAAGTTGTTTACATTAAATAAAATGACAAAACCTTTCTTCTACATATAAAAAGTGCAACATTAAACAGCTCCAAGTCAACTCATCATGCTTAATTTATTACAGCATTTGGGAAGCCTTTTATTATGTAAATCAGGGGTGCCCACACTTTTTCTGCAGGCGAGCTACTTTTCAATTGATCAACTTGAGGGGATCTACCTCATTTATATATATCATTTATATTTATTTATTTATGAAAGAGACATTTTTGTAAACAAGTTAAATGTGTTTAATGATAATACAAGCATGTGTAACACATATAGATGTCTTTCTTTCACGAAGACAAGAATATAAGTTGGTGTATTACCTGATTCTGATGACTTGCATTGATTGGAATCAGACAGTAATGATGATAAGGCCCACATTTTCAAATGGAGGAGAAAAAAAGTTGTCCTTTCTGTACAATACCACATGAAAGTGGTTGGTTTTTGGCATCTAATTCATCCAGCTTCCATACACTTTACAAGAAAAACATTGGCGGCAAATTCCGTAGCTTGCTTGATTGACATTCACGGCACCCGAGGGTCTTGTGAGATGACGCTGGCTGCTGCCAGTTCATTATTATGAAAAAATGACAGAGAGGAAGGCGAGAAACACTTTTTATTTCAACAGACTTTCGCGCCGTCCCTTCCATCAAAACTCTAAAGGCCGACTGCACATTTCCTATCTTCACAATAAAAGCCCTGCTTCATGCTGCCTGCGCTAACTAAATAAGAGTCTCGGAAAGCTGGCGTGCACAGGTGATGTGCACGCCAGCTTTCTGAGGGATCGCTTGTGCACGCCAGTTTTCCGAGACTCTGTATTTAGTTAGCACAGGAAGCATGAAGCAGGGCTTTTATTGTGAAGATAGGAAATGTGCTGTCGGCCTTTAGAGTTTTGACGGAAGGTACGGCGTGAGAGTCTGTTGAAATAAAAAGTGTTTCTCGCCTTCCTCTCGGTCATATTTTCATAATAATGATCTTGCAGCAGCCAGCGTCATCTCACAAGACCCTCCGGTACCGTGAATGTCATTTAAGTGACGTCTTGGTGAAGATTGATGATCACTAATTTTTAGGTCTATTTTTTTAAAAGCCTGGCTGGAGATCGACTGACACACCCCCCGCAGTCAACTGGTAGCTCGCGATCGACGTAATGGGCACCCCTGATGTAAATGTTATATTTTTGTCAACATGTGATAGCAGGGACCCTGCCATTCAAAACTAGGCTGCTACATTACTAATGATTCATGTAACTATAGCAGAAAAAAATAGTACAACAGCAATAGGATTGACTATTCATCCCTGAACACCATGGAGTTCAATGCAATAACACAGTGGTTTTCAACCTTTTTTCAGTGATGTACCCCCTGTGAATTTTTTTTAAATTCAAGTACCCCCTAATCAGAGCAAAGCATTTTTGGTCATCAGTTTCTTAAATTGTATAACAGTGCAAAGTATTGCTCATTTGTAGTGGTATTTCTTGAACTATCTGGAAAAAAAGATATAAAAATAACTAAAAACTTGTTGAAAAATAAACAAGTGATTTAATTATAAATAAAGATTTCTACACATAGAAGTTATCATCAACTTAAAATGCCCTCTTTGGGGATTGTAATAGAGATCCATCTGGATTCATCAACTTCATTCTAAACATTTCTTCACAAAAAAAGAAATCTAACAACAATGTTTATGGAACATGTCCACAAAAAATCCAGCTGTCAACACTGAATATTGCATTTTTGCATTTCTTTTCACAGTTTATTTTGTTGAAGTGTTATTCAATAAATATATTTAAAAAGGATTTGTGAATTGTTGCTATTTTTAGAATATTTAAAAAAAAATCTCACGTACCCCTTGGCATACCTTCAAGTACCCCCAGGGGTACGCGTACCCCCATTTGAGAACCACTGCAACAACAGACAGAAAGGTCTTTGCAGCCCCTAACACACACACACACACACACCGCAAAATGAGCTAACGTTACGCTAAAAGCTAACTAGCCTTCACCTAAAGCCAGGACTGCGAATGAGCTGCAGAGCTGCAGTTTAAGTTTCTAGAAGGTCAACAGGCTCATAGTGGTGTTTAGAAAGTAGTTGACTTGGAAGTGTTTATTATCATTTGGGGAGAGTTCGCTGCTCTCCTGCTAAACGAATATCTGCTTGACGCTAAAGCATTGACAACATGCGTTCTGAATACGCTGATTGGCTTTGTATGTAACCAATCAGATGGTTGTGTGGGCGGGACAATGCTTGCTGTTGAGTCGGAGGCAGAAAGCAGAGCAGCTTGTGAAGACTTACCAACTCGTTGAACCGAAACCCCCGTACCGAAACGGTTCAATACAAATATACGTACCGTTACACTCCTACATCACATGGATGAAGATAAGATCTCCTGGAGGAAAGTTCTGTGGTCAGATGGAACAAAAATGGAGCTGTTTGGCCGTAATACCCAACAATATGTTTGGAGGAGAAAAGGTGAGGCCTTTAATCCCAGCAACGCAATGCCTACCGTCAAGAATGTTGGTGGTAGGATTATGCTCTGGGCCTGTTTTGCTGCCAATGGGACTGGTACTTTAAATGGGACAATGAAAAAGGAGGATTACTGTAAGGTCCAAACACTGATGACATCTCTTAAACAAGACAAGACGCAAGGAATTAAACAGAGACAGAATTTAATTTAGCTCAATGAGAAGAAACGCGTAGACACTGTACCCTTGCACAGTGTCTCAACACGCTCCTGACGAGGATAGTCATGTCACACATCAAGAAGACCATCCCAGACACACTGGACCCTCTCCAGTTTGCCTACCGGCAGAACCGGTCCACTGAGGATGCGGTCAACACCGACACCCACACCCACTTAGAGGGCAAGGACACCTATGCCAGGCTATTATTCATCGACTACAGCTCTGCTTTTAACACGGTCATCCCACAAAAACTCACCGCTAAACTCCTCACTGTTGGTCGGACACCAACTCTCTGTTGGTGTCAGTTTCTACAGTTTCTACCCACAGGCCATCAGTCTTGTGAATGCTAGCCCCCCCATTTTTACTTTGTCTTTTTGAACAAAAGACAGGTACCTTGACCACCCCCAAACTGTGAACCATCACTGTAGACACGTTTCACCTTTGATCACTAAAGACACTTTAACTGTTGCTGTGACCCAAGGTCACCTCCATATTTATACTGTCTACTTTCAATTAGAATGTGCAATAATGTTATGTTACTTACTGTGCCTTGTATATACATTTTTATTTTTATTTTTTATTTTTAGCTATGAACCATGTGACTTGTTGAAGGGTGGACTAGGAAAGAAAGATTTTCATTGTACGGCAAACTGTTTAACTGTCAAACAATCTTGAAAGATTGTACGCCTCCTCATTTATTTAGACTTACCCTGATTACATGGCGACTGCTGTTTCTAAGGGAGGGGGGTCGTAAACAGCCATTGCCTTTGGTGACGGAACAGTTCAAAGAAAAGGTTTGGTTCTGCTTTCTCCCTTTAGCTTTGTCGTTCTCAGGTCAAAACAAAATATTTCCGTGGATTACAATACCTGAAAGAAACAGAGCACCTTCATGTTGCTTCCCATCCTACACAGTGGAGTTTAACAAGCCTTCTTCTTGTTAGGTTCAAAGACCGCTTTTGTCTTCTCGTCCAGAACTCATGGCAACACAAAGTTTTGTGATAACTTAGACACAATTATTCTGACAATTACCTCGAAATTCTTCAGGACAAACTAAAATGATCAGCCCGGTGGTTGGGTCTTGGGCGCGGTTGGGTGTTCCAACAGGACAATGACCCCAAAGACACGTCAAAAGTGGTAAAAAGAATGGCTAAATCAGGCCAAAATTTAAGTTTTTGAATATGCCTCACAGTCCTGACTTAAACATGTGGACAATGCTGAAGAAACAAGTCCATGTCAGAAAACCAACACATTTAGCTGAATTGCATCAATTTTAATAATAATAATAGTAATAGCTTCACAGAGAAGTGGGAACCCATCATTTATTCACACCTGGTGGTGGTAAGCTACATTTGTAGCCACAGCTGCCCTTGGTTAAACTGACCTTTTCTTTGAACTGTTCTGTAACCAAAGACGATGGCCGTTTACCACCCCCCTCCCCTGGAAACATATGTCGCCATGTAATCAGGGAAAGTCCAAATAAAAGAGGAGGCGTACAATCTTTCGTCTGGAGCGTGTTGAGACACTGTGCAAGGGTACAGTGTCTACGCGTTTCTCCTCATTGAGCTAAATTTAATTTTGTCTGTTTAATTCCTTGCTTCTTGTCTTGTTCAATAGATGTCATCAGTGTTTGAACTTGACAGTAATCCTCCCGTTTCATTGTCCCATTTAGAGCACCAGATCCATTTGCAGCAAAACAGGCCCAGAGCATAATACTACCACCACCATGCTTGACGGTAGGTGTGGTGTTCCTGGGATTAAAGGAACATTAAATTAAAAATGTATATATATATATACATAATAGTATGTTAGATTACAATTAAATTTAATTAAAATTTACGGTGGCAGAGGGGTTAGTGCGTCTGCCTCACAATACGAAGGTCCTGCAATCCTGGGTTCAAATCCAGGCTCGGGATCTTTCTGTGTGGAGTTTGCATGTTCTCCCCGTGAATGCGTGGGTTCCCTCCGGGTACTCCGGCTTCCTCCCACTTCCAAAGACATGCACCTGGGGATAGGTTGATTGGCAACACTAAATTGGCCCTAGTGTGTGAATGTGAGTGTGAATGTTGTCTGTCTATCTGTGTTGGCCCTGCGATATGGTGGCGACTTGTCCAGGGTGTACCCCGTCTTCCGCCCGATTGTAGCTGAGATAGGCGCCAGCGCCCCCCGCGACCCCGAAAGGGAATAAGCGGTAGAAAAATGGATGGATGGATGGATAAAATTAAATACACCTTTTCTCCTCCAAACATATTGCTGGGTATTGTGGCCAAGCAGCAACAATTTTTGTTTCATCCGACCACACTTTACAAAAGTATGTAAATAGAAAAATACAAGCTTTCCAAAATTGGACGTGGTGCTAAAACCTAACTACCTCTTAGGGATGTTGATCAGAAACGGTGTGAGCGAGCGATCGGTGAAGTAGAGCACTTTGGTGGACACGGAGGCATCCAACCCAGGGCTGCTGTGAGAGTGGGCCATTTCTGGAAATAATTGACAAAATATATTAACGTGGTGTTGCTAAAAGGCAGTATGCCAAACAAACAAACAAAACAAAACAAAACAAAAAAGCATTCACTGAAGCTTGGTGGCCATGAGTCACGATCTGTAGAGTTGGCTCTGCGACCTGGTGATTTAAACTCCTCCTGGGAGAAAGAAGCCATGAATTATTTTTAACGCTCCAATGTCATTGCGTATGTGCTTGACACACCCCTCTGTTCTGTCGCCGCTGGGGGTCCACGGAGAGCAGGCGGTCCATTAGACTGGACACACCCTGCTCCAAGGTGTCCAGGGTGTGATGCTGGGGGTCGTGGCCTGAAAAGCTGTCCCTCAAACTACGCAGCGCCTCCCTCACCAGCTGGAGCTCCTCCCCCTGTGACATTTAGCGTTACGACAACACGTTCTGCTAGGAAAGTATTGACGCTAAACATATCGTTAAATGGATACCGGGCGGTGTCAGTCTTTTACCGCCGTAATGCAACACATCGTATTGATGTGCACTTTCCTGGTATGCATTAAAGGCCTACTGAAATGAGATTAGGTCCATTCTATGTGTCATATTTCATCATTTCCAATATTGCCATATTTTTGCTGAAAGTAGAGAACATCCACGATAAAGTTTGCAACTTTTGCTCGCTAATAAAAAAGCCCCGCCTTTACCGGAAGTACAGTTGTGATCAAAAGTATTCAACCCCTAAACAATTTTGGTGTTTTAGCAAGTTGGACATTTATTCCGTATTTTGTTTATAGTCATATCAAATAAAGATGTGTCAAATAGACAAATGCGACTTAAATTGTAACACTATGTTTTACAAAATACCAAAAAAGGACATATTTCATTGACAAAATGATTCAACCCCCTAGTTCAGGGGTCGGGAACCTTTTTGGCTGAGAGAGCCAAAAAGCCAGATATTTTAAAATGTATTTCCGTAAGAGCCATATAATACTTTTTTTTAACACTGAACACAACTAAAAGCATGCGTTTTTAAGTAAGACCAACATTTCTAGAGTATAATAGGTCTCTTATTGTTTCTAACAACGTTATTCTGAAGTTAACTGTGGAGGCGGCGTGGCAGGACCGGCCTCGAAATCAGCGACAGGTGCGTAGATGGCCCACCTGCGCCTTGTTATCTAATCACCTGTCGCTCTGTTATAAGAAGCAGCCAGGAGGAGGGACGGGGTTGGAGCTGGAGCCAGAGCGCGAGCGAGAACGAAAGAGAAAAAGAAAATTGCTGGAAAGCAACTGAGAGACTTATTGAAAAATACAAAATATTGTAACCCTGAAACTGGCTCCAATGTCGGTGCTTGGTGGTCTGAAGAACCTGCAGGAGGGCAAGCCCCACACTAACCAATAATAAATAAATTACTTCTTACCATTAACGCAACTTCTTGAACATAAAAAAGCATGAGAATGTTTCATATTTTGAACGTTATTTTCAACACTGTGATTCCAAGTGGAATTATTCATCACTTATCGTGTTAGGCAATGTCAGCTCAGATTTATCCGAGGGCCAGATGCAGTCATCAAAAGAGCCAGATCTGGCTCGCGAGCCATAGGTTCCCTGCACCTCTCCTAGTTCCATGCATCTTTAGTACTTAGTAGAACCCCCTTTGGCAGTAATGACATCCTTCAAAGGTGATACATAAGCGGACACAAGCTTCTTGCAACCATCTACAGGTATTTTAGCCCATTCCTCTTGGGCAAAGGCCTCCAGTTCATTCATATTCTTGGGCTTGCGTGCTGCAACTGCCTTCTTCAAGTCCCACCACAGCTTTTCTAGAGGATTTAGGTCTGGCCACTGTGAAGGCCACTCCAGAGTCTTCCAGCCCTTTTTCTGCAACCACTCTGATGTTGATTTGGAGGTATGCTTGAGATCCTTGTCCTGTTGGAAGGTCCAACGTCTCCCAAGCCTCAGCTTCCTGACTGACTTCATGACATTTGCAGCTAATATGTCCTGGTAAGAAATAGAATTCATAATGCCTTGAACGCGCAGGAGATTACCGGTACCTGAGGCGGAGAAACAGCCCCAGAGCATGATTGACCCCCCACCATGCTTAACAGTAGGGAAGGTGTTCTTCTCTTTGTAAGCTTCATTTTTTCTCCTCCAGAAATAAGTTGGTTCATTGGCCCAAAGAGTTCCAGTTTTGTCTCATTCCTCCATAGAACAGTTTCCCAAAACCTTTGGGGATTGTCCAGATGATTTTTGGCATACTGAAGTCTATTTTACTTGTGCCTGGTAGTCAGAAGTGGAGTGCGCCTGGGAGTTCTGGCAAGGAGGCCTTCATCTCGTAGTGCGCGCCTTATTGTCTGGGACGAAACCTGCGTTCCCCCCTCTGCAATGTCCTGTTGTAGTTCCTCAGCTGTTACCCGGGGGTTTTTCACCACAGTACGCACACAGCATCCTCTTTCTACCACGCCCAGGTAGTGTTTCCACTGTGCCTTTAACTTTGAACTTGCAAATTATGCTCCCAACTGTGTCTCTTGGAATGTGTAATGTCTTTGCTATTTTCTTATATCCATATCCTTTCTTATGAAGAGAAATTACCTCCTCTCTTGACTTCTTTGACCACTCCCTGGACTTCACCATGTTGCAAATACACCATTGACCATCTACAAGAAGCTGAGCGTCACAGTCTTTTTCAATCAGTTTAATTGTTGCTCGTTATGGTTCTAATCACATCTACAGGTGTTTCCAACACCTGATTGAAAAGACCTTATTCAAATTCTGTTCTTAAGAATTATGATCTTCAAGGGGTTGAATCATTTTGTCAATGAGATATTAAGAGAAATGACACTGTTTGGTATGTTACAAAATATAATGTTGTAATTCAAGTTGCATTTGTCTATTTAATGCATCTTTATTTGATATGACTATAAACAAAATACTGAATAAGTGTCCAACTTGCTAAAACACCAAAATTGTGTGGGGTTTGAATAATTTTGATCACAACTGTAGCTATACCTCGACCCTTACTTGTAAGAAACGTGCTTTATTCGTCGCAATGGAGGCGAGGATTAGTGATTTAGAACTAGCTAAAACACTGACAGACGTTAGCCGCTAGTTAGCTAGCCATGTCCTAAAGCACCTCTTTCCGAGGGCGTTTCAGTCTTATCCTCAGTTTTTAAGCCAAAATGCGTCTGTTCCCCCTTTTCTGTCTACATACTGTCTGCTTGTTAGTACTTTGTGATTGTGCGCTGCCGAATACGCTCCTCTGCTTGTAAAAGCAGCAATCATTCGACGTGAATGAGGATATTGATAGTGAAGAACTACAAAAAAAAGAAGAAAAAAAAAAGTGACGGCTCCGGGCGGCGGCAGTGTGAGCGTCTCAGATGTAATTGGACACATTTACCAGGATAATTCTGGTAGATCCCTCATCTGCTTATTGTTTTAATAGTGTTTTAGTGAGATTTTAAAGATTGTAAAGACAAACCCCAAAGTCGGACGGCTGCGGTGAACACGCAGTGTCTCAGAGAGAAGCCGAGGAGCCGAGCTCACAGCTGCCTTTTTAAACAGCTGCTGCTGGACGACGAATAATCCAATGATGTCTCCGGTAAGATGTATATCACAATTTCCCCAGCCGAAAACATGCTGGTTGACGTAGAGAAAACATGTTCGCTTCACAAGAAACAAAGAAACACCGGCCGTGTCTCGGTGGTAAAGACGGCTGCAATCCGCCGCTTTCCACCAACAGCATTGTTTTTTATCGTCTCCATTATTTAATGAACAAATTGCAAAAGATTCAGCTACACAGATGTCCAAAATACTGTGTAATTATGCAGTTAAAGCAGACGACTTTTAGCCGTGTGCGGTGCAGCGCTAATATTTCCTGACAGTCCGTGACGTCACGCGTACGAAATTCAAAATTGCAATTTAGTAAACTAAAAAGGCCGTATTGGCATGTGTTGCAATGTTAATATTTCATCATTGATATATAAACTATCAGACTGCGTGGTGGGCAGTAGTGGCTTTCAGTAGGCCTTTAAGAATAAGAAAAGAGATGTACTCACAGGTGCACTGTGCTGGAACGCAGGAGGAGAGCGACTGTAACCACCACCCTCATTTCGGAAAGACTGAAAGACATTATGATGCAGGGTGAGTCATTTTTCATATTTTCGGTATATTACTCATATTGTCTGTGAAGCTTCCCGTTTATGTCTGGTATGCATTACGCCTAGTTTTTAATAAATCAAAATATAAAGCACTTGTACCCATTAGATTGTGCAGAGGTACCCAATGTTGTGGCCGGTAAACGTGGGTTTATCGATAAAATTAATACAGTATGGTATTTTTTTCTCCCTGACATTACCTTTGCTTTCTGCTGAGCCTCATCCAGCTTTTGCTGCTGCGCCAGTCGGTCCTTCCTCCCGACTTGCTGCTATGGCAACGGCAGAATGGAAGACACACATCTACAGTACGTCGGCACCCCGAGATTGCGAGTGATCAATAGGAGACAATACCTCGTATTCGCTGAGTAATTTGTTGCGCTCGCTCAGCTTGTCGTTGAGGACCACCTGTGGAGTAGAGCATGTGCAGTGGAGCCTTTCATACGTCGTGTGTCATGGGTGCAGTACGACGATTATGGGGTTCATGAGTCAAATACTTGGTGTGAAGATGATCACACATACATTTTCGCCTTCCAACTGATCTTTGGCCATGTTGCACCTCAGTAGCTCCTGTTTGAGTTGCAGCACCGCATCCTCCTGCACAGACAGCCGCTGCTGCAGAGCATCCTAATGAGAGTCATATCAAAAAGATGTCCGCAGGTGATCAGCATACAGATACAAGCATTCATTTACCTCCCTCACTGCATTCTGAAATACATACATATATATATATATACACATATGCATATACATGCATATACAACCATATGAATATTTACACATACATACAAACACACACACATGTATATATATATACATATATACAAACATATCTGTAAATATACAAACCCCGTTTCCATATGAGTTGGGAAATTGTGTTAGATGTAAATATAAACGGAATTCAATGGTTTGCAAATCATTTTCAACCCATATTCAGTTGAATGCACTACAAAGACAACATATTTGATGTTCAATCTCATAAACTTTATTTTTTTTTTGCAAATAATAATTAATTTCGAATTTCATGGCTGCAACACGTGCCAAAGTAGTTGGGAAAGGGCATGTTCACCACTGTGTTACATCACCTTTTCTTTTAACAACACTCAATAAATGTTTGGGACCTGAGGAAACTAATTGTTGAAGCTTTGAAAGTGGAATTCTTTCCCATTCTTGTTTTATGTAGAGCTTCAGTCGTTCAACAGTCCGAGGTGTCGGCTGTCGTATTTTACGTTTCATAATGCGCCACACATTTTATGATGGGAGACATGTCTGGACTGTAGGCGGGCCAGGGAAGTACCCGCACTCTTTTACAACGAAGCCATGCTGTTGTAACACGTGGCTTGGCATTGTTTTGCTGAAATAAGCACGGGCGTCCATGATAACGTTGCTTGGATGACAACATATGTTGCTCCAAAACCTGTATGGACCATTCAGCATTAATAGTGCCTTCACAGATGTGTAAGTTACACATGCCTTGGGCACTAATGCACCCCCATACCATCACAGATGCTGGCTTTTGAACTTTGCGCATATAACAATCCAGATGGTTATTTTCCTCTTTGTTCCGGAGGACACCACGTCTACTGTTTCCAAATGTAATTTGAAATGTGGACTCGTCAGAACACAGAACACTTTTCCATTTTGCATCAGTCCATCTTAGATGAGCTCAGGCCCAGCAAAGCCGGCGGCGTTCCTGGGTGTTGTTGAGAAATGGCTTTGGCTTTGCATAGAAGAGTTTTAACTTGCACTTACAGATGTAACGACCAACTGTATTTAGTGACAGTGGTTTTCTGAAGTGTTCCTGAGCCCATGTGGTGATATCCTTTAGAGATTGATGTCGGTTTTTGATGCAGTACCGTCTGAGGGATCAAAGGTCCGTAATATCATCGCTTACGTGCAGTGATTTCTCCAGATTCTCTGAACCTTATGAATATTTTATGGACCGTAGATGATAAAATCCCTAAATTCCTTGCAATAACTCGTTGAGAAATGTTGTCTAAAACTGTTCGACAATTTGCTTAAAAATTGGTGACCCTCGCCCCATCCTTATTTGTGAATTACTTAGCATTTCATGGAAGCTGCTTTTATACCCAATCATGGCACCCACCTGTTCCCAATTAGCCTGCACACCTGTGGGATGTTCCAAATAAGTGTTTGATGAGTATTCCTCAACTTTATCAGTATTAATTGCCACCTTTCCCAACTTCTTTGTCATGTGTTGCTGGCATGAAATTCTAAACTTAATGATTATTTGCAACAACAAAAAATGTTTATCAGTTTTAACTTCAAATATGTTGTCTTTGTTGCATATTCAACTGAATACGGGTTGAAAATGATTTGCTAATCATTGTATTCTGTTTATATTTACATCTAACACAATTTCCCAACTCATATGAAAACGGGGTTTGTACACACACATATATATATATATATATATATATATATATATATATATATATATATATATATATATATACATATATGTATATATACACATACCTGTATATATACATATACATATACGTATATATACAAATATATTAGGGGTGTAACGGTACGTGTATTTGTATTGAATTGTTTCGGGTCGGCTGAGATAGGCGCCAGCGCCCCCCGCGACCCCGAAAGGGAATAAGCGGTAGAAAATGGATGGATGGATGGATGTTTCGGGTCGGGGGTTTCGGTTCGGAACGGGGTTGTACCGAACGAGCTTCTAAGCTAAAGTCTTCCAAGCTGCTTTGCTTCTTCTGCCTCTGTGTCAGCACCCAGCATTGTCCCACCCACACAACCATCAGATTGGTTACATAGTAAGCGATAACAGCCAATCAGCAGTGCGTATTCAGAGCGCATTGAGTCAATGCTTGAGCATCGAGCAAGTGAGCATAAGGCAGCCTACTCTGCCCAAATTATTATAAACACTACTAGTAACATCACTATGAGCCTGTTGACGTTCTAGAAACTCAAACTGCATTGCTTGTTCAGCTCGCTCGCAGTCCTGGCTTGAGGTGAAGGCTAATTAGCTTTTAGCGTAACGTTAGCTCATTTTGCGGTGTGTGTGTGTGTGTGAGAGAGAGCGTGCTAGGGGCAGCAAAGCCCTGTCTGTCTGTTATTTCACTTGAACTCCATGGTGTTCAGGGATGGATAGTCCCTCCTATTGCTATTGTACAATTTTTTAACCAATAGTTACATTAATCATTAGTAATGTAGCAGCCTAGTTTTGATTGGCAGGGTCCCTGCTCTCACATGTTGATAAAAATATAACATTTACATAATAAAAATCAACTACAGGCTTCCCAAATGCTGTGATAAATTAAGCATGATGAGTTGACTTAAAACTGTTTAATGTTGCACTTTTTATATGTAGAAGAAAAGTTTTGTCATTTTATTTAATGTAAGCAACAACTTGAGGCAGTTTAATGTGGATTAACGTGTTCCCAATGTTAAAAGGATAAAGCCATTGTTTACAAATTTGGTAAATAAATAGCCCAAAAAATGTATATGTGTTGTTTTGCTACTGTACCGAAAATTAACCTCTAAACTGCGGTACGTACGAACCGACATTTTTGTGTACTGTTACACCCCTTATGTATATATATATATATATATATATATAAATAAATCTACATTTGATGATTAAAAAGCACAAATCTTAAGCAAGAATGAGCACCTGCGCACATAGTAGTTGGTAATTTACACTCATCCATATATCAGAGGTGTGTCTAATTTCGCTACAATATACTGGTCCACACTAGAAAGTAATGGTGGCTCGTAAATGTTTCAAATAAATAGTGCGATGTTTTTTAATCATGCTGGTAACATCCTGCCCCCACCATAGTTACTCTATTTCCTTGAATAGCCGCCAGGTGTGTAATCTCCGCCTGCCTTGAATTACTGCCGGGTAAAACCCGCTCCCCAAATTAATAAGCGCGTGCTTACTTTAACCGCCGGGTTAAATTTGTGACGTTTTGCTTTTACTGTGTGTAAACCAGGGTTCTTGTTCCACAGCCATACAGATCACACTAATGGTTGTGATGTAAAACAACTTCAACACTCCTACCAATACGCGCCACACTCCGCGAACCCACATTAAACGATGACAAACACACCTCTGGAGAACATCGCCCCTGCAACACACCACAAACGCAACACAACACCTACCCAGAATGCAATGCACATACACCCCACTCCGTGCGTTGGTTGAGGTGGGCGCGTGTATACTATAGGCAAGAGTCACGGATGCATGGCATTATGGGTAATCCCTATGCTGCGTTTATAATGTGCTACAGAGCCAATGCTCTCCAGAAATGTGTTTGGTGTGGGTTCACAGAGTGTGGCGCATATTAGTAAGAGTGTTAAAGTTGTTTATATTACAACCATTAGTGTAAACTGTATGGCTGTTGATCAAGTATGCATTGCAATGTCGTGTAAGAAACGGCAGAGAGTTTTTTCGAAGGAATGTTCTGACAGAGAAAACTTTTGAATGTCTCCGAGTTCATACCTAAGGCTCTGTGGGTTGGTGGAAGGAGTTTTAAATCCGAAGGAAAAGACAGTTCGTGCCGCGGCTGATACTGTTCCAAATGGAGGTTGCGATTGCCTTGAGTAAGCCTTTGTGGGGGGGGGCGTGGCCTGCGGACCTGCAGCAAAGCGGGGTGTGTCAGGACCAGCTTCGAGATCAGCGGCTGGTAATTCCTGATTCCAAGCTGCTGTTTTGAGGCATGTTAAAAAATATAATGCACTTTGTGACTTCAATAATAAATATGGCAGTGCCATGTTGGAATTTTTTCCATAACTTGAGTTAATTTATTTTGGAAACCTTGTTACATTGTTTAATGCATCCAGCGGGGCATCACAATAAAATAAGGCATAATAATGTGTTCATTCCACGACTGTATATATCGGTATCGGTTGATATCGGAATCTGTAATTAAGAGTTGGACAATATCAGAATATCGTCAAAAAAGCCATTATCGGACATCTCCAGTTTATATTTTTGTTCTGTGTATAATGGATAGATAGATTTGCTTAAATCTTAGAGACGGCGTGGCGCAGTGGGAGAGTGGCCGTACGCAACCCGAGGGTCCCTGGTTCAAATCCCACCCAGTACCAACCTCGTCACGTCCGTTGTGTCCTGAGCAAGACACTTCACCCTTGCTCCTGATGGGTGCTGGTTGGCGCCTTGCATGGCAGCTCCCTCCATCAGTGTGTGAATGTGTGTGTGAATGGGTAAATGTGGAAGTAGTGTCAAAGCGCTTTGAGTACCTTGAAAGTAGAAAAGCGCTGTACAAGTACAACCCATTTATTTATTTATTTATGTAAATCAACAGAGTAATTGGATTACAAAATATATTCGAGGAATCATTGCTGCCTCGAGGCATCGTTAAGTTTTTGGGGGTTTTTTTACAGCATTTTGCCTCGTTTAGTAGTCAAAGCTCACGTTTCGCACGAACTGTTTAGGTATTGCACAGCGTGTTTACGTCAGATCATACTGCACTGCATAACCCCGCTCCTTAAAATACGTTGAGTTTAGTCAACCTTTTCGCCAACATAACTGGTAATGGCAGACGCCGCAGAAAGCAGTGGACAACAGCCATAGCAGAACGAGGAAATTGAAAAGCGACAAAAGTCGTCTAATCTGTGCGAACACTTCACACTAAAATGGAAGGAAAACGCAGTTGTATGCAAACATGGTGCTCGCATACCACAATAGCACAAGTTCGATGCTGCAGCACCTGTCGAGAAAGCAACTGACGCATTTCAGCTGTGCATGTCAGCTGTGCATGTCAGCCTTCAAAAATGAAAACAGGCGTTTAGTAAATAAAAGGCAATCAGGCCAAACACAATAATTGAGGGCACATCTTAACATGTATAATTAAACCTTAATTAAGCAAAAATATAGCTTCGGCCCGGCTGCACCAAAAAATAACATAAATCCATTTAATAAAGTCAAAATACAATTAAGGCAACGGGAGAAGTATCCCATAATTCTCTTTTGTAAAGTAAATTTGTACTGCCAATATGGGCATCTTCATCTACAATATGATTTGCCTGAGAAGCTATGTCAGAATAATTGTATCCAAGCTATCACAAAACTTTGTGTTACATTGAGGTGAGCTCGCCCGGCGAGAGGAGAAAAGCCGTCTTTGATCCTACCGAGCAAAAGGCTTGTAAAACTCCACTGTGTAGGATGGGAAGCAACATGAAGGTGTCCTGTTTTTTTGATGTATTGTAATCCACAGAAACATTTTGTCTTGACCCGAGAGCTACAAAGCAAAGAGGATGGACCCCGACTTAAACAAGTTGAAAAACTTATTCGGGCGTTACCATTTAGCGGTCAATTGTACGGAATATGTACTTTACTGTGCAACCTACTAATAAAAGTTTCAATCAATCAAAAAACTCCCCTCCAGGGACCTTTACTTTGAACCGTTTTACGACTTTTTCTTTCAACAGCTTTGTGACAAAGACGATGGCGGTTTACGACCCCCCTCCCTTAGAAACAGCTGTTGCAATGTGATCAGGGAATGTCCGGATAAAAGAGGAGGCGTACAATCTTTTGTCAGAGCGTGGTAAGATACTATACAAGGGTACAGGTGTACGAGTTTCTCCTCAATTGAGCCAAATTTAATTCTGTCTCCGTTTAAATTCCTTGCTTCTTGTCTTGTTCAATAGATGTCATCAGTGTTTGAACCTGACAAGCTGGACAGGACAAAAAAAAAAAATACATATTATATATATATATATATATAAAGCGAAAATATGATTTATTCGATTACGCGATTAATCGATCGGGATATTCGATAGAATACTCGATTACTAAAATATTCGATAGCTGCAGCTTTAGTTCGAATAGGGCTGGGCGATATTGCCTTTTTTTAATATCGCGATAATTTTACGCCATATCCCGATATACGGTATATATTACACAAATGGCGCACGACTAAACTTGAGGTGCACCATCAAGCATGGAGTGATGGTTTGAAAACTTATAAACGCATGCTTACCTTAGCTAAAGCTGAATATTACTCAAATCTCATCCGCCATAATAAAAACGATCCTAAATTTTTGTTTAGTACGGTAGCATCGCTAACCCAACAAGGGACCCCTTCCAGTAGCTCCACCCACTCAGCAGATGACTTTTTGCAATTCTTTAATAAGAAAATTGAAGTCATTAGAAAGGAGATTAAAGACAATGCGCCCCAGCTACAACGGGGTTCTATTAACACTGACACGATTGTATATACGGCGGATACTGCCCTCCAAAATAGTTTCTCTCGTTATGAGGAAATAACATTAGAGGAATTGTTACAACGTGTAACTGGAATAAAACAAACAACATGTTTACTTGACCCACTTCCTGGGAAACTTATCAAGGAGCTCCTTGTATTATTAGGTCCATCAGTGCTAAATATTATAAACTTATCACTTTCCTCGGGCACTGTTCCCCTAGCATTCAAAAAAGCGGTTATTCATCCTCTTCTTAAAAGACCTAACCTCGATCCTGACCTCATGGTAAACTACCGACCGGTGTCTCACCTTCCCTTCATTTCAAAAATCCTCGAAAAAATTGTTGCAGGGCAGCTAAATGAACACTTAGCGTCTAACAATCTATGTGAAACCTTTCAATCCGGTTTCAGGGCAAATCACTCTACGGAGACAGCCCTCGCAAAAATGACTAATGATCTATTGCTAACGATGGATTCTGATGCGTCATCTATGTTGCTGCTCCTCGATCTTAGCGCTGCTTTCGATACCGTCGATCATAATATTTTATTAGAAGGTAACAAAACACGAATTAGTATGTCAGACTTTGCCCTGTCTTGGTTTAACTCTTATCTTACTGACAGGGTGCAGTGTGTCTCCCATAACAGTATGACTTCGGACAACGTTAAGGTAACGTGTGGAGTTCCCCAGGGTTCGGTCCTTGGCCCTGCACTCTTCAGCATCTACATGCTGCCGCTAGGTGACATCAGACGCAAATACGGTGTTAGCTTTCACTGCTATGCTATAAACTTATCACTTTCCTCTGGCAATGTTCCCCTAGCATTCAAAAAAGCTGTTATTCATCCCCTCCTTAAAAGACCTAACCTCGATCCCGACCTCATGGTAAACTACCGACCGGTGTCTCACCTTCCCTTTATTTCAAAAATCCTCGAAAAAATTGTTGCGGAGCAGCTAAATGAACACCTAGCGTCTAACAATCTATGTGAAAATGAACATTGATTGATTGATTGATATTACGATATTTTGCCTTGGCCTTGAATGAACACTTGATGCATATAATCACAGCAGTATGATGATTCTGTGTCTACATTAAAACATTCTTCTTCATACTGCATTCATATATGCTACTTTTAAACTTTCATGCAGAGAGGGAAATCCCAACTAAGTCAATTGACCAAAAGCGTATTTATTAAAGTTATTAAGCAATGGCACAAACATTCAAGTCATTTCCAAAACATAAATTGCAAAATTTGTCAGAGACAAATGTCGAATAAAAATGAGGTGCATAATAGGAAATCAAATAGTATTCGTCCTTCACTTTGTTGTATGTTACTAAGGTTATGAAATTCTCTTAATTCTCTAGCGAGTGACTTTTCAAATGATGCTACATATTAGCAGTAATGCTACTTTTTATAGCAACGCTTTTGGCCCACACTTGACAAATTACGGTTGTCTGTTCGACATATTCCCGCTTGAAGCCGAACCGCCGCCAGACGATGGAAACCCTGCTGTTTTTATTGGGAATGAAGTCTTCCTTCAATTGTTACCAGATCCGCACCTTCTTTTTCTCGTCCGGCTACGTTAGCAGCTAACGTTAGCCACGCCGCTACCTCTCTGCAGGGCGAGGGCATGTATGTGACAGTTTGTGACGTATGTAAGAATGTGAGCCTGCTTGTCTGTGAGGAGACACAGAAAAGAGCCTGAAGTGTACGCCCGCAGCTTAAAGTCCTGCGTGAGAACGTATACTCGAATATTACGATATAGTCATTTTTTGTATCGCACAGAGACAAAACCGCAATATATCGATATATCGCCCAGCCCTAGTTCGAAACATATAAAAGTTTCTCTAAATCTTGGTCACAATTTTGTGCAGGAAATGACAGTTCTTGTAAATAAAGAGACAATGTCGAGTTTAGTAGAATAGACCGATCCCTATGCTGGAATCCAAATAACTGATGTCAGTCCACTTACCTTTATGGCCTGGATTTGGCGTGCTTCTTGTTTGTGTCTCAGAAGTTCCCGCTAATGAAGAGAAGCGTTTTGTTTCAGTTTTATTGCAAAATCAAAAACGCTGATGAAATGAGCTAATTGAACTTAACGCACCTTGAGATCGAGGGCTTCCTCTGTGCTTTGGTCAAGGCGGCTGCGGACTACAACCTTGAGAGGAAAACAAAAAAAAGAGCATCATAATTAGTAGGAGTGCAATTCAGAATCCATCCATCCATTTACTACCGCTTATTCCCTTTTGGGGTCGCGGGGGGCGCTAGCGCCTATCTCAGCTACAATCGGGCGGAAGGCAGGGTACACCCTGGACAAGTCGCCACCTCATCGCAGGGCCAACACAGATAGACAGACAACATTCACACTCACATTCACACACTAGGGCCAATTTAGTGTTGCCAATCAACCTATCCCCAGGTGCATGTCTTTGGAAGTGGGAGGAAGCCGGAGTACCCGGAGGGAACCCACGCATTCACGGGGAGAACATGCAAACTCCACACAGAAAGATCCCGAGCCTGGATTTGAACCCAGGACTAGAGGAACAGGACTAGAGGAACTTTGTAGCGATTCTCATTTTTAAAAAATCAATTTTTTTTTTGTTTAATTCAAAATTCATATAAGCGGAGAAAACTATAATTTACGGGGGATATCGATTTTTGAAATAGGTAAAGCGAGAACAAATATAAAAGTTTTAGGAGTTAAATGGTGGAACAAGCTCAGTGATGAGCTGAAGACATGCACTTCTTTGGTAAGGTTTAAGAAAACATTGAAAGGTGAAATAATTGAAAATGATCAAATATAGTTACAATTACTTTCATCCCATTGATTTTTGATTTATTTATTTTTTTTATGTTGATGTTCCAGGCAATCTAATTTTCTGTGAAGGTATAGGATAGGCAAATATAAGCTCTGGCTTCAGCCTATTCCTTTTTTGGTGATTCTTTTTCTTTCCTTTCGTGTGAAAATGTGCATTATTGTATACATATAACATGTACTGTAAAACTGATCACACACAATGGTTGATTGATTTGATTTGATTTGATTGATTATATGACCGAAATAAACTTATTTCATTCATAAAAAAAAAAAGTTTTATTTTTTTAATCAATCCAACAAACCACTACACAGCAATACCATAATGCAATCCAATTCCAAAACCAAACCTGACCCAACAACACCCAGAACTGCAATGAACAGAGCAATCGAACAGACTCCCTTTTTAGACCAGTTGATCTGCCGTTTCTTTTCTTTTTCTCCTATGTCCCACTCTCCCTTGCGGAGGGGGTCCGGTCCGATCCGGTGGCCATGGATGACGTACGGGCTGTTCAGAGTCGGGACCCAGGATGGACCGCTCGTCCAGAGTCGGGACCCAGGATGGACCGCTTGCCTGTGTATCGGCTTGCTGATCCGCCTCCGCTTGGGATGGTTTCCTGCTGGCTCCGCTGTGAACGGGACTCTCGCTGCTGTGTTGGATCCATTATGGATTGAACTTTCACAGTATCATGTTGGACCCGCTCGACATCCATTGCTTTCGTCCTCCCCAAGGTTCTCATAGTCATCATTGTCACCGACGTCCCACTGGGTGTGAGTTTTCCTTACCCTTATGTGGGCCTACCGAGGATGTCGTAGTGGTTTGTGCAGCCCTTTGAGACATTAGTGATTTAGGGGTATATAAGTAAACATTGATTGATTGATTGATTGAATTGATAGGAGACACAAACACAACACAGAAAAAACCAAAAGTAGTGAAACAAAAATGAATATTACCAACAACAGTATCAATATTAGTTATAATTTCAGCATAGCAGTGATTAAAAATAATAATATAAAAATAATTTTAAAAAAAGGGCTTCACGGTGGAAGAGGGGTTGGTGCGTCTGCCTCACAATACGAAGTTCCTGCAGTCCTGGGTTCAAATCCAGGCTCGGGATCTTCCTGTGTGGAGTTTGCATGTTCTCCCCGTGAATGCGTGGGTTCCCTCCAGGTTCTCCGGCTTCCTCCCACTTCCAAAGACATGCACCTGGGTATAGGTTGATTGGCAACTCTAAATTGGCCCTAGTGTGTAAATGTGAGTGTGAATGTTGTCTGTCTATCTATGTTGGCCCTGCGATGAGGTGGCGACTTATCCAGACTGTACCCCGCCTTCCGCCCGATTGTAGCTGAGATAGGCGCCAGCGCCCCCGCGACCCCAAAAGGGAATAAGCGGTAGAAAATGGATGGATGGATAGATCGAAATAATAAAAAAGAACAATAGTGTCACAGTGGCTTACACTTGCATCGCATCTCATAAACTTGACAACACACTGTGTCCAATGTTTTCACAAAGATAAAATAAGTCATATTTTTGGTTCGTTTAATAGTTAAAACAAATTTACATTATTGCAATCAGTTGATAAAACATTCCATCCACCCATCCATCATCTTCCGCTTATCAGAGGTCGGGTCGCGGGGGCAGCAGCCTAAGCAGGGAAGCCCAGACTTCCCTCTCACCAGCCACTTCGTCTAGCTCTTCCCGGGGGATCCCGAGGCGTTCCCAGGCCAGCCGGGAGACATAGTCTTCCCAACGTGTCCTGGGTCTTCCCCGTGGCCTCCTACCGGCTGGACGTGCACTAAACACCTACCTAGGGAGGCGTTCGGGTGGCATCCTGACCAGATGCCCGAACCACCTCATCTGGCTCCTCTCGATGTGGAGGAGCAGCGGCTTTACTTTGAGATCCAACCGGATGGCAGAGCTTCTCACCCTATCTCTAAGGGAGAGACCCACCACCCGGCGGAGGAAACTCATTTCGCCCGCTTGTACCCGTGATCTTATCCTTTCGGTCATGACCCAAAGCTCATGACCATAGGTGAGGATGGGAACGTAGATCGATCGGTTAACTGAGAGCTTTGCATTCCGGCTCAGCTCCTTCTTCCCCACAATGGATCGATACAACGTTGCATTGATAAAACATTGTCCTTTACAATTATAAAAGCTTTTTTTTTTTTTTTTTTTAATCTACTGCTCTGCTAGCATGTCAGCAGACTGGGGTAGATCCTGCTGTAATCCTATGTATTGAATGAATACAGAATCCTTTTGAATCGGAAAAATATCGTTTTTGAATCAAGAATCGAATCGAAAAAAATCTATATATTATCGAATCGTGACCCCAAGAATGGATATTGAATCGAATCGTGGGACACCCAAAGATTCACAGCTCTAATAATTAGATAGAGCGGGGAAAATAGGAAGACGCTGACAAGTGCTTACGGATCACTCTGATTAATTAACACTCTCCAGACCGGAGCGATGGCGACGAACATTAACACAACAGAAGGACCGAGAGTTCGCGCACGACACCGAGGGTGTTGTTGAGCGTTTTCGCAGGGTTGGCAGAGACACGGAAAGAGGGCACCGTACCAGCTGCTGCTCGGCGTTAGCCCGGTTGTCACCGAAGCTCACTGATCCATCTTGGTCCTCCTCTGGGAGCGAGCCATTGAGCAGCAGAGCCTGCAAGTGGACAAACATGAAAAAGTAACTACAAGTACAACACCGACATCTTTCTGACATCCTAGTGATTGGACTTTAGTGTTTATTTTTCCTGTCATTTAAGTCAAGTATGACCTCTTAAATAACATTTAGTGCTATAAATAATGTGAGTGAATTATATTTATATATATTTTTCACTAGTGACTCAAAGTGCTTTACATAGTGAAACCCAATATCTAAGTTACATTTTAAACCAGTGTGGGTGGCACTGTGAGCAGGTGGGTAAAGTGTCTTGCCCAAGGACACAACGGCAGTGACTAGGATTGAGTCCGAACCTGGAACCCCTCAAGTTGCTGGCAACCAAGCTATACCGAAAAGACTGCGAACACAAGATATTTAATTTTCGAACTGAGAAACTCAATTTTTGGGGGTAAATAATCATTAACTTGGAATTTAATGGCAGCAACACATTGCAAAAAAAAAGTCGCCTTTCCTTTAAACCAGTGGTCCCCAACCACCGGGCCGTGGCCGCAGAAGGATTTTTTATTTTAAAAAAAAAGAAAAAAAAAAAAGATTTTTTTTATTTTTTATTAAATCAACATAAAAAAGGAAGCGGAGTTCGAACCTGCAACCCTCGAGTTGCTGGCACGGCCGCTCTACCAACCGAGCTACATTGCCCCAAATAATGTATTGATTCGGGGGTCAGCAACCCAAATTAGCCCTCGTGGCTCCCTGGAGCTTTTTCAAAAATGGAAAAAGATGGTAGGGAAAATATATATTTGTTATTTTAATAATGTTTCTGTCGGAGGACAAAAATAACACAAACCTTCCTAATTAGTAGAAAGCCCACTGCTTAATATTTGTGTTTATGCTTCACAGCGCCGTTTTGTCAGACTAATTTTGGCGGTTCTTTAACTCGATGGTCCCCAACCTTTTTGTATCCGCGGACCGGTCAACGCTTAACGTTTTTTTTTTTTTTTTGTCATGAAAAAGGGAGGTTTTTGTCATGAAAAGGGGAGGTTTTTGTGGTTGGTGCACTAATTGTAAGTGTATGTTGTGTTTTTTATGTTGATTTAATTGAAAAAAAAAAAAAAAAATTTAAATAAAAAATTATTCTGCGGCCCGGTGGTTGGGGACCACTGCTTTAACTCAGTGGTTCTCCACCTTTTTTCAGTGATGTACCCCCTGTGAACATTTTTTTTTATTCAAGTACCCCCTAATCAGAGCAAAGCATTTTTGGTTGAAAAAACCCGATAAAGAAGTAAAATACATCACTACGTCATCAGTTTCTGATTTATTAAATTGTATAACAGTGCAAAATAGTGCTCATTTGTAGTGGTCTTTCTTGAACTATTTGAGAAGAAAAAGATATAAAAATAAATAAAAACGTGTTGAAAAATAAACAAGTGAGTCAATTATAAATAACGATTTCTACACAGAAAAGTAATCAACTTAAAGAGCCCTCTTTGGGGATTGTACAGTAATAGAGCTCCATCTGGATTCATAAACCTAATTCTAAAAACTTCTTCACAAAAAAAGACATCTTTAACATCAATATTAATGGAACATCTCAACAAAAAAATCTAGCTGTCAACACTGAATATTGCATTGTTGCATTTATTTTCACAGTTTATGAACTTACATTCATATTTTCTTCAAGTATTATTCAATAAATATATTTATAAAGGATTTTTGAATTGTTGCTATTTTAAAAAAAAATCTCCCGTACCCCTTGGCATACCTTAACTCACCACAGTTGGTTTACATGTACAACTTTCTCCGTCGCTGCCACAGAAAGACGTAATTTATGCCACTCCTTTGACTCATTTTGTCCACCAAACGTTTTATGCTGAGCGTGAACGCACAAAAGCTGAGCTTTGTTGATGTTATTGCGTGGAGGGCTAATAATTAGAGATGTCCGATGATATCGGCCGGCCGATAAATGCTTTAAAATGTAATATGGGAAATTGTCGGGATCGGTTTCAAAAAGTAAAATTGATGATTTTTTAAAAACGGTGCATGTCCGGTAAAACACGGACGTAGGGAGCAGTACTGAGCAGTTGCGTCTTCCAGTCAGCAGCCCCTCTCCCCTCTCTCACACACAACACAGGAGTTGAGGACTGCAGCATGAGAGGTTTACTGGCGACGCTTGATGACATCATCAAACCGCCTGCGAGTGTAGCATAACAACAACAAGAGTGTGTTGTTGTTATGCTGGAGCCGTGGCTAACAAGCCAGCTCGCTCGGTGACTGACTAACGACACCATGTCTACGGTTTGGGATTGTTTTAAAATGTGTCTGACGGATAAAAAACTGGCAATTTGCAATGACTGCAAAAATTATGCGAGGAAAAACCAAGACGTCTTCCTTTAATACGAGCTATTTGATCTCCCACCTCTTCAAGAATCATAAGGAGATACAGGATGAATACAAGCGGAAGATTGATGAAAAGCAAACACTGAAAGCAGCCTGCAGTGAACGGAGATGCCGTGTCTCAACACAGCATTTCAGAAGCTCTGCCAGGCCACTTCAAGCACTCACCACTAACTTGCAGCACATTTTTGTTACTCATACAAATACATTAGAGCAGGGCAGATTGAGCCCGGTTTATAATTTCATGTTATACAGTATGCCAGACTGTCTACTAAAGGAGGACTATGTTATTGTTTACTTTCTTTCTCTCGTATACTCTGGACTGAAGCTGTGTGCTTTCATTGTTTTTGTAGCATGTTTAAAAAAATAATAATAATAATGCACTTTGTGAAAGTCAAATTATAGTACTTCTCATAGTTGTAGTGGGCTTCAAGATTATCTCAGGGAGAGCATGTCTCAAATTCCAAGCTGCTATTTTGAGGCATGTTAAAAAAAAGTAATGCACTTTGTGACTTCAATGATAAATACGGCAGTGCCATGTTGGCATTTTTTTCCATAACTTGAGTTGATTTATTTTGGAAAACCTTGTTAAATTGTTTAATGCATCTAGCGGGGTATCACAACAAAATTAGGTATAATAATGTGTTCATTCCACAACTGTATATATCGGTATCGGTTGATATCGGAATCGGTAGTTAAGAGTTGGACAATATCGGATATCGGCAAAAAAGTCATTATCGGACATCTTTGATATTTTGCATTCTATTTTACTTACTTTATTGAGTTTACAACCCCCTGGTGCTGTACTTTTTTTGCACTGTTCCTGTACTTGTTTTGATTATTATTATTTCTTTTCTTGTATGTAAAGGTTGCATATTATAAATAAAGGATTATAAAAAATTTTAAAAATTGGAAAAAGTCTTCTATTGTAGTTGCTTTATTGAGTTTACAACCCCCTGGCGTTGTTTTGTACTGTTTCTTTACATGTTTTGTTCATTATTATTTATTTGCTTATATGTAAATGTTACATATTATAAATAAAAATATATATATATAAAAGAAAATGGCACCCCTGGATTTTATGTGAATCGGTGCCCCGCAGTACCGACTAGTTTCAGTCGGTGCCAAAAACGTACCGGATTCAGTACCCATCCCTTATTGACAAAACTGACTGTAGTGTAAGATAGTTTTATACTGCAAATCAGGGGTCACCAACGCGGTGCCCGCGGGCACCAGGTCGCCCGTAAGGACCAGATGAGTCACCCGCTGCTGGCCTGTTCTAAAAATAGCTCAAATAGCAGCACTTACCAGTGAGCTGCCTCTATTTTTTTTAAATTGTATTTATTTACTAGCAAGCTGGTCTCGCTTTGCTTGACATTTTTAATTCTAAGAGAGACAAAACTCAAATAGAATTTGAAAATCCAAGAAAATATTTTAAAGACTTGGTCTTCACTTGTTTAAATAAATTGTATATTTATATGTTGATTTAATTTTTAAAAAAATTATAAATAAATAAATTCATAATTTTTTTTACTTTGCTTCTTATAACTTTCAGAAAGACAATTTTAGAGAAAAAATACAACCTTAAAAAAATAATTTTAGGATTTTTAAACACATACATTTTTACCTTTTAAATTCCTTCCTCTGTTGTCTGACAATTTAAATCAATGTTCAAGTATTTTTTTTTTTTATTGTAAAGAATAATAAAAAAAAATTCATTTAATTCTTCATTTAAGCTTCTGTTTTTTCGACAAAGAATATTTGTGAAATATTTCTTCAAACTTATTATTAAAATTCAAAAAAAGTATTCTGGCAAATCTAGAAAATCTTTAGAATCAAATTCAAATCTTATGTCAAAGTCTTTTGAATTTCTTTTAAAATTTTTGTTCTGGAAAATCTAGAAGAAATGATGATTTGTCTTTGTTAAAAAATATAGCTTGGTCCAATTTTTAGATAGATATTTGTTATATATTCTAACAAAGTGCAGATTGGATTTTAACCTAATTAAAACATGTCATTAAAATTCTAAAAAACCTTCCGTAAAAGGAAAAAAAATGTACGACAGAATGACAGACAGAAATACCTTTTTTTATATATATATATATATATTTATTAAAGGTAAATTGAGTAAATTGGCTACTTCTGGCAATTTATTTAAGTGTGTATCAAACTGGTAGCCCTTCGCATTAATCAGTACCCAAGAAGTAGCTCTTGGTTTCAAAAACTGCTGTAAATATAGTTAAACCGGATGTGCAGCGTAAGACTTTTATTTTGAAGCCGGAAGAGCGTGTGATTGGTTTGAGAAAGTGTCTTGACGTGTTTTGATGTCAGATCGACTGTTTGCAATAATAATAATAATAAAGTCTCCTTTCCACTTCCTACCGACCTTTTTTTATTTATGTTGAGATTTTATGTCATCTTATTGACAATAGCAGTCACAGTAACTATGTAAATATAATGTTATCAGTGCACTTAAATCGTAATTCAAACTCGGAAGTGAAACATCACCCACTTTTAGAACGGGCAGGGACGTCGCCTCTTCTCACGGCGAAAATGTGTCCTTTCTGGTCAGGAGAACAACTTTCCATGGCTCTAAACTTGATATTTCCATACGGTGGACTTTCTTTTATCCTTTTCTGCTCGCTTGTGGCTAATAAGTAATAAGTAAACTGCAGCCGAGTTACCACGCTACGGCACAACCGGAGGGTCAAAATGAGCGCATGCGCATTAATCGCCTGTTAAAAAATGAGTGCCGTTATTTATAATTAACATTAAATATGGCGCTGTATTAATATAAATGGTAGTAGCAGTAGTTTTATATGATAATGACAAATTAAAATGTATTACAATTATTATCATTATTAGAAATAATAATACAATATTTAGTGAGCTATACATCAAAATACAAGTAAAATATACAATTGTACTAATCCATCCATCCATTTCTACCGCGTATTCCCTTTTGGGGTTGCGAGGGGCGCTGTGGCCTATCTCGTCACACAAAATAAATGCAAGAATATAGTATTTGTATAATTTGTAGGGAATATTTTTTACTGATAATATATATATATAAAAAAATAATATATCTTCCTCCTATCCCCAAGCCATCAGACTGCTCAACTGCAAAGCTGATTAACACTTATCACAATTGCACAAACCGCACACACAAGATGACTTTACTTACCACTGTAATTACCGGACTACAATACTCTTCATTCAATGACTGTAAATAATGTAAAAAAAATAATGTAAAAACACTTTACTTGCCACTGTAATAACCAGACTACAATACTTTTCATTCAATGATTGTAAATAATGTAAAAAATTGTGTAAAAACAAGAGTATAAAGAAGTCATACTGTTCCATTACCTTTGTTCATACTACACCAGGGGTGCCCACACTTTTTCTGCAGGCGAGCTACTTTTCAATTGACCAACTCGAGGGGATCTACCTCATTTATATATATCATTTATATTTATTTATTTATGAAAGAGACATTTTTGTAAACAAGTTAAATGTGTTTAATGATAATACAAGCATGTGTAACACATATAGACGTCTTTCTTTCACGAAGACAAGAATATAAGTTGGTGTATTACCTGATTCTGATGACTTGCATTGATTGGAATCGGACAGTAATGATGATAACGCCCACATTTTCAAATGGAGGAGAAAAAAAGTTGTCCTTTTTGTACAATACCACATGAAAGTGGTTGGTTTTTGGCATCTAATTCATCCAGCTTCCATACACTTTACAAGAAAAACATTGGCGGCAAATTCCGTAGCTTGCTTGATTGACATTCACGGCACCCGAGGGTCTTGTGAGATGACGCTGGCTGCTGCCAGTTCATTATT
>NC_084628.1:36309149-36479149 GCF_033978795.1 Nerophis ophidion | reverse complement strand
TTGACTTCCTTAGTTCCTGGTGGCACTTCCTGTTTGGTCTGTTGCTATAGTCACGCATTAGTGTCACCTGCCTCTTGTTTTTGACTCACACCTGTTTGTGATAGGCACCGACGTCCCACTGGGTCATCATTGTCACCCTCGGTTTGCACACGGCCACTCTCCCACTGCGCCACGCTATTCTGTTGATGTTTGACTTCCTTAGTTCCTGGTGGCACTTCCTGTTTGGTCTGTTGCTGTAGTCACGCATTAGTGTCAATTGCCTCTTGTTTTTGACTCACACCTGTTTGTGATTGTCCCCGACGTCCCACTGGGTCATCATTGTCACCCTCGGTTTGCACACGGCCACTCTCCCACTGCGCCACGCTATTCTGTTGATGTTTGACTTCCTTAGTTCCTGGTGGCACTTCCTGTTTGGTCTGTTGCTATAGTCACGCATTAGTGTCACCTGCCTCTTGTTTTTGACTCACACCTGTTTGTGATAGGCACCGACGTCCCACTGGGTCATCATTGTCACCCTCGGTTTGCACACGGCCACTCTCCCACTGCGCCACGCTATTCTGTTGATGTCTGACTTCCTTAGTTCCTGGTGGCACTCCCTGTTTGGTCTGTTGTGATAGTCACGCATTAGTGTCATCTGCCTCTTGTTTTTGACTCACACCTGTTTGTGATTGTCCCCGACGTCCCACTGGGTCATCATTGTCACCCTCGGTTTGCACACGGCCACTCTCCCACTGCGCCACGCTATTCTGTTGATGTTTGACTTCCTTAGTTCCTGGTGGCACTTCCTGTTTGGTCTGTTGCTATAGTCACGCATTAGTGTCACCTGCCTCTTGTTTTTGACTCACACCTGTTTGTGATAGGCACCGACGTCCCACTGGGTCATCATTGTCACCCTCGGTTTGCACACGGCCACTCTCCCACTGCGCCACGCTATTCTGTTGATGTTTGACTTCTTTAGTTCCTGGTGGCACTCCCTGTTTGGTCTGTTGTGATAGTCACGCATTAGTGTCATCTGCCTCTTGTTTTTGACTCACACCTGTTTGTGATTGTCCCCGACGTCCCACTGGGTCATCATTGTCACCCTCGGTTTGCACACGGCCACTCTCCCACTGCGCCACGCTATTCTGTTGATGTTTGACTTCCTTAGTTCTTGGTGGCACTTCCTGTTTGGTCTGTTGCTATAGTCACGCATTAGTGTCACCTGCCTCTTGTTTTTGACTCACACCTGTTTGTGATAGGCACCGACGTCCCACTGGGTCATCATTGTCACCCTCGGTTTGCACACGGCCACTCTCCCACTGCGCCACGCTATTCTGTTGATGTTTGACTTCCTTAGTTCCTGGTGGCACTCCCTGTTTGGTCTGTTGTGATAGTCACGCATTAGTGTCATCTGCCTCTTGTTTTTGACTCACACCTGTTTGTGATTGTCCCCGACGTCCCACTGGGTCATCATTGTCACCCTCGGTTTGCACACGGCCACTCTCCCACTGCGCCACGCTATTCTGTTGATGTTTGACTTCCTTAGTTCCTGGTGGCACTTCCTGTTTGGTCTGTTGCTATAGTCACGCATTAGTGTCACCTGCCTCTTGTTTTTGACTCACACCTGTTTGTGATTGTCACCGACGTCCCACTGGGTCATCATTGTCACCGACGTCCCACTGGGTGTGAGTTTTCCTTCCCCTTATGTGGGCCTACCGAGGATGTCGTAGTGGTTTGTGTTGTGGTTTGTGCAGCCCTTTGAGACACTAGTGATTTAGGGCTATATAAATGAACATTGATTGATTGATTGATCACTGATTACTTCCTTATTTAAGCCTGCCTTCTCCCTTCGTGTGTTCTAGGTCTTTTGTTTGCGGTAACCAACCATCACATTTGTTTCTTGTTCCAGTCCGTGTGCTAAGAGTTACCGTAGCTTCGTATGCACGTTGCCCTTTTTGCTTCCTGACTCGGTGCTAAGTTTTAGCATTAGCTCCCCGTGCGTTAGGCACGTGTTTCTTTTGTTGAATTCTGTCTGTTTTGTACCAGTGTAATTATTTTTTTTTGTATTAAATCAAGCCCTTACCTGCAAGTCCTGTCCGACTGATCCTTAGCATTTTGGGGTTGAACCAAACGCACATCACCTTGCGTTCAAAACGTGACACCAACAACTCTCTCATCCCCGGCTGTTGCCTTTTAACAGAGCGACAGGTGATTAGATAAGCCGGTCCTGGCCCACACTGCTTCGCTGCAGGTCGGCAGGCCACGCCCCCCTTCACATATACGTTTTTAACAGCCCTCGGAGGACCGCAGAATTAGGGATTAAACCCTTTTGGGTAGGGCCTGTTTGATTGTTTTCCCTTTTCCTCTTACAGGCATGTCAGCATAATTGACACAAGCCGAAAAATTATCAGCGGGATGCATGCCGAGGGAAATTCGTTCCATTCCTCATCAGCCATTATACTCCTTGAGGTTTGCGACCACCGGTTCCGAGAGCATCGGAGGCAGCCTGGGGATGAAACATGCTGTCGACTTCACTCTGCTTTGTTTTGACGGAAATAAGATGCAGCGACTGTGGCCTACGACCCGTGTGTATGTTGCGTGGCCCTCCCTCCGTCTTTGTGGGAAAACAACACTGTGCGTGTGTTGGGAGGCGATTCAGACGGAAAAAAACTGCTTCTTCCGGAGATAAGTGGTGAGAGAGTGCAAACAAAACTGTGGGCTTTAGGGTAATAATCTAAAAACCCTAAAACCAGTGAAGTTGGCACGTTGTGTACTGTAATTCGTCAATAGAAACATAATACAATTATTTGCCAATCCCTTTCAACTTATATTCAATTAAAAAGTGACGTGAATTATATTTATATAGCGCTTTTCTCGAGTGACTCAAAGCGTTTTGCATAGTGAAACCCAATATCAAAGTTGCATTTTTAAACCAGTGTGGGTGGCACTGGGTAAAATGTCTTGCCCAGGGACACAACGGCAGTAACTATGATGGCAGAAGCGGGGATCGAACCTGGAACCCCTCAAGTCGCTGGCAACCAAGCTATACCGAACAGACTGCGAACACAAGATATTTAATTTTGGAACTGAGAAACTCAATTTTTGGGGGTAAATAATCATTAACGTGGAATTTAATGGCAGCAACAAAGTCACCTTTCCTTTAAACCAGTGGTCCCCAACCACCGGGCCGTGGCCCGATTGGTACCGGGCCGCAGAAGGATTTTTTATTGAAAAAAATAAAAATAAATAAATATTATTATTATTATTTTTTTTATTAAATGTGAATTTTTTTATTTATATAGCGCTTTTTCTCTACTGACTCAAAGCGCTTTACATAGTGAACCCCAATATCTAAGTTACATTTAAACCAGTGTGGGTGGTACTGGGAGCAGGTGGGTAAAGTGTCTTGCCCAAGGACACAACGGCAGTGAATAGGATGGCGGAAGCCGGCTTCGAACCTGCAACCCTCAAGTTGCTGGCACGGCCACTCTACCAACCGAGATATACTATATATATTTATCAACATAAAAAACACACTTTACACTTACAATTTGTGCACCAACCACAAAAACATCACTTTTTCATGACAAAGAAGAAGAAAAAAAAAATTTGGCATAAGTCACATCTATGATATCCCGCCCGGCAATCCTGATTGGTTCATTATTTTTTGCTATCATGAAGGATTTTGCACTGCCCTCAAGCCCTGATCCTTGTGTGGAGCTCGGTGAGAGTCAGGTTAGACTACTACACCTCCATACCATCACAGATGCTGGCTTTTGAACTTTGCGCCTAGAACAATCCAGATGGTTCTTTTCCTCTTTGTTCCGGAGGACACGACGTCCACAGTTTCCAAAAACAACTTGAAATGTGGACTCATCAGACCAGAGGACAGTTTTCCACTTTGCACCAGTCCATCTCGGATGAGCTCCGGCCCTGCGAGGCCGGCGGCGTTTCTGGGTGTTGTTGATAAAAGGCTTTCGCTTTGCATAGTAGAGTTTTAACTTGCACTTACAGATGTACTGACGTACTGTAGTAACTGACAGTGGTTTTACGAAGTGTTCCTGAGCCCATGTGGTGATATCCTTTACACACTGCTGTCGCTTTTTGATGCAGTACCGCCGGAGGGATCGAAGGTCCGTAATATAATCGCTTACATACGGTGATTTTTACAGATTTTCTGAACCTTTTGATGATATTATGGACCGTAAATGGTGAAATCCCTAAATTCCTTGCAATTGCTGGTTGAGAAATGTTGTTCTTAAACTGTTCCACAATTTGCTCACGCATTTGTTGAAAAAGTGGGGACCCCCGCCCCGTCCTTGTTTGTGAATAACTGAGCATTTCATGGAAGCTGCTTTTACACCCAATCATGACATGAATTAGCCTGTTCAACTGTGGGATGTTCCAAATAAGTGTTTGATGAGCATTACTCAACTTTCTCAGTATTTTTTTTCTTTTGCCACTTGTGCCAGCTTTTTGTCTTTAGAGTTTATTAAATTGAATATAGGTTAAAAGGATTTGAAAATCATTACATTTTGTTTTTATTTACGATTTACACAACGTACCAACTTCACTGGTTTTGGGGTTTGTAGTTTTGTTGCTATTATGGATGCGGGCTTAGGTGCCCATCCCTAATTTTATTACCCAAGAACTATATTTTAATCAATATTCATGGTGGGTATACATCCTTTTTGATAGTTTTATAATAAAGTAAGGCTTGATGCTTATTAATAGAGATGATGGATGCCTATAAAAAAGCCTGTACAGTAATAGTTGTGATAAAGAAGGATGCTAACAGTACAAATAACTGACCGATATGGTGGTCCTTTAAATTAGGGCAGCCCATATTTTGTTTTTTGTTGGCCCACAGTATATCATAACAATACAATTAAAGACATTGCATCAAAATATTAGGGCTTGACGGAAACAAAGTATGGACACTCCAGATTTAAAATAATGCTCCACAATCATAACATAAGTGACTCCAGTACTATTTTGCTCATGCATTTCTTGAAAAAGTGGAGACTTTCACCCCGTCCTTGTTTGTGAATGACTGAGCATTTCATAAAAGCTGCTTTTTATACCCAATCATGGCACCCACCTGTTCCCAAATAGCCTGTTCACCTGTTTGATGTTCCAAATAAGTGTTAGATGAACATTCCTCAACTTTCTCAGTCTTTTTTGCCACATGTGCCAGCTTTTTTGGAACACGTTGCGGTCAGCACATTCCAAAATGAGCAAATACTTGCAAAAAAACAACGTTTTCCAGTTCGAACGTTAACTATCTTGTTTTTGCAGTCTATTAAACTATAAAACAATTTTTTACATTGTGGAGGGGGCGTGGCCTGCGGGTCTGCAGCGAAGCGGGGTGTGCCAGGTGTGCGTAGATGGCCCACCTGGGCCTTTTTATCTAATCACCTGTCGCTCTGTGTAAGCAGCAAACGGGGAGGAGGGACTTAATTTGTTGGAGCTGGAGCAAGAGGGCGAGCGAAAGTGAGAGCACGGACTGAGAGAGAAAAAGGGACAGACTTTGTGCCGGAAAGCAGAATGATGGAAAACACGAACAGTAAAACAGTATTACATCCAAAAACCAAGGCCGGGCTCTCATCTCGGTACTTGGTGGTCAGAAGAACGCCCCTGGAGGGCAACCTCCACATACATATTCTGGAACGAATCAGAGACATGTTAATCAGAATTAGAATATTTTTTTGCATTTATGTTAGAAACTTTGTATTCAGTCGTAAGTCAGGGCAGAAAAATAAACACGCATTAGAATACGCGAAAACAAAAACCCATTCTGAATAAGGTAAAGCACTGGATGTGATTGTGTCTCTCAATGTTGGATAGTTTGGGGCCAAATTCATGAGAATAACCATTATGTGAATAAATAATAGCATACTTGCCAACCTTGAGACCTCCGAGTTCGGGAGTTGGGGGAGGGGGCGGGGCTAAGGGGGGAGGAGTGTATTTATAGGTAGAATTCTGTTATGTCTAATAAGGGGAGATGACGGCAGACTGACACCAGGGGGGTTAATGTACTATTTATAATATATAAAATCATCCATCCATCCATATTCTACCGCTTATTCCCTTTTGGGGTCGCGGGGGGCGCTGGCGCCTATCTCAGCTACAATCGGGCGGAAGGCGGGGTACACCCTGGACAAGTCGCCACCTCATCGCAGGGCCATCAATGTATATATAACTATGTGTGTAGATTAACTGAAGTGTGTGTTACCGTAAATGTTGAATGACAAAGCAGACAAAAATCAAAGAGGGCAAGGGAAAAGGAGTCCAAGATCCACGAAGGGTCCGTGGGGCAAAGAGAGATGTCAGAGTCCGGGGGCGAAGGAGGAGTCGGGAAACGAGGGAGGCAGTCCAAATCTAGGGCAAAGGAAGGGGAACAGGTATCCGATTTGAGAACTAAGTTCCCGCGGCGATCCTTGGGTCCACTGGTCCTTTATTGAACTTGACCTCATCAGTACTAGGTGAGCAGATTGGTCATTGAGGGCAGGCTTATCGCTGCGTGGGCGTGCTGCGCTAAGCGTGCACCGTAACAAATTCACTGAAATTCAAGTATATATATATATATATATATATATATATATATATACACGTAACACTCCTCTACTCATTGTTGTATTAGAAAGTGCAATGCTTTGCAGACAGTAGTACAGCCTTTGAAGGAGCATAGGTATGGGCATCCATCCATCCATTTCTACCGCTTGTTCCTTTTTGGGATCGCGGTTGGCCGCTGGAGCATATCTCAGCTGCATTCGGCCTGAAGGCGGGGGTACACCCTGGACAAGTCACCACCTCGCCGCAGGGCCAACACAGATAGACAGACAACATTCGCACACTAGGGACCATTTAGTGTTGCCAATCAATCTATCCCCAGGTGCATGTCTTTAAAAGTGGGAGAAAGCTGAAGTACCCGGAGGGAACCCACGCATTCACGTGGAGGACATGCAAACTCAACACAAAAAGATCCCGAGCCCGGGATTGAACCCAGGACTACTCAGGACCTTCGTATTGTAAGGCAGATGCACTAACCCCTCTTCCACCGTACATAGGTATGGGCAGCATCTGTGACATTTAATTTGCAGGAAAGGAGCGAGTTTAGGGTTGAATTGTCTATCCTCGTTCTATTCTCTGTCACTATCTTTCTAACCATGCAGTGCACCCTCTCTGATGATGCATTGCTGTCGTCGTCGACATGACTGTCTCTTCTTTTGTCTCTGTTATGTTTTTTGGACATTACTACTTGCCGTAATTTTGAAGCAATGCATGATGGGAATCCGGATGTTGTGTGTCAGTGTATTAACGTGCCGTTTTTTTTTTTTTGCAAACAATCATTAACTTTAGAATTTGATGCCAACAACACGTGACAAAGAAGTTGGGAAAGGTGGCAATAAATACTGATAAAGTTGATGAATGCTCATCAAACACTTATGTGGAACATCCCACAGGTGTGCAGGCTAATTGGGAACAGGTGGGTGCCATGATTGGGTATAAAAACAGCTTCCCCAAAAATGCTCAGTCTTTCACAAGAAACGATTGGGCGAGGTACACCCCTTTGTCCACAACTGCGTGAGCAAAGGTTTAAGAACAACATTTTTCAAAGTGCAATTGCAAGAAATTTAGGGATTTCAACATCTACGGTCCATAATATCATCAAAAGGTTCAGAAAATCTGGAGAAATCACTCCACGTAAGCAGCATCGCCGGAAACCAACATTGAATGACCGCGACCTTCGATCCCTCAGACGGCACTGTATCAAAAATGGACATCAATCTCTAAAGGATATCACCACATGGGCTCAGGAACACTTCAGAAAACCACTGTCACTAAATACAGTTTGTCGCTACATCTGTAAAGGCAAGTTAAAGCTCTACTATGCAAAGCGAAAGCCATTGATCAACAACATCCAGAAACGCCGCCGGTTTCTCTGGGCCCGAGATCATCCAAGATGGACTGATGCAAAGTGGAAAAGCCGTAGATGTTATAAAAGTGACAGGGCCGGCACGCTGTTTATAAGGAGGAAAGGCGGACGTGACGACAGGCTGTCCTCACTCAGGTCCGGCTGGAAATCGGGAGAAATTCGGGAGAGGCGCTGAAATTCAGGACTTCCCCTGAAAATTCAAAAGGGTTGGCAAGTATGCAAAATCATCAGATTCAGGTAAACGTGTACACCTCCCAAAAACTATGAAGTGAGTGTTTTATCAGATGATTTAGTGATTATATCCAAGTGTTTCTCCCGTGGGAATCCGAGCAGCAGCCTCCACTTAATCTTGTCTGAGCTGATGACAAAATGACAGTTAAGATGCCTTCCATCCCTTTATCCTGCTGGGCTGCAGCCACTCAATAAACAAACTTTGTTTTGGCTCATGAACCTTTGCTGCTGCTGCTGCTGCTGCTGACACAGCAGAAAACGTGGATACATTTGGACTTTCAGATTAGGCGGCGGGGTTTATATGAGATTAGCACCATATTAACATTTTAACATCAGTACTTTAACCGCAATTTCACATCCATTTGATGTTTTTTAACTGCTGGCGTTTTTTACTGTGCATTTATTCATGATTCTGTTTTGTTATTGTCTTGTGTTTGTTTATGTGCAGTACTTATTTACAAACCCTGTTTCCATATCAGTTGGGAAATTGTGTTAGATGTAAATATAAACGGAATAAAATGATTTGCAAATCCTTTTCCACCCATATTCAGTTGAATATGCTACAAAGACAAGATATTTGATGTTCAAACTCATAAAACATTTTTTTTTTGCAAATAATAATTAACTTAGAATTTCATGGCTGCAACACGTGCCAAAGTAGTTGGGAAAGGGCATGTTCACCACTGTGTTACATCACCTTTTCTTAACAACACTCAATAAACATTTGGGAACTGAGGAAACTAATTGTTGAAGCTTTGCAAGTGGAATTCTTTCCCATTCTTGTTTTATGTAGAGCATGGGTGTCAAACTCTGGCCCGCGGGCCAAATCTGGCCCGCCGCGTAATTTCATTTGGCCCTTGAGGCAATATCAAATTAACATTAGAGCTGTAACACCGCATCCACCACTAACACTCATACTCGTCGACCCTCCCGATTTTCCAGGGTGACTCCCGAAGTTCAGTGCCCCTCTCGAATTTCTCCCTATTTCCACCTGGACAATAATATTGGGGGCGGGCCGTAAAAGCGCTGCCTTTGGCATTCTCTACATGTCGCCACGTCCGCTTTTCCTCCATACAAACAGCGTGCCGGCCCACTCACATAATATATGTGGCTCATACACACACACAAGTGTATGCAAGGCATACTTGGTCAACAGCCATACAGGTCACACTGAGGGTGGCCGTATAAACAACTTTAACACTGATACAAATATACGCCACACAGTGAACCCACAGCAAACAAGGATGACAAACACATTTTGGGAGAACATCTGCACCGTAACACAACATAAACACAACCGAACAAATACCCAGAACCCCTTCCATCACTAACTCTTCCGGGACGCGACAATATACACCCCCGCTACCACCAAACTCCGCCCCAACTCAAACCCGCCGCCGAAAACAGGCATTCAATTTGTATTTTTATTTTATTTGATATGCCATTGATATTTTTAAATTATTATTATTTTAAACTCGGTTTTGCATGTCACTATAAAGTTATAAAAGCCTTGCTTGGTCAATATTCAATGCAAAACTTGCTTGAGTCCCTATTAAAGGAGTAATTTGTTCAACCTCAGCCCGTGGCTTCGTTCAGTTTTAAATTTTGGCCCACTCTGTATTTGAGTTTAACACCCCAGATGTAGAGCTTCAGTTGTTCAACAGTTCGGGGTCTCCGCTGTCGTATTTTAGGCTTCATAATGCGCCACACATTTTCCATGGGAGACAGGTCTGGACTGCAGGCGGGCCAGGAAAGTACCCGCACTCTTTTACTACAAAACCACACTGTTGTAACACGTGCCTTGGCATTGTCTTGCTGAAATAAGCAGGGGCATCCATGATAACGTTGCTTGGATGACAACGTATGTTGCTCCAAAACCTGTATGAACCTTTCAGCATTAATGGTGCCTTCACAGATGTGTAAGTTACCCATGCCTTGGGCACTAATGCACTCCCATACCATCACAGATGCTGGGTTTTGAACTTCGCAACTATAACAATCCGGATGGTTATTTTCCTCTTTGTTCCGGAGGACACCACGTCCACCGTTTCCAAATATAATTTGAAATGTGGACTCGTCAGACCACAGAACACTTTTCCACTTTGCATCAGTCCATCTTAGATGATCTCGGACCCAGCAGAGCCAGCGGTGTTCCTTGGTGTTGTTGATAAATGGGTTTTGCTTTGCGTAGCATAGTTTTAACTTGCACGTACAGATGTAGCAACCAACTGTAATTACTGACAGTGGTTTTATGAAGTCTTCCTGAGCCCATGTGGTGATATCCTTTAGAGATTGATGTCAGTTTTTGATACAGTGCCGTCTGAGGGATCGAAAGTCACGGTCATTAAATGTTGGTTTCCGGCCATGCCGCTTACGTGGAGTGATTTCTCCAGATTCTCTGAACCTTTTGATGATATTAAGGACCGTAGATGTTGAAATCCCTAAATTTCTTGCAATTGCACTTTGAGAAACGTTGTTCTTAAACTGTTTGACTATTTGCTCACACAGTTGTGGACAAAGGGGTGTACCTCGCCCCATCCTTTCTTGTGAAAGACTGAGCATTTTTTGGGAAGCTGTTTTTATACCCAATCATGGCACCCACCTGTTCCCAATTAGCCTGCACACCTGTGGGATGTTCCAAATAAGTGTTTGATGAGCATTCCTCAACTTTATCAGTATTTATTGCCACCTTTCCCAACTTCTTTGTCACGCGTTGCTGGCATTAAATTCTAAAGTTAATGATTATTTGCAAAAAAAAAATGTTTATCAGTTTCAACATCAAATATGTTGTCTTTGTAGCATATTCAACTGAATATGGGTTGAAAATGATTTGCAAATCATTGTATTCCGTTTATATTTACATCTAACACCATTTCCCAACTCAAATGGAAACGGGGTTCGTAAGATTTTAGGCCCACCCACACTTTTTTAACCTGTGACCTACTTTTGAGAAGGTTTTTTTTTATAATTTTTATACCACATATTATATTGCAAGAATATAATATGTGGGTTGTGAGTTTTTCCTTGCCTTTATGTGGGCGCTGAACCGCGGATGCTGTTGTGGCTTGTGCAGCCCTTTGAGACACCTGTTATTTAGGGCTATATAAGTGAAGTGAAGTGAATTATATTTATATAGCGCTTTTCTCTAGTGACTCAAAGCGCTTTACATAGTGACACCCAATATCTAAGTTACATTTAAACCAGTGTGGGGGGCACTGGGAGCAGGTGGGTAAAGTGTCTTGCCCAAGGACACAACGGCAGTGACTAGGATGGCGGAAGCGGGAATCGAACCTGCAACCCTCGAGTTGCTGGCACGGCCACTCTACCAACCGAGCTATGCTGCCCCATTGATTGATTGATTGATTGACATCTGTAACAGTGTTAAAGTTGTTTATACGGCCACCCTCAGTGTGACATGTATGGCTGTTGACCAAATATGCCTTGATTAACAGTCAATCGGCTTCACGGTGGCAGAGGGGTTAGTGCGAAGGTCCTGAGTAGTCCTGGGTTCAATCCCAGGCTCGGTATCTTTCTGTTTGGAGTTTGCATGTTCTCCCCGTGAATGCGTGGGTTCCCACCGGGTACTCCGGCTTCCTCCCACTTCCAAAGACATGCACCTGAATGTTGTCTGACTATCTGTGTTGGCCCTGCGATGAGGTGGCGACTTGTCCAGGGTGTATGCCGCCTTCCGCCAGATTGTAACTGAGATAGGCACCAGCGCACCCTGCGACCCCAAAGGGAATAAGCCGTAGAAAATGGATGGATGGATGGATAACAGTCAATCTACTATCTGGCTCTCTCTGCCCCTCCCTCATGAATTCTGATGCGTGCGGCAGACCTTCACAATTTGTTATGTTTATTAGTGAAGTGAAGTGAATTATAGTTATATAGCGCTTTTCTCTAGTGACTCAAAGCGCTTTACATAGTGAAACTCAATATCTAAGTTACATTTAAACCAGTGTGGGTGGCACTGGGAGCAGGTGGGTAAAGTGTCTTGCCCAAGGACACAACGGCAGTGACTAGGATGGCAGAAGCGGGAATCCAACCTGCAACCCTCGAGTTGCTGGCACGGCCGCTCTACCAACCGAGCTATGCTGCCCCATTGATTGATTGATTGATTGACATCTGTAACAGTGTTAAAGTTGTTTATACGGCCACCCTCAGTGTGACATGTATGGCTGTTGACCAAATATGCCTTGATTAACAGTCAATCGGCTTCACGGTGGAAGAGGGGTTAGTGCGAAAGTCCTGAGTAGTCCTGGGTTCAATCCCAGGCTCGGGATCTTTCTGTGTGGAGTTTGCATGTTCTCCCCGTGAATGCGTGGGTTCCCACCGGGTACTCCGGCTTCCTCCCACTTCCAAAGACATGCACCTGAATGTTGTCTGACTATCCGTGTTGGTACTGCGATGAGGTAGCGACTTGCCCAGGGTGTACGCCGCCTTCCGCCAGATTGTAACTGAGATAGGCACCAGCGCACCCTGCGACCCCAAAGGGAATAAGCCGTAGAAAATGGATGGATGGATGGATGGATAACAGTCAATCTACTATCTGGCTCTCTCTGCCCCTCCCTCATGAATTCTGATGCGTGCCGCAGACCTTCACAATTTGTTATGTTTATTAACCCCTTCTTAACCTTGAAAATATACGCCGGACATTTGAGGCATTTAAGAAACCCCGCCCGGACAGCCCGGCAAAAGAGGACATGTCCGTATGGTCGGTCTATCTGTGAATGTCATCTCGAAATGGATGCAAGGAGGCGGTAATGGCAGTAATGGAGGCGAGAGCACGCTGGTTGCTAGGCAATAGCATCTTGCCTCGCTGAGACACACCCACACCTAGTACCATGTCATCTGCAGACAATGCACGTTGTGTGTCGTACGCCGCGGATGGCGGAGACGTCGCATTCATCACACGGCAGCTAACAGTCTGGTAAACAAAACAAAAAAAAAATGGAATTCGATTCTTACCATTTCATCTGTTTGGCTCCCATGGCGAGCGTCTTATCCTCCCTCCTGCATCCGGGTGATGCCCCGCTCCTCAGCCAGGACCATAGCCTGGACGACGGTCTGTGTCGGTACACCACAGAGGAGGGGGAGCTGCCACGGAGCGGGACGACTCTCCACGTTGCCTCGGTCACCAAATCCTCTCATATGGAAGCAAATCCCGGTTCGCAGAAATCCCTGAAAGCCGCCACCTTTCACCCTTCCCCGTCCCCTCGGATGGTGCCAAGCTGCGGGAGGGGAAGAGAGCAGGAGATTGGAGCTCAGCAGCACCAGTCTCTCATTCCATTTTCAAACACGTTTTTTTTTTTTTTTGTCTTCCCCTTGTGGACAAATACTGGTGCATTTGCACGCCTCCTCTTTTCTTCCACGGGCTTATTCTTTCTTTTCCGTGCAGAGAGGATGCCAGACATGGCTCCATCTGGGTGTGTTTACCCCCTCCCCCCCCTTTCCTTCATTCCACCTCCCCCCTTGTCCTCGCTGTAGGAGGACGAGGAATTTTCTCCTTTACCTTTCCACTCTATGCAATTCAATTTTTTTTTTTTTTGCAAAGACTCATGGAAATCTATGCGGTGAAAGCCCGGGCTAAAATAAAAACATACCACTGTTGAGGTTAAGGGTGTGTTTGCGAAGGCTAAACATAGCCTTGAATTACTGTGGGTTAAGAAACCAGAGTTTTTTTTTTAATGGGATCTGCATATAAGTCTGTAATTATGACTAAGCTTTTCGTATTTTTCGAAGCGGACAAATGCAAAATGAAACTTGGACTCATTTGAAGAATGCACTGAGAGCAGTTCACTTGCAAAACAACACTGTAGTGTGCATGCCAGGCCAGCAGTTGTCGACGTCACTTTGCAAAGAAACACACTTTACACACACGGGTAAGACACAGTAACACTATTGTGTTGCCAGCTACATATATATATATATATCCATCCATCCATCCATTTTCTACCGCTTATTCCCTTTCGGAGTCGCGGGGGGCGCTGGCGCCTATCTCAGCTACAATCGGGCGGAAGGCGGGGTACACCCTGGACAAGTCGCCACCTCAATATATATATATATATATATATATATATACATACATATATATATATATATATATACATATATATATATATACACATATATATACATATATATATACACATATATATATATACACATATATATATATATATACATATATACTTATATATATATATATATATATATATATATGTATATATATATACACATATATATACATATATATATATATTTATATATTATATTTGATTATTATTCTTAATGTATTATTACTATTATTATATCATTATTCTTTTTTCTTTATTTAATTGACTCATCTGCAATTATTTTTATTTGTTTTCTTGCTGTCTTTTTTTAGGGCGGATGGCATTGTTGGGATACAAACAAAAAGATATTTTGACATATATATATATACATGTATGTATGTATTAAAAAATATATATATCTACATACATACATACATACATACATACATATATATATATATCAATCAATCAATGTTCATTTATATAGCCCTAAATCACTAGTGTCTCAAAGGGCCGCACAAACCACTACGACATCCTCGGTATATATATATATATATATATATATATATATATATATATATATTGTAATTATTATTTACTATCTGTTATTATTTGACTTTATTTCTGATTATTTATTATTATTAATATTATATTATTATTATTCTTTCTTTTCTCTTTATTTAATTGACTTATTTGCTAATAATTTTATTTTGTTTTCTTGTTTCTTTCTTTTGGGGTGGTGGCATCATTGGGATACAAACAAAAAGATATTTTGACACACACACACACATATATATATATATATATATATATATATATATATATATATATATATATATATATATATGAATATATACATACATATATATGTATATATATTGTCATTATTATTTACTGTATGTTTATATCATTTTGATTATTATTATTGATTTACTATTATTATAGTATTATTATCTTTTTCTTTTTACTTTATTTAATTGACTCATCTGCAAATATTTTTGTTTTGTTTTCTTGCTGTTCCTTTTTTCTGGGGGGTGGTGGCATCGTTGGGATATAAACAAAAAAAATATTTGGACATTTAGAGCAGACACCAGATATATGATGTATGTAAATATGATGTAATGCATAGGAATGTCTGATGCTGCTTGTCAATAAAATATAAATATTTTTTTGTCTTTATTCTGCACGATTGACACATATATTTCATTACAATCACATTTCAAGTACTGTAAAAAGCATCAGTCTGTTGTCGACGACCAGTATCGCCCACTGTTCCAATTGGAGTTTGGCGAATCAGAGGCTAACTTCCTGTTTGTTATGAATCTCCAGACAATACTTTGTGTTTTATCTAAATAAAAAAAAACAACCATATATAAAAAATATTTATGGAACATACAATATTTTATAATCAACGTGAACCTAACATAAAAACGTTATTTTTGAGTCTTCTCTCTAAAAACAAACTAACACAACCACGTGAAGAATGGAACGCCTCCTTTACGTACTCACCAATAAACATTCAGCTGACGTTTGGCGGGTGAGCTTGCTTTATGCTAAAGGACCTCTCATACGGGCGGTTTAAATCCCCTTCACTCATAGGCTCAGACTGTGATTGACAGATTCCCCAGCCAATCGACGACATGGCTTTACTCTGACGCATAAGGCGTGATGACGACAACGGAAGCAAAAAGCGAAGCCCACAAGCGATGTAATTCACCCAAAGCTTTCCTTCTCTGTCTTTTAAAACTCCACGCTTTGGCCAAATAAAATCGACATTAGCCCACCTGTCCCGTCGTCAAACAAACGTAAGTACAATAAATCCTCATTTCCATCCTGTTTAGGCGACCGTTTTTGCGAGTCTGGACCATACGCTTCCTCCAGCTGCGGGCTGATACATTGTGTACGATAGATTATTACCGATATAGAAAGTTAAAATACCACTCACCGATTATCACTCCTAACACGAGGTGTGGTGAAATTATCCTCTGCATTTGACCCACCTTGTTCCACCCCCTGGAAGGTGAGGGGAGCAGTGAGCAGCAGCGGTAGCCACGCTCAAGAATAATTTTGGTGGTTTAATCCCCAATTCCAACCCTTGATGCTGAGTCCCAAGCAGGAAGGTAATGAGTCCAATTTTTTATAGTCTTTGGAATGACTTCGGGTTTGAACTCACGACCTACCGATAAGCTAGTCGTTTCTTGGCTTACCTTATAATCAGTTTGTGTGACCACGTTTTTCTTCTGTCCCACGTCAGGATCCATCATGTCGAAGCAGACCCTGGGGAAGAAATATCTAAGGAATATCATCCGTCATACCGATGCTCACAACAAGGTGAACACCCACCTTTAAAAGGCCTACTGAAATGAGATTTTCTTATTTAAACGGGGATAGCAGGTCCATTCTATGTGTCATACTTGATCGTGATATTGCTATATTTTTGCTGAAAGGATTTAGTAGAGAACATCCACGATAAAGTTCACAACTTTCGGTGCTAAGAGAAATGCCGATGACGTCACATGTTTGATGGCTCCTCACATATTCACATTGTTTTTAATGGGAGCCTCCATCAAAAAGTGCTATTCAGACTGAGAAAACGACAATTTCCCCAATGGTTTGAGCGAGGATGAAAGATTCGTGTTTGAGGATATTGATAGCGACGGACTAGAAAAAAAAAACGCGATTGCATTGGGACGGATTCTGACGTTTTTAGACACATTTACTAGGTTAATTCTGGGAAATCCCTTATCTTTCTATTGTGTTGCTAGTGTTTTAGTGAGTTAAATAGTACCTGATAGTCGGAAGGGTGTCTCCACGGGTGTGTTGACGCGCAGTGTCTCAGGGGAGTCGACGGCAGCTACAGTTGTGATCAAAATTATTCATCCCCCACACAATTTTGGTGTTTTAGCAAGTTGGACATTTATTCCGTATTTTGTTTATAGTCATATCAAATAAAGAGGCATTAAATAGACAAATGCAACTTGAATTACAACATTATATTTTGTAACATACCAAACAGTGTAATTTCTCTGAATATCTCATTGACAAAATTATTCAACCCCTTGAAGATCATAACTCTTAAGAACAGAATTTGAATAAGGTCTTTTCAATCAGGTGTTGAAAACACCTGTAGAAGTGATTAGAACCATAACGAGCAACAATTAAACTGATTGAAAAAGACTGACGCTAAGCTTCTTGTAGATGGTCAATGGTGTATTTGCAACATGGTGAAGTCCAGGGAGTGGTCAAAGAAGTCAAGAGAGGAGGTAATTTCTCTTCATAAGAAAGGATATGGATATAAGAGCATAGCAAATACATTATACATTCCAAGAGACCGTTGGGAGCATAATTCGCAAGTTTAAAGCTAAAAGCACAGTGGAAACACTCCCTGGGCGGGATAGAAAGAGGATGCTGTGTGCAACTGCTGTCCGGTATTTGAAGCGTACAGTGGTGAAAAACCCCCGGGTAACAGCTGAGGAACTACAACAGGACATTGCAGAGAGGGGAACGCAGGTTTCGTCCCAGACAGTAAGGCGCGCACTACGAGATGAAGGCCTCCATGCCAGAACTCCCAGGCGCGCCCCACTTCTGACTACCAGGCACAAGTAAAATAGACTCCAGTATGCCAAAAATCATCTGGACAAACCCCAAAGGTTTTGGGAAACTGTTCTATGGAGTAATGAGACAAAATAGGGAACTCTTTGGGCCAATGAACCAACTTTATGTCTGGAGGAGAAAAAAATGAAGTTTACAAAGAGAAGAACACCTTGCCTACTGTTAAGCATGGTGGGGGGTCAATCATGCTCTGGGGCTGTTTCTCTGCCTCAGGTACCGGGAATCTCCAGCGTGTTCAAGGCATTATGAATTCTATTTCCTACCAGGATATATTAGCTGCAAATGTCATGAAGTCAGTGAGGAAGCTGAGGCTTGGGAGACGTTGGACCTTCCAACAGGACAAGGATCCCAAGTATACCTCCAAATGTACATCAGAGTGGTTGCAGAAGAAGGGCTGGAAGACTCTGGAGTGGCCTTCACAGTCGTCAGACCTAAATCCTCTAGAAAAGCTGTGGTGGGACTTGAAGAAGGCAGTTGCAGCACGCAAGCCCAAGAATATGAATGAATTGGAGGCCTTTGCCCAAGAGGAATGGGCTAAAATACCTGTAGATGGTTGCAAGAAGCTTGTGTCCGCTTATGTATCACCTTTGAAAGATGTCATTACTGCCAAAGGCTGTTCTACTAAGTACTAAAGATGCATGGAACTAGGGGGTTGAATCAATTATGTCAATGAGATATTAAGAAAAATGCCCTTTTTTGCTATTTTGTAAAATACAGTGTTATAATTTAAGTTGCATTTGTCTATTTGACACATCTTTATTTGATATGACTAAACAAAATACGGAATAAATGTCCAACTTGCTAAAACACCAAAATTGTGTGGGGGTTGAATAATTTTGATAACTTTATGGGCGGCACAAGCTCAGCTTTTCTCCGGTAAGAACTGACTTTTTAACCACAATTTTCTCACCGAAACCTGCTGGTTGACAAGTGGTCGGGATCCATGTTCGCTTGACCGCTCTGATCCATAGGAAAGTTTCACCTCCAGGAATTTTAAACAAGGAATCACTGTGTTTGTGTGGCTAAAGGCTAAAGCTTCACAACTCCATCTTTCTACTGTGACTTCTCCAATATTAATTGAACAAATTGCAAAAGATTCAGCAACACAGATGTCCCAAAAAAACTGTATAATTATGCCGTTAAAGCAGACGACTTTTAGCTGTGTGTGTGTGCAGCGCTCATACTTCCTATAAACCCGTGACGTCTTGCGTACACATCATTACACGACGTTTTGAAGACGAAACTCACGGGAAATTTAAAATTGCAATTCAGTAAACTAAACTGGCCGTGTTGGCATGTGTTGCAATGTTGATATTTCATCATTGATATATAAACTATCAGACTGTGTGGTGGGTAGTAGTGGCTTTCAGTAGCCACTCTTACCTGTAAAAACTTTAAATTTAAAATGTTAATTTTTGTGATGATAAATGGTCCACAAATATATCAGGGGGGATGGTGGTAAAAACATTTTTTCAAGACAATATCCTAAAAGTGTTTACAAAAGTAAAGAGAGAAAACATGAGTATCCACCCAGCCATCCATCCATTTTTCTTCCGCCTATCCGAGGTTGGGTCACGGGGGCAGCAGCCTAAGCATGTTCCATAAATACTGAGAAGATTTCTTTTTTTGTGAAGAAATGTTTAGAATGAAGTTGATGAACCCAGATGGATCTCTATTACAATCCCCAAAGAGGGCACTTTAAGTTGATGATTACTTCTATGTGTAGAAATCTTTATTTATAATTGAATCACTTGGTTATTTTTCAACAAGTTATTAGTTATTTTTATATATTTTTTTCCAAATAGTTCAAGAAAGACCACTACAAATGAGCAATATTTTTCACTATTGTACAATTTAATAAATCAGAGACTGATGACATAGTGCTTTATTTTACTTCTCTTTTTTTCAACCCAAAAAATGCTTTGCTCTGATTAGGTGGTACTTGAATTAAAAAAATGTTCACAGGGGGTACATCACTGTAAAAAGGTTGAGAACCACTGGTATAGAGATGTCCCAATTTGACATAGTTGTCAAAGATAACCTGGCAATAATTAATAGTACTATTTTGCAAGGTAAACTTTTCATTCATACAAGTCGATTCCTTAAAGTGAAATACAAATTCTCAAATTGGTCTAATGCAGTGGTTCTCAAACTTTTTTTAGTGATGTACCCCTTGAGAACATTTTTTTAATTCAAGTACCCCCGAATCAGAGCAAAGAATTGTTGGTTGAAAAAAGATAAAGAAGTAAAATACAGCACTATGTCATCAGTTTCTGATTTATTAAATTGTATAACTGTAAAATATTGCTCATTTGTAGTGGTCTTTCTTGAACTATTTGGGAACAAAAGATAAAAATAACTAAAAACTTGTTGAAAAATAAACAAGTGATCCAATTATAAATAAAGATTTCTACACAGAAGTAATCATCAACTTAAAGTGCCCTCTTTGGGGATTGTAATAGAGATCCATCTGGATTCATCAACTTCATTCTAAACATTTCTTCACAAAAAAAGAAAGCTTTAACATCAATATTTATGGAACATGTCCACAAAAAATTTTCCCCAAAAGTGTTTGATTGTGAGGCATTAAAGGCCACAAAATGCAACGGGTCAGACCCACAAACGCTGGCTGGGTAACAACAATATGAACGTTGCACGGAAAATTTCTCTGTCAATTTTGCATCTCACAGGGATTCTTTTGTGTTTCTGCACCTGCGGTTCCCACACAAGGCTGCAACATTGTTTGTCAACACTGTCTGCTCTCATTTTCTCGCACATTTCACCCTCTGATGTTCTGTGTACCTACCATCCGTCCTTAAATTTTTTTGATTGAATGATACTTCTATTAGTAGATTGCGCAGTTCAGTACATATTCCGTACAATTGACCACTAAATGGTAACTAAATGGTAACTCTGTGCTTCTCCTTACGTCCGTGTTCACAGCGGCGTTTTAAAAAGTCGTAGGTTATACTTTTTGAAACCGATAACGATCATTTTGGAATCGATACGGATCATTTCCGATATTACATTTTAAAGCATTTATCGGAAATCTCTAATTAAAATGCATGACAATGTTTTATATTTTGAACGTTATTTTTAACACTGTGATTACCAGTGGAATTATTCATTACTTATCAGGTTAAGCAATGTCAGCTAAGACTTATCTGAGAGCCAGATGCAGTCATCAAAAGAGCCACATCTGGCTCTAGAGCCATAGGTTTCCTACCCCTGCACTAGATGGAGCCGGCGTACCACTCGTGGTACCCATACCACAGGTTGAGAATCCTTGCAGGAGACCACAATAATGCATAGTATTGACTGAATACCTCTGACAATAACAATTAGAAGTAAGCATTAGATGGTGCAGATTTACCTCATTAAGCAGCCTTTCTGTGAGAATAACAGCATTATAAGCTGAGCCCAATAATTACTTACCGCCTGCACTATAGATCCAGGAAGAGACCGAGATGTGGAAGATGCGAGACATGGAAGTCAATCACGTGAGCGACGAAAAGACAATCAGGTAGGAGCAGCTTCGCTTTCTAACAAATCACTTTTTGCTGACATATTTAATTGATTTATTCAGGGGTCACATGCACTGTGATCGAATGTCCTATCAGTCCAGAGTCTCCTCGGACCACGACGACAGGGAGGCTCGATACTGGACGCGGAAGCTCTATGAATTCGAGGACAACGATCCCGACAGGTTTGGAAGTGGTGCATCATGTCTGCACTCGGGTGTTGCCGTGATTGCAAATATGGAACAATTCTCTCTGCAGATGGGGACACAGTGGCTTCAAGGAGCTTTACCCAGAGGAGTTTGGGAGTGACAGGTAAAGAGGCAACACTGCAAACAATTCACTTATTTTGTTCACGATCATTATAAAGACATGACAACGGAGGTATCTTTTTCAATGCATTCTAGCTTTTAAATAAAAGTCATACAGTGCAACCAATTGGCCCATAAAACAATATTCAATTGAAATTTCATGATTAATAGTGATATTATAAGCGTTAACGCAGACAAACTATTCGGTGGTAACCTATTTCCTTGCTTCCCTGCTCGTGGAAGTTTATTGTAGATCATAAATCATGCCTCACCTGGAAAGTAGAAGAACCAGGATGTAATCGGACCAGTTGGTACATTTTGACAGCCAATTTACACCCGTAAATGGCGAGAACTACACGAAAAGACGCTTGGTTACAGCCCTATTTCTTGCTTCACGTGGCTTATAAGTAGAGATGTCCGATAAAGGCTTTTTTGCCGATATTGTTCAACTCTTAATCACCGATTCCGATATCAACCGATACTGATATATACAGTCGTGGAATTAAGACATTTTTATGCCTAATTTTATTGTGATGCGTTAAACAATGTAACAAGTTTTTCCAAAATAAATCAACTCAAGTTATGGGAAAAAAATGCCAACATGGCACTGGCATATTTATTATTGAAGTCACAAAGTGCATTATTTTTTTTAACATGCCTCAAAACTGCAGCTTGGAATTTGGGACATGCTCTCCCTGCACTGCAAAAACTGAAATCTAAGTAAGATGAAATATCTCAAATAAGGGTGATATTTGCTTATTTTCTTTCTGATAAGATAATTCTTCTCACTAAGCAGATTTTTTGTTAGAGGGTTTTACTTGTTTTAAGGGTTTTGGTCCAAAATGATCTAAGTAAGATATTACAGCTTGTAGCTGAGATTTTATGATCTATGATGCAAAGCTGTGTCATTAACACTCACAATTATAAAACTACTTTTTAAAGTTATAATTTCTTACTTCAAGCCTGAAAAAAAAATCATAATGCCGAGCACATTATGTCACGATAGTGGCACTAGCATTTACTTATTTTAGAATATTTTTCAACATATTAAGCAAAAATATCTATATTTTTTTACCAAGAAAAGTGCACTTATTAGTGAGAATATACTTATTTTAAGCTATTTTTGGGTTTATTAAGGTTAGCTAATTTTACTTGTTTTGGAAAGTCTTGACAAGCCAAAATTTCTTGTTCTATTGGCAGATAATTTTGCTTAGTTCAAGTAAAATACCCCTCATTTTTGTATTTTTTTCTTGTTTTTGAACACTGACTTTTTGCAGTGTGAGATCCACTACAACTATGGGAAGTATTATTATACTTTGACTTTTAAAAAGTGCATTATTTTTTTTAACATGCCTCAAAACCGCAGCTTGGAATTTGGGACATGCTCTCCCGCACTGCAAAAACTGAAATCTAAGTAAGATGAAATATCTCAAATAAGGGTGATATTTGCTTATTTTCTGTCTGATAAGATAATTCTTCTCACTAAGCAGATTTTATGTTAGAGGGTTTTACTTGTTTTAAGGGTTTTGGTCCAAAATGATCTAAGTAAGATATTACAGCTTGTTGCTGAGATTTTATGATCTATGATGCAAAGCAGTGTCATCAACACTCACAAGTATAAAACAAATTTTTTAAAGTAATAATTTCTTACTTCAAACCTGAAAAAAAATCATAATGCCGAGCACATATTATGTCACGATAATGGCACTAGCATTTACCTATTTTAGAATATTTTTTAACATTGAGCAAAAAGGTCTTTTTTTTTTTTTATCAAGAAAAGTGCACTTGTTATTAGTGAGAATATACTTATTTTAAGCTATTTTTTGGTTTATTGAGGTTAGCTAATTTTACTTGTTTTGGAAAGTCTTGACAAGCCAAAATTTCTTGTTCTATTGGCATATAATTTTGCTTAGTTCAAGTAAAATACCCCTCATTTTTGTATTTTTTTCTTGTTTTTGAACACTGACTTTTTGCAGTGTGAGATCCACTACAATTATGGGAAGTATTATACTTTGACTTTCACGAGGTGCATTATTTTGAATTTTTCTTAAAACATGCCTCAAAACAACAGCTACAAAAACAATGAAGGCACACAGCTTCAGTCCAGAGTAATAAAGTAAACGATAACATAGTCCTCCTTGAGTAGACTGCCTGGCATACTGTATAACAGGAAATTATAAACTGGGCTCAATCTGCCCTGTAACGTATTTGTATTAGAAACAAATGTGCTGCAAGCTAGTGGTGAGTGCTTGAAGTGGCCTAGCAGTCAGCCAGAGCTTCTGATATGCTGTGTTGAGACGGGTAGTTTTTGTTGTATTTTTGTTTTTCTCGGCGGAGTCTTTAAGCGACAACTGTGTGGTACTACTTTTTTTCCGCTCTTTAGATTTTCATCCATCTTCCGCTTGTATTCATCGTGTATCTCCTTATGATTTTTGAAGAGGTGGGAGATCAAATTGCTCGTATTAAAGGAAGACGTCTTGGTGCCTCCTATAACCAACTTTTTGCAGTCATTGCAAATTGCCAGTTTTTTATCCGTCACAGACCCCTTAAAATAATCCCAAACCATCACCGAGCGAGCTGGCTTTTTTCTACAGCACCGGCAACAACACACTTTTGTTATGCTCCTATTGCGGCGGTTTGATGATGTCCTCAAGCGTCGCCAATAAACCTTTAATGCCGCAGTCGTCAACTCCTGTGTTGTGTGTGGGAGAGCGGCGTTTTAAAGTCATGAATTTTACTTTTTGAAACAATTTCCAATATTAAATTTTAAAGCATTTATCGGCCGATAATATCGGACTGGCGATATTATCGGCCGATAAATCTCTAATTTTAACTTTCAAGTAAAAGTCCGCCTCCAGCACAACCGTTTCGCCCATGAAACCCAATACAATTTTTTTTAAAAAGTGCCAACAATACTCAATTGAAATTTCATGATTATTAGTGATATTGTTATAAGCGGTAACGCAGACAAACTATTTGTGATCACAAGCTTGTCTACATCGAGTGGTAACCCATTTCCTCGTGGAAGTTTATTGTAGATCATAAATCATGCCTCTCACCTGGATAGTAGAAGAACCAGGATGTAATCCGACCAGTTGGTCCACGTTGACATAGGGATGGGTGATATATCGATTTACTCGATATATCGCGGGTTTGTCTCTGTGCGATATAGAAAATGATTATATTGTGATATTTGAGTATAAGTTCTTACGCAGTTGCTTTTAGCTGCGGGCATTACACTGCAGGCGTTTCCCGCTCTTGTCCCTCCTTCTCACAGAGACTTAAAACAAGAGCATCTTCTTACATACGTCACTTTGTTTTTACTTGGTATTTACTGTTTTACTCGGATAATACTTTGTTTATACTAAGTATTTACCTGGTAGTTACTTTGTTTTTACTTTGTAGCTACTTGGTATTCACTTTGTTTTTATTAGGTAATTACTTTGTTTTTACCTGGTATTTACTAGGTTTTGTTTTCTGTCACACGCTCCCGTGGAGCAGACAGGTAGCCACATGGTAATGTTAGCTGTGATGCTAACGGTGCAGTGCGGGTGGTAATACGAGAGAAAAAAGCTGCGCATCTGGTAACGAATGAAGAATTAATTCCCAAGAAAAAGAGCATGGGGTCCATTGTCTGGTGGTGGTTTGGCTTCAAGCGGGAAGATGTTGAAGAATTATGAGGCAAAAGCTTGGCCACAAAAGGTGTCAAACTCTGGCCCGCAATCCCAATTTTGGCCCGCTGTTTAATTTCATCTGGCCCTTGAGGCAATATCAAATTAACATTAGAGCTGGCCCGCCGGTAACACCACATTCACCGCTAATTCTCATACTTGCCAACCCTTCCCGATTTTCCCGGGAGACTCTCGAAGTTTAGTGCCCTTCCCGAAAATCTTCCTTGGCAACCATTCTCCCGATTTCCACCCGGACAACAATATTGGGAGCGTGCCTTAAAGGCACTGCCTTTAGCGTCCTCTACAACATGTCGTCACGTCCTCTTTTCCTCCGTATAAACAGCGTGCTGGCCAAGTCACATAATATATGCGGCTTTCACACACACATACTTGTTCAACAGCCATACAGGTCACACTGAGGGTGGCCGTATAAACAACTTTAACATTGTTACAAATATGCGGCACACTGTGAACCCTCACCAAACAAGAATGACAAAACACATTTCGGGAGAACACCCGCGCCGTAACACAACATAAACACAACAGAACAAATACCCAGAACCCCTTGCAGCACTAACTCTTCCGGAACGCTATAATATACACCCCCGCTACCACCAAACCCCGCCCACCTCCTTTTTATTTTATTTTTGAAGTTATTAGCCTGTGGAAAAAGTTAATGTTGATATTTACCTCAGAAGGCTGCAAATAGAAAAGAGGCATTATTTTTTTTTTACTTAAATTGATGTTTTTTCGTTTGTTTTTTGAAAGTTGATTTTGCACTATTACGTTATATAAGCTCTGCCTGTTCCATGGGAGGAAGCCCGAGTACCCGTAGGGAAACCACGCAGTTACGGGGAGAGCATGCAAACTCCGCACAGAAAGATTCCGAGCGCGGGATTGAACCAGGATTACTCAGGACTTCGTATTGTGAGGCAGGTGCACTAACCCCGTGTTCTACCGTGCTGCCCTATTTAAGCCTTGCTTGTTCAATATTTATTGCAAAACTTGTTTTGGTCCCTACTAAAAGGTTAATTTGTTCAACCTTGGCCCACGGCTTTGTTCAGTTTTAAATTTTGGCCCACTCTGTATTTGAGTTTGACACCCCTGCGCGAGAGAATGAAGAGTGCGTGAAACTCCACATGTCAACATCTCCGTTCGGTGCCACACCCATAAAATGCCGAAGCAACTATTTCCAGATCAACACCGTATGAAAAAAATAGTCAACAACAGAAGTAGATAACGTCCGAAGGAACCTACCACATAGTGAAGGACTTACACTATTTAATTTGCTATTATGCAGCTCATTTTTATTTGACGATTATTGAAATATCTTGTGTGACATCATGCACAAAAGTGCACTTTATTTGTTTTAAACTATTGTAGTGGTGTTCTGTACAAAAAGTGCACTTTAATTTAGTGTTTTGAAAGTCATTTTAGTGACATCATGCACAAAAGTGCACTCATAGCTTGTTTTAAAATGTCTCTGACTTTTCCCCAACTTTCTGTTTGGGAAATGACATGAACCTTTGTGCCACTGCTAAATAACTAATAAATACAGTTTTGGTCAATTGACTTAGTTGTGATTTAAGTTTAAAATGAGCATATACCATATTTTTCGGACTATAAGTCGCTGTGTTTTTCATAGTTTGGCTAGGGGTGCAACATATACTCCGGAGCGACTTATGTGTGAGATTACTAACACATTACCGTAAAATATCAAATAATATTATTTATCTCGTTCGCGGAAGAGACAAAGAAAATGTCAGCAATCGTCACACGTCAACCAATAAGAATTCGGCGGGGTAGGGTCATGGCAGAAGTGCATTGTGGGTCATGGAATGCTAACTGCTATATGCTATATGCTACTGCCGTAGCTATTAAAATAGATCATTTCATCGTTGGCGGTAATTTATAAAAACTGAGAAGCGCTGAAGAAAAATGGCACCGAAAAGGAAATCATGTACTGCAGATTACAAGTTGCAGAGTTGTTTAGAAGCAACATCGAGGAAGATTTCATGGGATTTATCGATTAGGAGTGACAGATTGTTTGGTAAAGGTATAGCATGTTCTATATGTTATAGTTATTTGAATGACTCTTACCATAATATGTTAGGTTAACATGCCAGGCACCTTCTCCGTTGGTTATTTATGTCTCATATAACGTACACTTATTCAGCCTGTTGTTCACTATTCTTTATTTATTTTAAATTGCCTTTCAAATGTCTATTCTTGGTGTTGGATTTTAAGAAATACATTTCCCCCAAAAATGCGACTTATACTCCAGTGCGACGTATATATGTTTTTTTCCTTCTTTATTATGCATTTTCGGACGAAAAATACGGTATTAATGCAGTATGAAGAAGAATGTTTGAATGTAGACACATAGAATCATCATACTGCTGTGATTGTATGCATCAAGTGTTCATTCAAGGCTAAGGCAAAACATCCAGATATATATGGTGTATTGTGACCTGTCCTAAAAATATCGAGATATTAATAAAAGGCCATATCGCCCAGCCCTATTTTGACAGTTAAACCAAAAAGACGCTTGGTTTAACCCCTATTTTTTCTTTCGCGTGGCTTATAAGTCATTCTTAATTTTGAATGGGACTCCAACAAGATGGGGGTGTAGTGGGTAGAGCGGCTGTGCCAGAAACCTGAGAATGGCAGGTTTGCTCCCCGCCTTTTACCATCCAAAATTGCTGCCGTTGTGTCCACTTCACCCTCACCTCCCGGTGCCACTCACACTGGTAAATGAAAGGTGAATGATAAATGGTGGCCGGTGCAAACTGGCAGCCACAAGTGGAGGAGTTCAAGTATTTTGGGGTCTTGTTCACGAGTGAGGGAAGAATTGAACGCAAAATTGACAGACAGATGCAGTTACTGTTCCGATCTGTTATGGTGGAGAGGGAGCTGAGCCAGAAGGCAAAGCTCCTGATTTACCGGTCAGTCTATGTTCCGTAGCTCACTTATGGTCACAAGCTTTAAGTAATGACCGAAAGAACAATATAAGCAGCAGAAATTAGTTTCTTCTGGGGTCACCCTCAGATCGGGTGAGCGGCCATCTGGGAGAGGCTGGAGAGTAAAGCCGCTGCTCCTTCACGTCGGCATCAACTACAGATGCCTCCTGGACGCCTTTGGGCATGTCCAGCCGGGAGGGGGCCTCGGGCACACCTGGAACACGCCGGAGGGGCTATGTCTCAGAGCTGACCTCGGTGTCCCGCCATAAAGGTGGCCGGGGACAGGGACGTCTGGGCAGCTCTGCTTAGACTGCTGCCCCTGCGACCCAGACTCTGATAAACAGCGGCACAATAAATGGATGGACAGCTCACCTTAAAATTTTAAGTCGGGGCACTCTTAAATTGAGGTATTCTTGTATAAAGGATTTAAGAATAGAGGTTGAGGTGTCACAGTTGTGACTAAAATCATCAGAGTAATTATTATTATTGCAGTATTGCAAAATATTGAAGTATTTATTCACACACTAAAATCTTTTGTCCGAGTTATGTTTTTAAATAGTTTAAGATAAATAAACGCACTGTTATAAAAAACATTATTTTGCACGTTTGTCGTTTCTTATGCTTCACTGATTTTTCTAGAAAAAGTGAAAAAAAAATTCGGAATGAGTTGAAATGGTTGGTGTTGGAATTTTTCAAATCGGTCGAGAAATGTCGAAGTAGTAACATTTTCAACTGAAAAATGGTATTACGGAATTTTGGGAAAACCGGGAATTTTTCCAGTTTAAAAACAAACTGGGTTTTTTTGTCGTGATTAAGAGGAATGTTTGAACGTTAGAAAGGTTGAAGTGGGTTGAAAAATTGGGAAGGAGTCGTCGCCAAAAGGGCAATTCCTGGAATTTATTTTAACCAGGAACAAATTATAGTTTGAATTTCCAGAATGGTGGAAAATGTTGTAGGTAGAATGGTTTGAAATCGGTTAAAAACTGTGAATTGTGGAAGTTTATAAAATGACCAGTTAATTTTGAATGGGAAAAATGTCCCTGAAAACTGGGGATTTTATGGAAATCAGGGAATTTAAAAACATTGTTAAAGGAGAGAACAATTATGAACAGGCTGAATATTTTGAATTAGAAATTTGTAATTTTCTTGAAAATGGTAAAAAATTTAAAAGGTCTGAATGAGTTAAAATTCTTGGTGTTTGAATTTTTCAAAATCGGTCGAGAAATGTCGAGGTAGTAACATTTTTAACTGAGAAATGGTATTACGGAATTCCTGGAATTTTGGGAAAACCTGGAATTTTTCCAGTTCAAAAACAATCTTTGTATTTTTTGTCGTGATTAAGAGGAATTTTTGAACGTAGGAACGGTTGAAAAATGGGGAAGGAGTCGTCGCAAAAAGGGCAATTCCTGGAATTTATTTTAACTAGGAAAAAAATTATAGTTTGAATTTCCAGGTTGGTGGAAAATGTTGTAGGTAGAATGGTTTGAATCGGTTACAAACTGTGAATTGTGGAAGTTTATAAAATGACCAGTTAATTTTGAATGGGAAAAATGTCCCTGAAAACTGGGGATTTTATGGAAATCCGGGAATTTAAAAACATTGTTAAAGGAGAGAACAATTATGAACAGGCTGAATATTTTGAATTAGAAATGTTTAATTTTCTTGAAAATGGTAAAAAAACTTAAAAGGTCTGAATGAGTTGAAATTCTTGGTGTTGGAATTTTTCAAAATCGGTGGAGAAATGTTGAAGTAGTAACATTTTCAACTGAGAAATGGTATTACGGAATTCCTGGAATTTTGGGGAAACCTGGAATTTTTCCAGTTCAAAAACAAACTTTGTATTTTTTTTCGTGATTAAGAGGAATTTTTGAACGTAGGAACGGTTGAAGTGGGTTGAAAAATGGGGAAGGAGTCGTCGCCAAAAGGGCAATTCCTGGAATTTATTTTAACTAGGAAAAAAATTATAGTTTGAATTTCCAGGATGGTGGAAAATGTTGGTTTGAATCGGTTAAAAACTGTGAATTGTGGAAGTTTATAAAATGACCAGTTAATTTTGAATGGGAAAAATGTCCCTGAAAACTGGGGATTTTATGGAAATCAGGGAATTTAAAACATTGTTAAAGGAGAGAACAATTATGAACAGGCTGAATATTTTGAATTAGAAATTTTTAATTTTCTTGAAAATGGAAAAAATGTAAAAGGTCTGAATGAGTTAAAATTCTTGGTGTTGGAATTTTTCAAAATCGGTCGAGAAATGTCGATGTAGTAACATTTTTAACTGAGAAATGGTATTACGGAATTCCTGGAATTTTGGGAAAACCGGGAATTTTTCCAGTTCTAAAACAAACTTTGTATTTTTTGTCGTGATTAAGAGGAATTTTTGAACGTAGGAACGGTTGAAGTGGGTTGAAAAATGGGGAAGGAGTGTTCGCCAAAAGGGCAATTCCTGGAATTTATTTTAACTAGGAAAACAATTATAGTTTGAATTTCCAGGATGGTGGAAAATGTTGGTTTGAATCGGTTAAAAAACTGTGAATTGTGGAAGTTTATCAAATGACCAGTTAATTTTGAATGGGAAAAATGTCCCTGAAAACTGGGGATTTTATGGAAATCAGGGAATTTAAAAACATTGTTAAAGGAGAGAACAATTATGAACAGGCTGAATATTTTGAATTAGAAATTTTTAATTTTCTTGAAAATGGTAAAAAATTTAAAAGGTAGCAATTAGTTAAAATTCTTGGTGTTGGAATTTTTCAAAATCGGTCGAGAAATGTCAAAGTAGTAACATTTTTAACTGAGAAATGGTATTACGGAATTCCTGGAATTTTGGGAAAACCGGGAATTTTTCCAGTTCAAAAACAAACTTAGTATTTTTTGTCGTGATTAAGAGGAATTTTTGAACGTAGGAACGGTTGAAGTGGGTTGAAAAATGGGGAAGGAGTCGTCGCCAAAAGGGCAATTCCTGGAATTTATTTTAACTAGGAAAAAAATTATAGTTTGAATTTCCAGGATGGTGGAAAATGTTGGTTTGAATCGGTTAAAAACTGAATTGTGGAAGTTTATAAAATGACCAGTTAATTTTGAATGGGAAAAATGTCCCTGAAAACTGGGGATTTTATGGAAATCAGGGAATTTAAAAACATTGTTAAAGGAGAGAACAATTATGAACAGGCTGAATATTTTGAATTAGAAATTTTAGATTTTCTTGAAAATGGTAAAAAATTTAAAAGGTAGCAATTAGCCAAATGTATATGGGTAAATATGCTTCAATATACAAACTTTTACTAAAATATGGACTTTTTTTTTAAGCTGGAAGCAATTAGCAAAATGTAAATGTGCTTCAATATACAAACTTCTACTAAAATATGGACTTTTTAAAAGCTGGAAGCAATTAGCCAAATGTATTTGGATAAATGTGCTGCATTATACAAACTTTTACTTTTACCAAAATATGGACTTTTTTTAAGCTGGAAGCAATTAGCAAAATGTTAATGTGCTTCAATATACAAACTTCTACTAAAATGTGGACTTTTATTTAAGCTGGAAGCAATTAGCCAAATGTATCTGGGTAAACATGCTTCAATATACAAACTTTTACTAAAATATGGACTTTTTAAGCTGTAAGCAATTAGCCAAATGTAAATGTTCTTCAATATACAAACTTCTACTAAAATGTGGACTTTTATTTAAGCTGGAAGCAATTAGCCAAATGTATTTGGGTAAACATGCTACAATATACAAACTTTTACTTTTACCGAAATACAGACTTTTCTTTTAAGCTGGAAGCAATTAGCCAAATGTATATGGGTAAATGTGCTTCAATATACAAACTTTTACTAAAATATGGACTTTTTTTTAAGCTGGAAGCAAGCAAAATGTAAATGTGCTTCAATATACAAACTTCTAATAAAATATAGACTTTTTAAAACCTGGAAGCAATTAGCCAAATGTATTTGGATAAATGTGCTGCATTATACAAACTTTTACTTTTACCAAAATATGGACTTTTTTTAAGCTGGAAGCAATTAGCCAAATGGGTTTGAATAAATAACTGCTACTTTTCTGCACTATTTGTAGTGATAAAAGCAGTTCAAGCAAGAAGACGGAGCAGCACAGACACAGAGCGTCCAGGTCCAGACACTCCAAAAAATCTTCCCATAAGAAGAAGAAGCGGAAGAAAGAGGCGGAGGAGGGGAAGCGGAAAAGGTCCGAGGGGTCGTGCGCCGATCGCGGCACCAGCGACGACGGCGGCGGCGGCGGCAACGCGGACAAAGACAAGCAGAGGGAGACGAAAAGCCGACATCGGAGTAAGAAAAGCGACAAAGCGAGGGAGAGGAGGGACGAGGCAAGCGAGGAGGAGGGCGGCGGCCGACGGAGGCACAGTCACAAAAGGAGAAACCCGGACTCTCACAAACGCTCCGACTCGAAAAAGAAGCGGAGAAAAGACTGGCGAGCGGCGGGCGAGAAGAGCTCCGATGAAAGCTCCGGGGAATAAGACTTGCAGGGGATATCCTCACCTCAGGTCTTTTTCAACACTCCAAGGACCATTCCAACACTTTTTACTCTTTATACCTCTCAACTCGGGCTTACCGTTTTTCTTTTTAAAAATTGTATTTTAACATTGAATTACCAGCATTTTTTCCCAGGTGTGGTGCATGGTGTACCCTCCAGCTTGTCCCTCAACACAATAAGTGGCAGGACAATCATTCATTGCTGCATTTATTTTTTTAAAGTGGATTTTTCTGATTTTAAATGTTTTTTTTTTTTTGCAACTGAAGCCTCACGCAGCTCTAAATATAATATACAGAATATTAAAAAACTGAATCAATCTGACCTGTAAAGATTGGGCCTGCAATTCAACACGAAGGGCCTTCACTCTCTCACTAGGCGAGATGCAGTGTTTTTCAACCACTGTGCCGCGGCACACTAGTGCACCGTGAGGTATTGTTTGGTGTGCACAGGGAAAGGATGCAATTCTATTTAATTGGTCCCAAAAAATATTGTTTGCAAATCAATAAAATGTTGGAAACAATAGCTGATAGGCACACTGCAAAATGTGAAAAGGGATTTTTTTTGAAAATATATATATATAAAAAAATAATTGTCTGAATGAGTTGAAATGGTTTGTGTTGGAATGTTTGAAATGGGGCGAGAAATGTTCAAATTCTGAATTATTTGAACTAAGAAAAGTTCTCGGCCAATAGAATAAGAACAATTGGCTTGTCCAGACTTTCCAAAACAAGTAAAATTACCTCAATGAAAACAAAAATAATTTAAACCAAGTATATTCTCACTAATAGCAAGTGCACTTTTTCTGGTAGAAAAAAAATTAGACCTTTTTTGCCAACCTTGAGACCTCCGATTTCGGGAGGTGGGGGGTGGGGGTGGCGTATAATTCACCAACTCGAGTATTTCATATATATATATATATATATATATATATATATATACACACACACACACACACAGTGGGGCAAAAAAGTATTTAGTCAGCCACCGATTGGGCAAGTTCTCCCACTTAAAATGATGACAGAAGTCTGCAGTTTTCATCATAGGTACACTTCAACTGTGAGAGACAGAATGTGAAAAAAAAATCCAGGAATTCACATTGTAGGAATTTTTAAGAATTTATTTGTAAATTATGGTGGAAAATAAGTATTTGGTCCACCATTCAAAGCTCTCACTGATGGAAGGAGGTTTTGGCTCAAAATCTCACGATACATGGCCCCATTCATTCTTTCCTTAACACAGATCAATCGTCCTGTCCCCTTAGCAGAAAAACAGCCCCAAAGCATGATGTTTCCACCCCCATGCTTCACAGTAGGTATGGTGTTCTTGGGATGCAACTCAGTATTATTTTTCCTCCAAACATGACGAGTTGAGTTTATACCAAAATGGATACATGGATGATACAGCAGAGGATTGGGGGAATGTCATGTGGTCAGATGAAACCAAAATAGAACTTTTTGGTATAAACTCAACTCGTCGTGTTTGGAGGAAGAAGAATACTGAGTTGCATCCCAAGAACACCATACCTACTGTGAAGCATGGGGGTGGAAACAACATGCTCTGGGGCTGTTTTTCTGCTAAGGGGACAGGACGATTGATCTGTGTTAATGAAAGAATGTAAGCAATTAGCCAAATGTATTTGGGTAAACGTGCTTCAATATACAAACTTTTACCGAAATACAGACTTTTCTTTTAAGCTGGAAGCAATTAGCCAAATGTGTTTCAATATACATTACTAAAATGTTTGTTTTTTTAAGCTGGAAACAATTAGCCAAATGTATATGGGTAAATGTGCTTCAATATACAAACTTTTACTTTTACTACAATATGTAGTTTTTTTTTTAAAGCTGGAAGCAATTAGCCAAATGTAAATATGCTTCAATATACAAACTTCTACTAAAATACAGAGTTTTTTTTAAAGGTGTGGGCAATTAGCGAAATGTATTTGGGTAAATGTGCTTCAATATACAAACTTTTACTTTTAAGCTGGAAGAAATTAGCCAAATGTGCTTCAATATACATGACTAAAATATGTTTTTTTTTTAAAAGATGGAAGCAAATAGCCAAATGTATATGGGTAAATGTGCTTCAATATACAAACTTAGTTTTACTAAAATATGTTTTTTTCTTTTAAGCTGGAAGCAATTAGCTAAATGTAAATGTGCTTTAATATACAAACTTTTACTAAAATGTGGACTTATTTAAGATTGAAACAATTAGCCAAATGTATCTGGGTAAACGTGCTTCAATATACAAACTTTTACTTTTACCGAAATACAGACTTTTAAGCTGGAAGCAAATAGCCAAATGTTTTTCAATATATATTACTAAAATGTTTTTTTTTTTTAAGTTGGAAGTAATTAGCCAAATGTATATGGGTAAATGTGCATCAATATACAAACTTTTACTAAAATATGGGTTTTTCTTTTAAGCTGGAAGCAATTAGCCAAATGTAAATGTGCTTCAATATACAAACTTTTACTAAAATGTGGACTTATTTAAGATGGAAACAATTAGCCAAATGTATCTGGGTAAACGTGCTTCAATATACAAACTTTTACTTTTACCGAAATACAGACTTTTCTTTTAAGCTGGAAGCAAATAGCCAAATGTTTTTCAATATATATTACTAAAATGTTTTTTTTTTTTAAGTTGGAAGCAATTAGCCAAATGTATATGGGTAAATGTGCATCAATATACAAACTTTTACTAAAATATGGGTTTTTCTTTTAAGCTGGAAGCAATTAGCCAAATGTAAATGTGCTTCAATACACAAACTTTTACTTTTACTAAAATATGGAATTTTTTAAGATGGAAGCAATTAGCCAAATGTGCATGAGGACATGTGCTTCAATATACAAACTTTTACTAAAATATGGACTTGATTTTAGCTGGAAGCAATTGGTAAATGTGCTTCAATATACAAACTTACTTTTACTAAATTATGTTTTTTTAAAGCTGGAAACAGTTAGCCAAATGTCAATGTGCTTCAATGTACAAATTTGTACTAAAATATGGACTTTTTTAAGATGGAAGCAATTAGCCAAATGTATTTGGGTAAATGTGCTTTAATATACTAACTTTTACTTTTACCAAAATACAGACTTTTCTTTCAAGCTGGAAGAAATTAGCCAAATGTGCTTCAATATACATTACTAAAATATGTTTTTTTTAAAAAGATGGAAGCAAATAGCCAAATGTATATGGGTAAATGTGCTTCAATATACAAACTTTTACTTTTACCAAAATGTGTAGTTTTTTTTTCAAGCTGGAAGCAATTAGCCAAATGTAAATGTGATTCAATATACAAACCTATACTAAAATATGGACTTTTTTAAAGCTAGAAGCAATTAGCCAAATGTATTTGGTTAAACGTGCTTCAATATGCAAACTTTTACTTTTACCGAAATACAGGCTTTTCTTTTAAGCTGGAAGCAATTAGCCAATACAGTTTGTATATTGAAGCACATTTAGCCAATGTGTTTCAATATACATTACTAAAATGTTTAGTTTTTTTTAAGCTGGAAGCAATTAGCCAAATGTATATGGGTAAATGTGCTTCAATATACAAACTTACTTTTACTAAAATATTTACTTTTTTTTAAGCTGGAAGCAATTAGCCAAATGTAAATATGCTTCAATATACAAACTTTTACTAAAATATGGACTTTTTTTTAAAGCTGTAAGCAATTAGCCAAATGTATATGGGTAAGCATGCTTCAATATACAAACTTTTACTTTTACCGAAATACAGACTTTTCTTTTAAGCTGGAAGCAATTAGCCAAATGTATATGGGTAAATGTGCTTCAATATACAAACTTTTACTTTTACTAAATTATGTTTTTTTTTAAAGCTGGAAACAGTTAGCCAAATGTAAATGTGCTTCAATATACACATTTCTACTAAAATATGGACTTTTTTAAGATGGAAGCAATTAGCCAAATGTATTTGGGTAAATGTGCTTTAATATACTAACTTTTACTTTTACCAAAATACAGACTTTTCTTTTAAGCTGGAAGAAATTAGCCAAATGTGCTTCAATATACATTACTAAAATATGTTTTTTTTAAAGATGGAAGCAAATAGCCAAATGTATATGGGTAAATGTGCTTCAATATACAAACTTTTACTTTTACCAAAATATGTAGTTTTTTTTTCAAGCTGGAAGCAATTAGCCAAATGTAAATGTGATTCAATATACAAACTTATACTAAAATATGGACTTTTTTTAAAGCTAGAAGCAATTAGCCAAATGTATTTGGTTAAATGTGCTTCAATATGCAAACTTTTACTTTTACCGAAAGACAGGCTTTTCTTTTAAGCTGGAAGCAATTAGCCAAATGTATTTGGGTAAACGTGCTTCAATATACAAACTTTTACCGAAATACAGACTTTTCTTTCAAGCTGGAAGCAATTAGCCAAATGCGCTTCAATGTACATTACTAAAATATGTTTTTTTTGTTTTTTTTTTAAAGATGGAAGCAATTAGCCAAATGTATTTGGGTAAACGTGCTTCAATATGCAAACTTTTACTTTTACCGAAATACAGGCTTTTCTTTTAAGCTGGAAGCAAATAGCCAAATGTGTTTCAATATACATTACTAAAATGTTTTGTTTTTATTAAAGCTGGAAGAAATTAGCCAAATGTATATTGGTAAATGTGCTTCAATATAAAAACTTTTACTAAAATATGGACTTTTCTTTTTAGCTGGAAGCAATTAGCCAAATGTAAATGTGCTTCAATATACGAACTTTTACTAAAATGTGGACTTTTATTTAAGATGGAAGCAATTAGCCTAATGTATTTGGGTAAACGTGCTCCAATACACAAACTTTTACCGAAATACAGACTTTTCTTTCAAGCTGGAAGCAATTAGCCAAATGTGCTTCAATGTACATTACTAAAATATGTTTTTTTTTTTTTTTTTTAAAAGCTGGAAGCAATTAGCCTAATGTATTTGGGTAAACGTACTTCAATATACAAACTTTTACTTTTACCGAAATACAGACTTTTCTTTTAAGCTGGAAGCAATTAGCCAAATGTATTTGGGTAAATGTGCTTCAATATACAAACTTTTACTTTTACCGAAATACAGGCTTTTCTTTTAAGATGGAAGCAATTAGCCAAATGTATATGGGTAAATGTGTTTCAATATACAAACTTTTACTAAAATATGGCCTTTTTTAAGCTGTAAGCAATTAGCAAAATGTAAATGTGCTTCAATATACAAACTTCTACTAAAATATGGACTTTTTAAAAGCTGGAAGCAATTAGCCAAATGTATTTGGATAAATGTGCTGCATCATACAGACTTTTACTTTTACCAAAATATGGACTTCTTTTTAAGCTGGAAGCAATTAGCCAAATGTATATGGGTAAATATGCTTCAATATACAAACGTTTACTTTTACTAAAATATGGACTTTTTTAAGCTGTAAGCAATTAGCCAAATGTAAATGTGCTTCAATATACAAACTTTTACTAAAATGTGGACTTATTTAAGCTGGAAGCAATTAGCCTAATGTATTTGGGTAAACGTGCTGCAATGAACAAACTTTTACTTTTACCGAAAAACAGACTTTTCTTTTAAGCTGGAAGCAATTAGCCAAATGTGCTTCAATATTCATTACTAAAATGTTGTTGTTTTTAAAGCTGGACTCTCACTATTATGTCAGATCCACTATGGACCGGACTCTCACTATTATGTTAGATCCACTATGGACTGGACTCTCACTATTATGTTAGATCCACAATGGACCGGACTTTCACTATGTTAGATCCACTATGGACTGGACTCTCACTATTATGTTAGATCCACAATGGACCGGACTTTCACTATGTTCGATCCACTATGGACCGGACTTTCACAACATTATGCTAGATTTACTCGACGTCCATTGCACCGGTCACCGTAAGGAGGGGAATCCCCCACATCTGCGGTCCTTTACAAGGTGTCTCATTGTCATCCCACTGGGTTGAGTTTTTCCTTGCCCTGATAAATAAATAAATGGGTTGTACTTGTGCTTTTCTACCTTCAAGGTACTCAAAGCGCTTTGACACTACTTCCACATTTACCCATTCACACACACATTCACACACTGATGGAGGGAGCTGCCATGCAAGGCGCCAACCAGCACCCATCAGGAGCAAGGGTGAAGTGTCTTGCTCAGGACACAACGGACGTGACGAGGTTGGTTCTAGGTGGGATTTGAACCAGTGACCCTCGGGTTGCGCACGGCCACTCTCCCACTGCGCCACGCAGTGGGAGAGTGGGATCTGAGCCGAGGACGTCGTCGTGGCTTGTGCAGCCCTTTGAGACATTTATGATTTAGAGCTATATAAGTAAACATTGATTGATTTTGAGAGGTAATCATTGAAGTCGGACATCGCTAGAGGCCTTGGTAGGAAACGCTTAGCCTGTCACTGATTAGCCAGATAAAAAAAAATAAGCAGTTGATGAGTTGGTCCTACAAGAAAGAGCCGTGTGAGGGTCTAATTTTGAAGAATTTTTTTGTTTGAAATGATTTGTATTCCAAAGAATAGTATTTTTGCCATATATGTCTACTCATATATTTCGGCAAATCTGCAGCCAATCGTGTTCCTCCATTTCAAACACTCCATCTTGACCTATCCTGTCAACACCAATTCTACATTCATTGAACTTTTTTCTTTGCAGGTGGAAGTTGCAGCACGGCCTGTTGGGAGAGACTACAGTTAGCCTCTTGGCCCTCGTGTTGTGTACTCGCAACTCACGTCTTCCTGCATCCCGATAAGTGTTCGGACTTTAAAGGGGAACATTATCACAATTTCAAAAGGGTTAAAAACAATAAAAATCAGTTCCCAGTGGCTTGTTGTATTTTTTGAAGTTTTTTTCAGAATTTTACCGGTCCTGGAAATCCCTAAAAAAGCTTTAAAGTGCTTGATTTTCGCTATTTGCGATGCCACTATCCATTCCCCTGTGACGTCACACAGTGCTGCCAATGTAAACAAACAATGGGAATACCACAGCAAGGTATAGCGACATTAGCTCGGATTCAAACTCGGATTTCAGCGACTTAAGCGATTCAACAGATCACGCATGTATTGAAACAGATGGTTGGAGTATGAAAATATTGAAGAAGAAACTGAAGCTATTGAGCGAATAGCTATTGAGCGAATAGCTTTTGACGCTATTCATAGCCATAGCATGGCCGAATAGCTGCGTTAGCATCGCCGGTAAAATGTGCGGACCAAACGATCAGGACTTTCGCATCTTGTGACACTGGAGCAACTTAAATCCGTCGATTGGTTTGTTTCGCCTTAAATGTGGGTGGAAGGAAACGTAATATAGTTGCAAATGCATCTGCGGGTTATCCATACATCTCTGTGCCATGTCTGCTTTAGCACCGCCAGTAAATAGCATGTTAGCATCGATTAGCGTAGCATGTTAGCATCGATTAGCTGGCAGTCAACATCAACAAAACTCACCTTTGTGATTTCGTTGACTATCGTTGCAAATGCATTTGCGGGTTATCCGTACATCTCTGTTCCATGTCTGTTTTAGCACCGCCGGTATATTGCATGTTAGCATCGATTAACGTAGCATTTTAGCATCGATTAGCTGGCAGGCGACATCAACAAAACTCACCTTTGTGATTTCTTTGACTTTATCGTTGCAAACGCATCTGCAAGTTATCCATACATCTCTGTGCCATGTCTGCTTTAGCACCACCGGTAAATAGCATGTTAGCATCGATTAGCGTAGCATGTTAGCATCGATTAGCTGGCAGTCAACATCAACAAAACTCACCGTTGTGATTTTGTTGACTTTATCATTGCAAATGCATCTGCAGGTTATCCATACATCTCTGTGCCATGTCTGCTTTAACACGCCGGTAAATAGCATGTTAGCGTCGATTAGCGTAGCATGTTAGCATCGATTAGCTGGCAGTCAACATCAACAAAACTCACCTTTGTGATTTCGTTCACGTTATCGTTGCAAATGCATCTGCAGGTTATCCATACATCTCTGTGCCATGTCTGCTTTAGCATCGCCGGTAAAGTGTGGAGACACTCCAGCACATTCAATGGGGGTCTGGCGGCAGATTTCTTGCCAGTGGTGCAACTTGAATCCCTCCCTGTTAGTGGTGTTACAACCTCCGACAACACACCGACGAGGCATGATGTCTCCAAGGTTCCAAAAAATAGTCAAAAAAACGGAAAATAACAGAGCTGAGACCCAATATTTACAATGTGTTGAAAATGAAAATGGCGGGTGTGTTACCGTGGCGACGTCACATGCTGACGTCATCGCCTCCAGCGTGATAAACAGAAAGGCGTTTAATTCGCCAAAATTCACCCATTTAGAGTTCGGAAATCGGTTAAAAAAATATATGGTCTTTTTTCTGCACCATCAAGGTATATATTGACGCTTACATAGGTCTGCTGATAATGTTCCCCTTTAAAGACGCCGCCAGACAATTCCTCGCCCACGTCTCCTAACCGCCGTGTCAAATTTTGCCACGTGCCGCCGGGGGAGGAAAAACTGACCCGTGGCACAAGTGCGTGAGAATATGCTTTTTTAACGACGCCGTTCATTAGAGTGCACGGCCTTCAACGTGTAATTTCAGGGGTGTTAACGCTGTCATTGACTTCCTTTCTGAGACATAAGGCTAAAAGTGCTGCTCTGAACACAAGAAGTGAGTAAACAACAAGACTATGCACACATTGGTGCTGCTTTCGAAGTGATTGTGTTATGTTTCACACTTTTGCTGCTGCATTACAGCTGTGTTTTTACACCTTTTCTCATTGAAAAAAAAAAGAAACTTAATACGCTAAATTGATATTATAAAGTTGTTCCCTGACGCAATTGTTCGATAAGACTTCAAACCAAAAACTACAGATGCACTAGAGATACATTTATCTCACTATTATGTTAGATCCACTATGGACTGGACTCACTATTATGTTAGATCCACTGTGGACTGGACTCTCACTATTATGTTAGATCCACTATGGACTGGACTCACTATTATGTCTGATCCACTACGGACTGGACTCACTATTATGTTAGATCCACTATGGACTGGACTCACTATTATGTTAGATCCACTATGGACTAGACTCAATATTATGTTAGATCCACTATGGACTGGACTCTCACTATTACGTTAGATCCACTATGGACTGGACCTTCACAATATTATGTTAGATCCACTATGGGCTGGACTCACTATTATGTTAGATCCACTATGGACTAGACTCACTATTATGTTAGATCCACTATGGACTGGACTCACTATTATGTTAGATCCACTATGGACTGGACTCTCACTATTATGTTAGATCCACTATGGACTGGACTCACTATTATGTTAGATCCACTGTGGACTGGACTCTCACTATTATGTTAGATCCACTATGGACTGGACTCACTATTATGTCAGATCCACTATGGACTGGACTCACTATTATGTTAGATCCACTCTGTACTGGACTCTCACTATTATGTTAGATCCACTATGGACTGGACTCACTATTATGTTAGATCCACTATGGACTCACTATTATGTTGGATCCACTATGGACTGGACTCACTATTATGTTAGATCCACTATGGACTGGACTCTCACTATTATGTTAGATCCACTATGGACTGGACTCTCACTATTATGTTAGATCCACTATGGACTGGACTCTCACTATTATGTTAGATCCACTATGTACTGGAATCGCACTATTATTTTAGATCCACTATGGACTGGACTCTCACTATTATTTTAGATCCACTATGGACTGGACTCCCACTATTATGTTAGATCTACTATGGACTGGACTCTCACTCGTATGTTAGATCCACTATGGACTGGACGTTCACAATATTATGTTAGATCCACTATGGACTGGACTCACTATTATGTTAGATCCACTATGGACTGGACTCACTATTATGTTAGATCCACTATGGACTGGACTCTCACTATTATGTTAGATCCACTATGGACTGGACTCACTATTATGTTAGATCCACTATGGACTGGACTCTCACTATTATGTTAGATCCACTATGGACTGGACTCTCACTATTATGTTAGATCCACTATGGACTGGAATCTCACTATTATTTTAGATCCACTATGGACTGGACTCTCACTATATGTTAGATCCACTATGGACTGGACTCACTATTATGTTAGATCCACTATGGACTGGACTCTCACTATTATGTTAGATCCACTATGGACTGGACTCTCACTATTATGTTAGATCCACTATGGACTGGAATCTCACTATTATTTTAGATCCACTATGGACTGGACTCTCACTATTATGTTAGATCCACTATGGACTGGACGTTCACAATATTATGTTAGATCCACTATGGACTGGACTCTCACTATTATGTTAGATCCACTATGGACTGGAGTCTCACTATTATGTTAGATCCACTATGGACTGGACTTTCACAGTATTATGTTAGATCCACTATGGACTGGACTCTCACTATTATGTTGAAGTCCATAGTCCATAGTGGATCTAACATAATAGTGAGAGTCCAGTCCATAGTGGATCTAACATAATATTGAGAGAGTCCAGTCCACAGTGGATCTAACTTGATAGTGTGTGAGTCCAAGAATAAAATATCTGCACTCACATTTCATCGACAGCTGAGTTTGCTTACGGGGTTGGTCGACATGATCTCACAAGATGTAGATTTTCTTTAAATATCCTTCTTGAAAATGGCATCAAACATATATGTGTTGTCTTGTCTGATCATTAAAGGGGAAGATTATCACAATTTCAGAAGGGTTAGAACCAATAAAAATCAGTTCCTAGTGGCTTATTTTATTTTTCGAAGTTTTTTTTCGAAATTTTACCCGTCATGGAATATCCCGAAAAAAAGGCTTTAAAGTGCCTGATTTTCGCTATCTTTTAATCCATCGTCCATTTTCCTGTGACGTCATTTAGTGAATGCCAACATGGCGGATAGCACAGCAAGATATAGCGACATTAGCTTGGATTCAGACTTGGATTTCAGCGGCTTAAGCGATTCAAAACAAAATTGAAGAAGAAACTGAAGCTATTGAGCGAATAGCTATTGAAGCTATTCGGCGATCGCCTTCTAACCAACGATTGAGTGTCGCAGTGTATCCATACATCTCTGTGCCATATGTCGTAGCATCGCCGGTAAAATGTGCAGGAGCAACTTAAATCCGTCGATTGGTAAGTGTTTGTTTGACATTAAACGTGGGTGGAGGGAAAGGCTGGATGCAAATATAGCTACAAATGTACATACAGCTAGCCTAAATAGCATGTTGGCATTGATTAGCTGGCAGTCATGCTGCGACCAAATATGTCTGATTAGCACATAAGTCAATAACATCAACAAAATTCCCCTTTGTGATTTCGTTGATTTTATCGTTGGAAATGCATCTGGTTTGAGTGTCCTAGGGTATCCATACATCTCTGTGCCATCTGTCGTAGCATCGCCGGTAAAATGTGCAGATGAGGGACTTTCGGATCTTTTGACACCCGAGCAACTTAAATCCGTCGTTGGTAAGTGTTTGTTTGGCATTAAATGTGGGTGGAGTGAAAGGCTGGATGCAAATATAGCTACAAATGTACATACAGCTAGCCTAAATAGCATGTTAGCATCGATTAGCTGGCAGTCATGCTGCGACCAAATATGTCAGATTAGCACATCAAAACTCACCTTTGTGATTTCGTTGACTTTATCGTTGGAAATGCATCCGCTTTGAGTGTCGTAGTATCGCGGGTCAAATGTGCAGACGAGGGACTTTCGGATCTTTTGACACTGCATGGTGCAACTTGAATCCGTCGATTGGTAAGTGTTAGTTTGGCATTAAATGTGGGTGGAGGGAAACGCTAGATGAAAATATAGCTACAAATGTACATACAGTTAGCCTAAATAGCATGTTAGCATCGATTAGCTGGCAGTCATGCTGCGACCAAATATGTCTGATTAGCACATAAGTCAATAACATCAACAAAACTCACCTTTGTGATTTCGTTGACTTTATCGTTGGAAATGCATCTGCTTTGAGTGTCGCAGGGTATCCATACATCTCTGTGCCATGTCTGTCGTAGCATCGCCGGTAAAATGTGCAGACGAGGGACTTTCGGATCTTTTGACACTGGAGCAACTTAAATCCGTCGATTGGTAAGTGTTTGTTTGGCGTTAAATGTGGGTGGAGTGAAAGGCTGGATGCAAATATAGCTACAAATGTACATACAGCTAGCCTAAATAGCATGTTAGCATCGATTAGCTGGCAGTCAGGCTGCGACCAAATATGTCTGATTAGCACATAAGTCAATAACATCAACAAAACTCACCTTTGTGATTTCGTTGATTTTATCGTTGGAAATGCATCCCTGCGACCCAACCTCGGATAAGTGGAAGAAGATGGATGAACGGATGGATGGATGAACGGATGGATGGATGGATGGATTGACTTACCCAGAAATCATGATCATAATTAAAGATCAAAGTAATTTTTTATTTACTCTCCCTAAATAGTTGAAAGTATTCATATTCTCTTCAAATGTCATATTATGCTTCTTCCAGTGCTGTTATTTTTTGTTTTAGTTCGTATCCAATCAGAATTCATGTTTTAAAGGCCCACAGCACATTCTAAAAATACTATATATAAAAAAAACCATAAACAAAAGTGAAATAAAACAGCTTAAAGGCTAAATGTAATTTAGAAAAAGTTGCAACGTTGACTAATAAAACAAAGCTGTTTTTTTTTCTCCTTTCAAACCGTCATTGCTCAAAACATAATATTGAATCAAAATCAATGTTATATTCTTCCGCTTGTCCGAGGTCGGGTCGCGGGGGCAGCAGCCTAAGCAGGGAAGCCCAGACTTCCCTCTCCCCAGCCACTTGGTCCAGCTCCACCCAACGTGTCCTGGGTCTTCCCCGTGGCCTCCTAGGGAGGTGTTCGGGTGGCATCCTGATCAGATGCCCAAACCACCTCATCTGGATCCTCTCCATGCGGAGGAGCTGGGGCTTTATTTTGAGTTCCTCCCGGATGACAGAGCTTCTCACCCTATCTCTAAGGGAAAGCTCATTTCAGCCGCTTGTACCCGAGATCTTGTCCTTTCGTTCATAACCCAAAGCTCATAGGTGAGGATGGGAACGTAGATCGACCGGTATATTAAGAGCTTGGGTTTATACCAAAAAGTTCTATTTTGGTTTCATCTGACCACATGACATTCTCCCAATCCTCTGCTGTATCATCCGTGTATCCATTTTGGTATAAACTCAACTCGTCGTGTTTGGAGGAAGAAGAATACTGAGTTGCATCCTAAGAACACCACACCTACTGTGAAGCATGGGGGTGGAAACATCATGTTTTGGGGCTGTTTTTCTGCTAAGGGGACAGGACGATTGATCCGTGTTAAGGAAAGAACGAATGGGGGCCATGTATCGTGAGATTTTGAGCCAAAACCTCCTTCCGTCAGTGAGAGCTTTGAATGGTTGACCAAATACTTATTTTCCACCATAATTTACAAATAAATGCTTTAAAATTCCGACAATGGGAATTCCTGGATTTTGTGCCGACTTCCCAAACAGGAAACCGATGACTTTGGACTTAATGCATCTTCAAGCTCCTTCCCCTCCAGCACATTAGCATACATTAAAGATTGAACAGGATCCTCCGCCCCCTTCACCGGGGGTCAAGGCAGCCTCTCTGCAGCCTGCACACAAGCGAGAAGTGCTGACGAGGCCCAAAGCTCCACTTTATTGGCTCGGTTTGACCGACCCGCAAAACTCAGCCTCCTCGACCAAGCGGCTTCTCTGCAGTGTTCAGTGAGTAATGACCGCGGACAGGAAGAAGAGACACAATTATCTCTCCTACATGACAAACAGTCAGCGGCGCATTTTCCACTCTGCAACCGTCCGGTCGTTAAAAGGAAGTAAAACAACATCAATCTCCAATAGAGACCAATAAATACTCACCAGGACACACCTGCACCATCTGTGACCCCCCCCAAAAAAGATATCTTTACAAGGACAAAAATGCTCAGTCGTGATCGATATTGTGATGAATTACCATTGCCGGCAACTTGAGGGTTCCAGGTTCGATTCCCGCTCCCGCCATCCCTGTCGCTGCCGTTGTGTCTTTGGGCAAGACCCTTTACCCACCTTCTCCCAGTGCCACCCCCGCTGGTTCAAACGTAACCTAGATATTGGGTTTCACTATGTAAAAGCACTTTAAGTCGCTAGAGAAAAGCGCTATATAAATATCATTCACAATTCACTTCACTTTGTCGGCATGATGCAAAACAACCATTCAGTGTCGGGGGGGGGGATAGGAAGACGTCATGGTGAAGATGGTTTACACTATATTGCCAAAAGTATTTGGCCACCCATTCAAGTGATGAAAACCAGGTGCACTAAAATCAAGCACTTAGGCATGGAGACTGTTTCTACAAACATTTGTGAATTATTATTTTTTTTTTTAATGGGCCGCTTTCAGTGATTTCCAGCGTGGAACTGTCCCAGGATGCCACCTAACATGATGTTGCAAAAATTAAATTGCACGAGTACACAAAACTACATTTTTGCATTTAAAAAAAATAAAAAAATAAAAAAATTTAATTGTTGCATAGATATAGTTGTAAATTTTGCAAAATCTAAATTTTACAAGAGGGCAAATGTAAATTTTACTGGTACTGTGGTTAAAACATTTTCTTTTCCCTTATTTTGAGAGTAACTCATTATTATATGCTTTCTTAATAAGCATTAAAACATATTTTATAGTAAAAAAAAACAAAAAAACAACTAATTGAAAATTTTATCAAAGGATATTGTTGCAAATTAATTGCTAATTTTGCTAAAGAAATCTTAAGAATTTCTTATCATTTTATGGTTTCCAAATAAGCATTAAAATGCATTTTAGCGAAAAAAAAAACTATTTAAAAATGGCCTAAGTGATATTGTTGCAAAATAGTAGATGATCTTGCAAAAACTACAAATTTGTGAGCTGCTAAAACAAAACTTTAATAGTTTTGGCATGCAAAATCCCTATTTTAAGAGGAATTTCTCATCATGTTGTGGCTTCATAACACGCACTGACATCATTATATGCATTCCTAAAAATGTAGAGTATGTTATGGTTAAAAAAAAACAGTATCAAATGAAAACAGAATTGGGTGATATAGTTGCAAAATATTGCTAATCTACCAAAATTTACATTTTCAGAGTTGCCAGAACTTCATTTGACTGGTTCATCAATAACATTGATTGGATGACATTTTTATTTTTCAACTTTTTCAACTTTTAACTGAAGTCAGAAATTTAATTCGTATATTGTATTATTAGTTTTGAAAATGTAAAATATGGCTCTTGCATACTTTGATTTTTCAGCCCTCAGTGGAAAAAGTTTGGACCCCCTCGCTCTAAGCAAGTCATTAATTACTGCCTCAGCTTTGTCTCCCTCTAGCGGGGAGAAAACCGCAACTACATCTTATTAGTCACTGCTGCCTCATCCACTTAACACCTAGTTATCATGTCCCCTGTCGTTCCACTTCCTGCTCACCACCCCGGTCCGCTCGGCGAGCTTTTGATATAAATAGTTCCGCCCCAGATAAAATATTCATCAACTCAACTTCGCGTCATGGGAGTTTGCCCAACCCGTTCAGATGGGCTTTGTGGACTTGGAGAAGGCATTCGACCGTGTCCCTCGGGAAGTCCTGTGGGGATTGCTCAGAGTGTGAGGTATCGGACTGTCTGATTGTGGCGGTCCGCTCCCTGTATGATCAGTGTCAGAGCTTGGTCCGCATTGTAAGTCGGAGCAGTTTCCAGTGAGGGTTTGACTCCGCCAAGGCTGCCTTTGGTCACCGATTCTGTTCATAACTTTTATGGACAAAATTTCTAGGTGCAGTCAAGGCGTTGAGGGGATCCGGTTTGGTGGCCGCAGGATTAGGTCTCTGCTTTTTGCAGATGATGTGGTCCTGATGGCTTCATCTGGCCAGGATCTTCAGCTCTCACTGGATCAGTTCGCAGCCGAGTGTGAAGCGACCGGGATGAGAATCAGCACCTCCGAGTCCGAGTCCATGGTTCTCGCCCTGAAAAGGGTGGAGTGCCATCTCCGGGTTGGGGAGGAGACCCTGCCCCAAGTGGAGGAGTTCAAGTACCTCGGAGTCTTGTTCACGAGTGAGGGAAGAGTGGATGGTGAGATCGACAGGCGGGTTGGTGTATTGAGCCAGAAGGCAAAGCTCTCAATTTACTGCTCGATCTACGTTCCCATCCTCACCTATGGTCATGAGCTTTGGGTTACGACCGAAAGGACAGGATCCTCCGCCGGGTGGCGGGCTCTCTCTTAGAGATAGGGTGAGAAGCTCTGTCATCCGGGAGGAACTCAAAGTAAAGCCGTTGCTCCTCTACATGGAGAGGAGCCAGATGAGGTCAGGATGCCACCGGAACGCCTCCCTAGGGAGGTGTTTCGGGCACGTCCGACCGGTAGAAGGCCACGTGGAAGACCCAGGACATGTTGGGAAGACTATGTCTCCTGGTTGGCCTGGGAACGCCTCAGGATTCCCCCAGGAAGAGCTGGACAAAGTGGCTGGGGAGAGGAGAGTCTAGGCTTCCCTACTTAGGCTTCTGCCCCCCCCGACCTGACCTTGGATAAGCAGAAAAAGATGGATCGATGGATCAACTTAGCGTCCTGCACCGAAAAAAAGGCTGTTGAACATCACCACCATGTACTCGACAGATCGGAGCTGTGTGATGACACAGGTTTTTAATGTAAAAACTTGCAGCCAACACCCAAATGCTTGGTAAAAAGTCATGTGACATATGACTTGCTTACTTTACATAGTTAGTACACATACACCAATGTTTGAATATACTTATATAGGGTCTTTTTTTTTTTTTTTCCCTAGACCAGCCAGATGATGTACAGTCACATCTGGACCACAAGCTTTTCCACCTCATCCAGTCCGAGAAGGGCTCCTTCCGCTCGTGTAAAATACTGCTGAAGTTATTACTGTATGGACCGATGTCGGACTGATACGTGTCCTCGTATCTTTTCGTGTCTTCTGTGCACAAGTTTTTTTTTTTTTTTTGTAAGAGAACCCAAAACATGATGAACGTACTGTAACAAGATACCTGGCTGTTCACGTTGAAGATTGTTTTTTTTTCTTTTCTGAAAAAACACGTACAAACGCTTCCTGGGCGCGTCACACAGACGGTTAGAAACAAACGGAAAGCAAAATGGCCGGAGAGGCAGTGACGACAGTGAGCAGCATCCTCCGTTGGTACGTTTGTTCGTTTCTTCTTCTGAGAATTAAGGCACTGCCGCGTTAAAGAAGAAAGAACATGGCTGACAGACCTCTCCTGGGGTATGACGGGGGAGGCCGGATGATTTTTGTGTTTCTCGAGCGGGCTCGCAGTTTTGTAAAATGTGCTCGTATTTGCATGTGCTTGACTTTTTTTTTTTAAACTACACGTTTCCCGCTCCTCACACGGTGCTCTCCAGCATCCACTCGGTGCTGCTGAACGTCACCCCGCGGTTGGCGAGGGGCGACGACTCGGCGTCGAGCTGGTTGGTGGAGCGGTGCCACCTCGTCCGCGCCCGCCGGGGGTAACTGTGACTCTGAAATATGGAGTAGTCCCCCCCGTCGAAGGAGAACCTGTGCCGAGTTCGCGCCAGCTCGCTGGGGAGCAGCCCCGCGTTGGCGAGGAGGCTCTTTTTGTCTTTGAGGCGCGGGGCTTCGGAGGGGCCGGCGTTGGGGCCGATGAGGCAAAGCGACATGGTGGAGCCCGTTAGGCTGCCGTCTGTCGGCGAGTCCTCGAACGGCAGGACGAAGCGTGGCGCTTCCAGGCTTGTCCTTCGCTTCGTCTTAGTTGCCGCCGGCGGAGGCAGCTCCGCCTCCAGGACGGCAGAGGCCGTCGTGGCGCCGTCCTTCTCATTGTCCACCCTCAGCACCAGCGCCATGCACTCCTTGGGGGCCTCGGCCTCGTGCTGGCCCTCGTCCGAAGGCTGCTTGGAAGCGGAGCGGTGGAGCCGCTGGCGACTGCCGTTCACCGCCTGCGACGGCGCGTCGGAGCCCGCCTTGGCTTTTCCGCCGTCCTCCGGGCCGCTGTAGGCTTTGTAGCGGATCATCAGGATGACGATGAACACCAGCACCGACGCCACGATAATGCCGCCGATGATGATGATCATGGTGCCGCCCAGGAACTGGCTGTGCATGAAGCGGCACTGGCTGACCTCGCTGGCCGTGTGGAACTGGATGCAGCCCACCACGCGGGTGGCGGTCAGCGACGTGATGCCGTCGTCGTAGACGGCGAGCACGCACAGGTCATACTCACGCCCCGCCGCCAGGTCGTTGATCACAAAGTTCTTGCTGGTGGACGGGATCATTCTGAAAGAGCCAAGCGGAGGACAATTAATACGAGAAGAGCCTCAGTTCTGCACAAAGAACAACGGTTGAGATCGCATCGAACAGTAGAATTAACTGAACGCAGCGCATACTTGCCAACCTTGAGACCTCCGATTTCGGGAGGTGGGGGGGCGTGGTCGGGGGTGAGGAGGCGTGGTTGGGGGCAGGGTTTGGGCGGGGGGCGTGGTTAAGAGGGGACAAATATAATTCACCAACTCGAGTATTTCATATATACATATATATATATATGTATGAAATACTTGACTTTCAATGAATTCTAGCTATATATATTTTATTATTTATATATAAATAAAAGAAATAGTTGAATTTCAGACGGCACCTAGATAGATAGATGGATATATAGATAGATAGATGGATAGATAGTACTTTATTGATTCCTTCAGGAGAGTTTCTTCAGGAAAATTAAAATTCCAGCAGCAGTGTACAGAGTTGAAATCAATTTAAATGAAAGTAAAAAGTAAATAATGGGGGTTTAAATGGAAACAAAATAGAGAAATATTACAATAAGGATAAAAGATAAAAAGCGACAATGGGAATAAAAATATAGCAGTAAAATAAGAATACAACAAGACAAAGTAGGCAGTAGTGACCATGTTATGAAAACGTATTGCACTGTTATTGTTTTGCATCCACTGTCATCCTAGTACCCCCCGCCCCCGCCCCAGAGAGGAGTTGTACAGTCTAATGGCATGTGGGACAAAGGAGTTTTGAGTCTATTAGTCCTGCACTTGGGATGAAGCAGTCAATCACCTAGCACCTATCAAATACACAGTAATAAAACACAGTTCTACTAACTGTACTGTGCTTGCTGGTTACTAAAAAAAACAACAACAACACTTACCTTTCACTATTTGAGTAACCTTTGTTTTGCCATTTGCGTACTGGCGAGGATACCTTGCCGTCAGGTGCACAACACCAGGTAAATCCTTGGCCAATCAATAAGCAACCCCATAACACTATAGCCAACATTCACTAGGAGATGGCAACAGACAACACAGAATCACTCTATTACGGACGCCGTCGCCATGGCTGTAACTTCCTCGTTCTTCTGCTTCGTCTCCTTGTGTGTGCAGTTTTTTTTATTAAAACCTGTAGATGTTGTAACGTGATTGGGCAGGCAAGCTGTTTATATAACATGAAAGCGGACGGGAAAACAGGCTGTCCCCACTCATGTCCGCAAGGAGCTGGAGGGGGCGTGAATTTCGGGAGAAAATTTCTTCCGGAAGAGGCGCTGAATTTCGGGAGTCTCCCGGAAAATCCGGAAGGGTTGGCAAGTATGACGCAGTGAGCCCTCTTTTCAGTCATCCGCAACCATCGGCTCGGTGAGTTTACAGACAAAGGAAGCATGGATAGTGACCCAGCTTGCATGGATTGTAATAAATCCATTAGAACTTGGACACACACATCTGTACCTTTGGCTATTCTAAGCCAGTCATTTATAAGAGTTATCCCACCCTCCGAGAAACCTGTGTTTTATTGTTGTCTTCCAATGTTGTAAAAATGGGTAAAATAAATGTTACATTTCAACATTTCTGTCAACGAATATTTGTGTCAGCCTGCGACACACAGTCATTTTGATAGTAGGCTATATTATAGCTAATATAGACACTTATATCATGTGTTCCATCCATCCATCATGGAAGCCCAGACTTCCCTCTCCCAAGCCACTTCGTCCAGCCCTTTCTGGGGAATCCCGAGGGGTTCCCAGGCCAGTCGGGAGACGTATCAATCAATCAATGTTTATTTATATAGCTCTTAATCACTAGTGTCTCAAAGGTCAAGCAGGTCTAACATGATAATAGTTGGATAATAGACATAGTCTTCCCAACGTGTCCTGGGTCTTCCCCGTGGCCTCCTACCGGTTAGACGTGCCCTAAACACCTCCCTAGGGAGGCGCTCGGGTGGCATCCTGACCAGATGCCCGAACCACCTCATCTGGCTCCTCTCCATGTGAAGGAACAGCGGCTTTACTTTGAGCTCCTCCCGGATGGCAGAGCTTCTCACCCTATCTCTAAGGGAGAGCCCCACCACCCGGCGGAGGAAACTAATTTTGGCCGCTTGTACTCGAGATCTTGTCCTTTCGGTCATAACCCAAAGCTCATGACCATAGGTGAGGATGGGAACGTAGATCAACTGGTAAATTGAGAGCTTTGCCTTCCGGTTCATCTCCTTCACCACAACGGATTGATACAGTGTCCGCATTACTGACGACGCTGCACCAATCCATTCGCTTGTCGATCTCATGATCCACTCTCCCCTCACTCGTGAACAAAACTCCGAGGTACTTGAACTCCTCCACTTGGGGCAGGGTCTCCTCCCCAACCCAGAGATGGCAATCACCCCTTTTCTGGGCGAGAACCATAGACTCGGACTTGGAGGTGCTGATCCTGATCCCAGTCGCTTCACACTCGACTGCGAACCGAACCAGTGAGAGCTGAAGATCCCGGCCAGATGAAGCCATCAGGACCACATCATCTGCAAAAAGCAGAGACCTAATCCTGCAGCCACCAAACCGGATCCCCTCAACGCCCTGACTGTGCCTAGAAATTCTGTCCATAAAAGTCATGAAGAGAATGGGTGACAAAGGCTAGCCGTGGCGGAGTCCGACCCTCACTGGAAACGGGTCCAACTTACTACCGGCAATGCGGACCAAGCTCTGACACTGATCATACAGGGAGCGGACCGCCACAATCAGACAGTCCGATAGTCCGATACCCCATACTCTCTGAGAGACACGGTCGAATGCCTTCTCCAAGTCCACAAAGTACATGTAAACTGGTTGGGCAAACTCCCATGCACCCTCAAGGACCCTGCCGGGAGTATAGAGCTGGTCCACAGTTCCCCGACCAGGACGAAAACCACATTGATCCTCTTAATCCGAGGTTTGACTACACCTGAAGGCTGAGGCCGAGGCTGATATAATGTGTCGACTTCATTATAACATTTACAGAAGGCTTTTAGTATTTTTTTTTTGTATTTGTGGTCCAATATGGCTCTTTCAACATTTTGGGTCGCCGACCCCTGACATAGTCGATTAGTTGACACTCAAAATAGGAGCCACTCAAACGATGCTTCAAATGTTGCTACCATCTTGTGACATTAATTGGAACTACACCAGATGGCTTACGTCACCATTAGTAGTGCAACAAAACATATATTTTTTTAAAGCATCAATAATTTCCTGAGGTGGGCGGGGTTAGGGGTGGGCATGGTTTGGTGGTATATTGTACCGTCCCTGAAGAGTTGCAAAGGGTTCTGGGTATTTGTTCTGTTGTGTTTATGTTGTGTTACGGTAAACTAAACTGGGGGGGAAGGTGGGAAGGTTGAGATGGGCGGGGTTGGGGGGCGTGGTTTGGTGGTAGCCGGGGGTGTATATTGTATCGTCCCAGAAGAGTTAGTGCTGCAAGGGTTCCTGGGTATTTGTTCTGTTGTGTTTATGTTGTGTTACGGTACATTAAAGAAAGAAAGTGTTATGTATAGCAGTAGGGAGTTGTGACGGCACAGAACCACAAGGGGGCGATGTTGCTTTAGGTTTTATTTTATATATATATATATATATATATGTACAGTACAATATATATATACATAATACACAATACTAAATATACTAGAGACTGGATTGTGACTAATTTGAAAGTGTGTGTGTGATTAGCTGTAATGTTTTACCAGATGTTGAACGAGGAGAAGGAACAAGGCAGGAAGGCAGTCCGTGACATACTTGCCAACCTTGAGACCTCTGAAGTCGGGTGATGGGGTCCTGGGCGGTCTTGAGGTGGGCGAAGTTTGGGCGGCGGGGGGGGCGTGGTTTGATGGTAGCGTATATTGTAGTGTCAATAGAATTAGAAACACTTCTAAGACCTCCGTGATCATTTGTAGGTCATATTCTAGCACCTAAAGACGAGAACAACACCCCACTCCAATGGACCGGGTGGGAAAAATGATCCAGGAGAACAAGTAAATGTGTTGGATTAAAAAAACAAACTAAAAGTTAGCCAAACTTTATGAATTCACTGCATGAATACATGAACCCTGGAATAGATCCCAGTATCCTAGACTCTGTTTGTGCGTCACAGGGTGAGTGAATCATATCTTTATGCTCAAAAGACTATTTTAATACCTCCCGCATGCATGCTGCTCTACTTGTTAATTTGGTGCACTAATTAAGCAGTAAAATATTGTTACGTTATATAACGACGATATTATATTGCATGTATTATTTAGAAATGTATAATTAATATAGCGTGTGTGAGTGTGAATGCTCTTTGTCTATCTGTGGTGTTGGCCCTGTGATGAGGTGGTGACTTGTCCAGGGGTGTAGCCCGGCTTCCACCCGAATGCAGCTGAGATAGGCTCCAGCACCCCCCCGACCCCAAACGGGACAAGCGGTAGAAAATGGATGGATGGATGGATGGATGGATAATTAATATAGTGTGTGTGAGTATGAATGTTGTCTGTCTATCTGTGTTGGCCCTGTGATGAAGTGGTGACTTGTCCAGGGGTGTAGCCCGTCTTCCACCTGAATGCAGCTGAGATAGGCTCCAGCACCCCCCCGACCCGGAACGGGACAAGCGGTAGGAAATGGATGGATGGATGGATGGATAATTAATATAGTGTGTGTGAGTATGAATGTTGTCTGTCTATCTGTGTTGGCCCTGTGATGAGGTGGTGACTTGTCCAGGGGTGTAGCCCGTCTTCCACCTGAATGCAGCTGAGATAGGCTCCAGCACCCCCCCAAACCCGAATGGGACAAGCGGTAGAAAATGGATGGATGGATGGATGGATGGATAATTAATACAGTGTGTGTGAGTATGAATGTTGTCTGTCTATCTGTGTTGGCCCGGTGATGAGGTGGTGACTTGTCCAGGGGTGTAGCCCGTCTTCCACCTGAATGCAGCTGAGATAGGCGCCAGCACCCCCCGCAACCCCAAAAGGGACAAGCGGTAGAAAATGGATGGATGGATAATTAATATAGTGTGTGTGAGTATGAATGTTGTCTATCTATCTGTGTTGGCCCTGTGATGAGGTTGTGACTTGTCCAGGGGTGTAGCCCGTCTTCCACCTGAATGCAGCTGAGATAGGCTCCAGCACCCCCCCGAACCCGAATGGGACAAGCGGTAGAAAATGGATGGATGGATGGATGGATGGATAATTAATACAGTGTGTGTGAGTATGAATGTTGTCTGTCTATCTGTGTTGGCCCGGTGATGAGGTGGTGACTTGTCCAGGGGTGTAGCCCGTCTTCCACCTGAATGCAGCTGAGATAGGCGCCAGCACCCCCCGCAACCCCAAAAGGGACAAGCGGTAGAAAATGGATGGAAGGATGGATTATATAGAGCTGTTATACATGCATTTATTTTATTTTTTTGGTTTCACTCTTGTAATTTGACTTGTTGCTACTTTAATACATTATTTCAGATATCTCCACATTCCTCTCACTCTTTATACACAAACTCTTTTTCTTGTTTTAAGCATTTTAACTTGCTAATAAACATTCGCAAAAGGGAGTCGTTCTAAAAACTCCCCGAAAACTTTCATTTACGTTTTATAAACATGCTGTAAGTACAAAAAAAGCGTTCATCACCTATATAATAATTAATAAATTCTTTTTACAAACCCCGTTTCCATATGAGTTGGGAAATTGTGTTAGATGTAAATATAAACGGAATACAATGATTCGCAAATCCTTTTCAACCCATATTCAGTTGAATATTCTACAAAGACAACATATTTGATGTTCAAACTGATAAAAAAAAAAATTTTTTTTTGGGCCATGACCTTCGATCCCTGTATAAAAAAACGACATCAATCTCTAAAGGATATCACCACATGGGCTCAGGAAAACTTCAGAAAACCACTGTCACTAAATACAGTTTGTCGCTACATCTGTAAGTGCAAGTTAAAGCTCTACTATGCAAAACGAAGGCCATTTATCAACAACATCCAGAAACGCCGCTGGCTTCTCTGGGCCTGAGATGGACTGATGCAAAGTTGAAAAGTGATCTGTGGTCTGACGAGTCCACATTTTAAATTGTTTTTGGAAATATTCGACATCGTGTCATCCGGACCAAAGGGGAAGCGAACCATCCAGACTGTTATCGACGCAAAGTTGAAATTCCAGCATCTGTCATGGTATGGGGGTGCATTAGTGCCCAAGGCATGGGTAACTTACACATCTGTGAAGGCACCATTAATGCTGAAAGGTACATACAGGTTTTGGAGCAACATATGCTGCCATCTAAGCGCCGTCTTTTTCATGGACGCCCCTGCTTATTTCAGCAAGACAATGCCAAGCCACATTCGGAACGTGTTACAAAAGTGTGGCTTCGTAAAAAAAGAGTGCGGGTACTTTCCTGGCCCGCCTGCAGTCCAGACCTGTCTCCCATGGAAAATGTGTGGCGCATTATGAAGCGTAAAATACGACAGCGGAGACCCCGGACTGTTGAACGACTGAAGTGCTACATAAAACAAGAATGGGAAAGAATTCCACTTTCAAAGCTTCAACAATTAGCTTCCTCAGTTCCCAAACGTTTATTGAGTGTTGTTAAAAGAAAAGGTGATGTAACACAGTGGTGAACATGCCCTTTCCCAACTACTTTGGCACATGTTGCACCCATGAAATTCTAAATTAATTATTGTATGCAAAAAAAATAAATAAAGTTTATGAGTTTGAACATCAAATATGTTGTCTTTGTAGCGCATTCAACTGAATATGGGTTGAAAACGATTTGCAAATCGTTGTATTTTAATTATATTTACATCCAACACAATTTCCCAACTCATATGGAAATGGGGTTTGTATGTATGTAAGTGGTTAGAGTGTCCGCCCTGAGATCGGTAGGTCGTGAGTTCAAACCCCGCCCTATAAAAATGGGAGCCAGTACATCCCTGCTTGGCACTCAGCATCAAGGGTTGTAATTGGGGGTTAAATCATCAAAAATGACTCCCGGGCGCGGCCACCGCTGCTGCTCACTGCTCCCCTCACCACACCTAGTGTGTGTGTGACAATCATTGGTACTTTAACTTTTTTAACTTAACAAAACTTTTTGGATGTTTTTTTAGACACTCAGCATCAAAAATTGGAATTGGGGGTTAAATCAGCAAAAATGATTCCAGGGCGCGGCCACTGCTGCTGCTCAATGGATGCAACATAATAGTGAGAGTCCAGTCCATAGTGGATCAAACATAATAGTGTGAGAGTCCAGTCCATAGTGGATCTAACATAATAGTGGCAGTCCAGTCCATAGTGGATCTAACATAATAGTGAGAGTCCAGTCCATAGTGGATCTAACATAATAGTGAGAGTCCAGTCCATAGTGGATCTAACATAATAGTGAAAGTCCAGTCCATAATGGATCTAACATAATAGTGGGAGTCCAGTCAATAGTGGATCTAACATAAAAGTGGGAGTCCAGTCCATAATGAATCCAACATAATAGTGAGAGTCCAGTCCATAGTGGATCAAACATAATAGTGTGAGAGTCCAGTCCATAGTGGATCTAACATAATAGTGGCAGTCCAGTCCATAGTGGATCTAACATAATAGTGAGAGTCCAGTCCATAGTGGATCTAACATAATAGTGAGAGTCCAGTCCATAGTGGATCTAACATAATAGTGAAAGTCCAGTCCATAGTGGATCTAACATAATAGTGAGAGTCCAGTCCATAGTGGATCTAACATAATAGTGGGAGTCCAGTCAATAGTGGATCTAACATAAAAGTGGGAGTCCAGTCCATAATGAATCTAACATAATAGTGAGAGTCCAGTCCATAGTGGATCTAACATAACAGTGGGAGTCCAGTCCATAATGAATCTAACATAATAGTGAGAGTCCAGTCCATAGTGGATCCAACATAATAGTGGGAGTCCAGTCAATAGTGGATCTAACATGTTGTGTTACGGTGCGGATGTTCTCCCGAATGTGTTTTGTCATTCTTGTTTGGTGTGGGTTCACAGTGTGGCGCATATTTGCAACAGTGTTCAAGCTGTTTATACGGCCACCCTCAGTGTGACGTGTATGGCTGTTGACCAAGTATGCCTTGCATTCAACTTGTGTGTGTGAAAAGCCGTAAATATTATGTGACTGAGCCCGCATGCAAAGTTGTTGTCTGTGTGGAATCGGGAGAATGGATGCCCCGGGAGTTTTTCGGGAGGGGCACTGAACTTCGGGAGTATCTCGGGAAAATCGGGAGGGTTGGCAAGTATGTCAATCAATCCACTCCCTCACGAACGCTGCTGCGTGCACACAACTTCACAATTTGTTTTGTTTTTTTAACCCTGGACGTTTATTGAAAATACACGCAACTCTGACTCAAAACGCCGCATTTAAGAAACCCCACCCAGACAGCCCTGCGAAAGAGGACGAATGGTCTAATATACTACAAATTAGGAAGTTTAAAAAACCAAATGTGTTCTTGTCTTGCATCGGGATTGTGAACGATAGGCAAAATTCCAAGTCCAATTCCCCTTTAAGCAAACGTTAGTCTACTCTAAACCGTCGCTTCACTCCATCACCGGGGGAACCGTTCATAGGAATATTCTTCAGTAAAAACATTTTCATGGCAAAACACTTCACCCATTCCCCCGAACCTTTGGCGACTGTTTATTTCTTCCACGCCGGGAAGGGAAACGATACGCCTTTCAACCGCCGCGGCCGAGCCTTTAATTAGTGGACCACATATAATCACGCAGTGTGTTTCAACAAATTAATGAAGGCCTAATGCCATTAGCTAAGTGCATGTTGTGAAACGCGAGTGGTCTTTGTGTTGTTATTTATTGTGGTTTAATGGCGCTGAAAAAATGCCCCGTGTCTCCTTCACACGGCTGCCGGCCATAAACCAAGTCGGCACATTGCGACAGTTGGTGAATGGACCGCTCTTTAGCTTGAGTTAACTCCGCGTTTACGGCTTTTAATGTCTGGGGAAATTTTAATTATGTTGCATCGAGAGGGAATAGTCCAGTGGGTCTCAAACGTAAGGCCCGCGGGATGAGTTTGCCAAGTATAAAAATGAGGCCAAATATTTTTGAATGAAAGAAAATGCAGTTCTAAATCTGTCCACTAGATGTCGCAACGGCAATTCTTTGTATCTTGTAGACCAGTGTTTTTCAACCTTTTTTGAGCTAAGGCAATTTTTTTTGTGATGAAAAAAATCCAGAGGCACACCATCAGCAGTTGTTCTATAAGGGGTATCGGAAGTTAGCAGACCCGTCAGCGATCCTGTTCTGTCTCCCTGTAATGTTTGATCCTGTTCTGTCTCCCTGTAATGTTGGATCCTGTTCTGTCTCCTTGTAATGTTGGATCCTGTTTTGTCTCCCTGTAATATTTGATCCTGTTCTGTCTCCCTGTAATGTTAATCCTGTTCTGTCTACCTTTAATGTTTAATCCTGTTCTGTCTCCCTGAAATGTTTGATCCTGTTCTGTCTCCCTGTAATGTTGGATCCTGTTCTGTCTCCCTGTAATGTTGGATCCTGTTCTGTCACCTTGTAATGTTGGATCCTGTTTTGTCTCCCTGTAATATTTGATCCTGTTCTGTCTCCCTGTAATGTTAATCCTGTTCTGTCTCCCTTTAATGTTTGATCCTGTTCTGTCTCCCTGAAATGTTGGATCCTGTTCTGTCTTCTTGTAATGTTGGATCCTGTTCTGTCTCCTTGTAATGTTGGATCCTGTTTTGTCTCCCTGTAATATTTGATCCTGTTCTGTCTCCCTGTAATGTTAATCCTGTTCTGTCTCCCTTTAATGTTTGATCCTGTTCTGTCTCCCTGAAATGTTAATCCTGTTCTGTCTGCCTTTAATGTTTGATCCTGTTCTGTCTCCATGTAATTTTGGATCCTGTTCTGTCTCCCTGTAATGTTGGATCCTGTTCTGTCTTCTTGTAATGTTTGATCATATTCTGTCTCCATGTAATTTTGGATCCTGTTCTGTCTCCCTGTAATGTTGGATCCTGTTCTGTCACCTTGTAATGTTGGATCCTGTTTCGTCTCCCTGTAATATTTGATCCTATTCTGTCTCCCTGTAATGTTAATCCTGTTCTGTCACCTTGTAATGTTGGATCCTGTTTTGTCTCCCTGTAATATTTTATCCTGTTCTGTCTCCCTGTAATGTTAATCCTGTTCTGTCTGCCTTTAATGTTTGATCCTGTTCTGTCTCCCTGAAATGTTTGATCCTGTTCTGTCTCCCTGAAATGTTTGATCCTGTTCTGTCTCCATGTAATTTTGGATCCTGTTCTGTCTCCCTGTAATGTTGGATCCTGTTCTGTCTCCCTGTAATGTTGGATCCTGTTCTGTCTCCCAGCAATGTTGGATCCTGTTCTGTCTCCCTGAAATGTTTGATCATGTGCTGTCTCCCTGTAATGTTGGATCCTGTTCTGTCACCTTGTAATGTTGGATCCTGTTCTGTCTCCCTGAAATGTTTGATCATGTGCTGTCTTCCGGTAATGTTGGATCCTGCTCTGTCTCCATGTAATGTTGGATCCTGTTCTGTCTCCCAGCAATGTTGGATCCTGTTCTGTCTCCCTGAAATGTTTGATCATGTGCTGTCTCCCTGTAATGTTGGATCCTGTTCTGTCACCTTGTAATGTTGGATCCTTTTCTGTCTCCCTGAAATGTTTGATCATGTGCTGTCTCCCGGTAATGTTGGATCCTGCTCTGTCTCCATGTAATGTTGGATCCTGTTCTTTCTCCCTGTAATATTTGATCCTGTTCTGTCTCCCTGTAATGTTGGATCCTGTTCTGTCTCCCTGTAATGTTGGATCCTGTTCTGTCTCCATGTAATGTTGGATCCTGTTCTGTCTCCATGTAATATTTGATCCTGTTCATTCTCCCTGTAATGTTTGATCCTGTTCTGTCTCCCTGTAATATTTGATCCTGTTCTGTCTCCCTGTAATGTTGGATCCTGTTCTGTCTCCCTTTAATGTTGGATCCTGTTCTGTCTCCCTGTAATGTGTGATCCCATTCTGTCTCCCTGTAATGTTGGATCCTGTTATGTCTCCTTTTAACGTTGGATCCTGTTCTGTCTCCCAGTAATGTTGGATCCTGTTCTGTCTCCCTGTAATGTTGGATCCTGTTCTGTCTCCCTGTAATGCGTGATCCCGTTCTATCCCCCGGTAATGTTGGATCCTGTTCTGTCTCTCAGTAATGTTGGATCCTGTTCTGTCTCCCCGTAATAATTTGATCCTGTTCTGTCTCCCTGTAATGTTGGATCCTGTTCTGTCTCCTTGTAATGTTGGATCCTGTTTTGTCTCCCTGTAATGTTTGATCCTGTTCTGTCTCCCTGTAATGTTGGATCCCGTTCTGTCCCCCGGTACTGTTGGATCCTGTTATATCCCCCGGTAATGTTTGATCCTGTTCTGTCTCCCTGTAATGCGTGATCCCGTTCTGTCTCCCTGTAATGTTTGATCCTGTTCTGTCTCCCAGTTATGTAGGTTCCTGTTCTGTCTCCCTTAAATGTTGGATCCTATTCTGTCTCCCTAAAATTTGTGATCCCGTTCTGTCTCTCTGTAATGTTGGATCCTGTTCTGTCTCCCTGTAATGTTGGATCCTGTTCTGTCTGCCTGTAATGCGTGATCCCGTTCTATCCCCCGGTAATTTTGGATCCTGTTCTGTTTTCCAGTAATGTTGGTTCCTGTTCTGTCTCCCTGTAATATTTGATCCTGTTCATTCTCCCTGTAATGTTTGATCATGTGCTGTCTCCCTGTAATATTTGATCCTGTTCTGTCTCCCTGTAATGTTGGATCCCGTTCTGTCCCCCGGTACTGTTGGATCCTGTTATATCCCCCGGTAATGTTTGATCCTGTTCTGTCTCCCTGTAATGCGTGATCCCGTTCTGTCTCCCTGTAATGTTTGATCCTGTTCTGTCTCCCAGTTATGTAGGTTCCTGTTCTGTCTCCCTTAAATGTTGGATCCTATTCTGTCTCCCTAAAATTTGTGATCCCGTTCTGTCTCTCTGTAATGTTGGATCCTGTTCTGTCTCCCTGTAATGTTGGATCCTGTTCTGTCTGCCTGTAATGCGTGATCCCGTTCTATCCCCCGGTAATTTTGGATCCTGTTCTGTTTCCCAGTAATGTTGGTTCCTGTTCTGTCTCCCTGTAATATTTGATCCTGTTCATTCTCCCTGTAATGTTTGATCATGTGCTGTCTCCCTGTAATATTTGATCCTGTTCTGTCTCCCTGTAATGTTGGATCCTGTTTTGTCTCCCTGTAATGTTTGATCCTGTTCTGTCTCCATGTAATGCGTGATCCCGTTCTGTCTCCCTGTAATGTTTGATCCTGTTCTATCCCCCGGTAATGTTGGATCCTGTTCTGTCTCCCAGTAATGTTGGTTCCTGTTTTGTTTCCCTTTAATATTGGATCCTGTTCTGTCTCCCTGTCATGTTGGTTCCTGTTCTGTTTCCCTTTAATGTTGGATCCTGTTCTGTCTCCCTGTAATGTTGGATCCTGTTCTGTCTCCCTGTAATATTTGATCCTGTTCTGTCTCCCTATAATGTTTGATCCTGTTCTGTCTCCCTTTAATGTTGGATCCGGTTCTGTCTCCCTGTATTATTTGATCCTGTTCTGTCTCCCTGCAATGTTGGATCTTGTTCTGTCTCCCGGTAATGTTAGATCCTGTTCTGTCTCCCCGTAATGTTGGATCCTGTTCTGTCTCCCTGTAATGTTGGATCCTGTTATGTCTCCCTGTAATGTTGGATCCTGTTCTGTCTCTCTGCAATGTTAAGTCTTGTTTTGTCTAACTGTAATGTTGGATCTTGTTCTGTCTCCATGTAATGTTGGATCCTGTTCTGTCTCACTGTAATGCGTGATCCCGTTCTGTCCCCCGGTACTGTTGGATCCTGTTCCGTCTCCCTGTAATTTTTGATCATGTGCTGTCTCCCTGTAATGTTGGATCCTGTTCTGTCTCCCTATAATGTTTGATCCTGTTCTGTCTCCCTTTAATGTTGGATCCGGTCCTGTCTCACTGTAATGTTTGATCCGGTTCTGTCTCACTGTAATGTTTGACCCTGTTCAGTTTCGCTGTACTTTTGGATCCTCTTCTGTCTCCATGTAATGTTGGATCCTGTTCTGTCTCCATATAATGTTGGATCCTGTTCTGTCTCCCCGTAATGTTGGATCCTGTTATGTCTTCCTGTATTGTTGGATCCTGTTCTGTCTTCCTGTAATGTTTGATGCTGTTCTGTCTCCCTGTTATGTTTGATCCTGTTCTGTCAGTGTCCGACATCTACAAAGCAACTAGCTACCTGCTGCCACCTACTGATACGGAATAGTATTACACGGTTACTCTGCCGAGCTCTAGACAGCACAGACACTCAACAACGGCACATTTGCAGACTATAATTACTAGTTTGCAAAAAAATATTTTTAACCCACATAGGTAAAATTAAATAATCTTCCACGGCACACCAGACAACGGCATGGTGGTTGAAAAACACGGTAGTAGATGATGCTACATATGTAAAAAAAAATTAAAAAAAATCACATGATTCTAGTGCACCAGTCGAGGAAAATGAGCAAACTACATAAATAACATCCTGTAATTTGATTTTTGTATTATTTTTTTATCTTGATAGATAAAAAATGAACACCAATGAGTTGACTGATGATCATTGTCACATAACATATCCAGAAAGTATAGATAACGACAAATAAATGATTGTCACACACACACTGGGTGTGGCGAAATTATTCTCTGCATTTGGCCCATCACCCTTGATCACCACCTGGAAGGTGAGGGGAGCAGTGAGCAGCAGAGGTGGCCACGCCCGAGAATAATTTTGGTGATTTAACCCCCAATTCCAACCCTTGATACTGAGTGCCAAGCAGGGAAGTAATGTGTCCCATTTTTATAGTCTTTGGTGTGACTCGGCCGGGGTTTGAACTCACGACCTACCAATCTCAGGGCGGACATTCTAACCACTAGGCCACTAAGCAGGTGCCGTGATTTTACCAGTCTGGCCACATGGGAGTGGATTTTTCTCCATGTGGCCCCCTCAGCTAAAATGACTTTTGACACCCCTGGATTAGTCAGTCCACCATGTCGTTACACAGCACAACTCCGACAACTCACCTGTACACCAGCGTGTCATCGGCGGTGCTGTTGTACTGGATCTGGTACATCCTGATGCCGGGGATGTGGCGTTCGGACGGCCATCGGATCATGGCCGAGGAGGAGGTGAGCTGGCTGACCACGACTCTTCGGTCCTGCTTGTCGTAGCCCTTGGTGTCGTTGCCCGACTTGGAGGATGTGGTGATGTCAGAGAGGCCGGGGTCTTCCCGCATGTGGCCCGTGTTGTTTACAAATAAGGGCAAGGGGATCATGTCGATCTCCACGGCGGCTGTGGCGATGCCTGCGGCGTTCGACGCCACGCAGTTGAACGCCCCGCTGTCCTTCAGGGTGGTGATGAGGATATCCAGGGTGCCGTTTTCATACAGGATGGTGCGGGAGTTGTTGTGCACCAGCTTGCCGTCGGGCGAGCGCCAGTGTATCTCCGGGTCGGGATCGCCCACCGCTTTGCACTTCAGCGTAACCCCCTGTCCTTCCATCACGTAGGGTTTAGTGGAGAGGTGTTTGGTGATCAACGGAGGCTCACAGATGAATTCCTCCTCTTGTATGGACCAGAAGTACTTATCCATGAGATGATCGGGCGAGGCACAAGTCTCCAGGTCGTCCTCTCTGGTGAGCCTGCGGAGCCACAGCAGCTCGCAGTTACAGTGAAGCGGGTTCCCCCCGAAGCTGACGGCAAGGGTGGAGGAGCTGGAGCCCTTGCCATCGGATAGAACCTGAGCGTGCTGGAACAAGCTGTCGGGCGGAAGCTTCTGCAGGCGGTTGGACGTCATGTCCAGGCGGACCAGCTTGGTGAGTAGCGTAAAGGTGCCGGTGCCGATGTGGTCGATCAGGTTGTGGTCCAAGGTGAGAGTGTTGATGTTGGTCATCCGGGCGATGGCTTCCCAGGGTAGACCACGCAGGTTATTGTTGGACAGATCCAGGTCCTCGATGGTGGACACAAACTCATCAAAAGAAGTCGGAGCCACCTGGTGGATCTGGTTGTTCCCGAGGATGAGGTGCCGCAGGTTGTTCAGGCCTTTGAAGTGGTCGGTCTTGATGACGCTGAGGCGGTTGCCGTCCATGTGCAGCGCCCGGAGCGAGCGCAGGCCTAAGAAGGCGTGGGGCGTGATCTGGCTGATGGTGTTGCGGGACAAAGTGAGGTGGACCAAGCTCGTCATGTTGAAGAAGTCCTTCCGGCGGATGACGGTGATGAAGTTGTCCGTGAGGCGCAACTCCACCGTCTTGCGGTCGATGGTGGGCGGGACGAACAGGAGGCCCGTCTTGGCGCAGAGCAGCGTCAGGGTCGGCGACAGGTGTTGGCAAATGCAGCGGCCGGGGCAGCTGTAGCCCTCCGCCAAGGCGGCACTAAGCAGCACACAAAGAATCAGCCGCTCCATTCTCGATCGAGTTCCCAGTCCTGTAAGCCAGACAGAGGGAAAAAAAAAGCCTTTGAATGACTAAATACTGTGATTTGCCTGCTGTTGCAGACGCCGGAGCAAGATAGCCCAGATTGCCAGCGAGGTATCATTCCTGAAATGAAATAGGGCTTTTCTGACATAATGGCACCTGCTATGATGAAAGGCTCCGGAAAAACCATCGCGAAGCCATATCTATGTCGCCTTTTAAGGCAAATAACAGGATTTTTTTTGTGCCACGCGGGCCGAGGCGTATATTTTATGAAATGATCACAGAGCGCATATGTCATGTTTTGTTTAGTTATGTTCTGTTTTCGCGCACCCTGCTTTGTTTTTGTTTCCATGACTACCAATCAGTTCACCTGTTTTCACGATTCACGCACCTGATTCCCTTGGACTCATGCACTTGTTGCCAATCACCACGTTTTTTTTATTTATTGATTTATTTTTTTTAGATGGCGCTGCTGTTGTGGCTGCTGTTGGCAGGAGCTCTGTGCTCTTGTGTCATCCTTTTGTGTTTCCCTCTTGTTTTCATGTGTTATTATACTTTTTTGCCTTTTGGTCCGGGACCATTTGGGACTGTGTGACAAGGGGTGGCACTTTCGTGACCTCTGTGGTGCTTTTTTGTGGACTTCTGGATCTGCCTCCCGGGAGCCTTTTGGCCATGGAGACCAGCTCCTGGGTTTCTGCCATACCGGAGTCGGTTTGGAGGGACTGGAGGAGATGCGGATGAGGGGACAGGGCTGCGGAGCTAGCACTGAGCGCTGGGACGGAGAGGCTTCGCGGTGTCTTGGCTGGGTGAGCAGGTGTCGGACACCTCAGTCACCTTGGACGTATTCTCGCTCATCCATTTGGACTGGACACTGGCCGAGAGTGGAGTCGGCTGTCTTGGTTGCTTTGTTGGGTCTGCTCCTGTCTCTGGCCATGGTCCTTCCACCCCAGCGGACAATGGCGTGGAACACCGCAGAGGCCACCACAGTGGATATGTTTATTTTACTTTTTATTCATAGCTTAATGTAGAAGTGTCTGGTTTTATCTGCTGCTTTAATGTCTTTAATGTCCTCTGTGTTCTTTGATGTTTGATGTTTCCCTCTTACATGTGTACTATGGCTATGAGTTGTTTTTTTCCCCTGGTCTCAGTCTGCACCCCCTCTCCAGGGCCCAGGCTAAGACGGATTTTTTTTATTTATTTTATTTTAATCTTCTATTTTTTTCTCCCATTACCCCCCCTTGTTTACCTGTATCTCATCTTTTTTTGTAAGGGGCGCTGGAAGCCGGCAGACCCGTCAGCAATCCTGTTTTGTCTCCCTGTAATGTTTGTCTGATCTTGAATGGGATTGTGCTGAAAATTATAATTTTCCTGACGGAATAAATAAAGTACTATCTAATCTAATCTAATCTAAACATTTAAGCCTGCAGTTGCCAGGCAGCCAGCGTGGCGACATCACACTATGTTTGGAACGTTTCATGCAAGACTGCTTTGTCCTCTCTGTTTGAGTAATAAAACTTGTCTTCGCTTTCCTGGTTCCTGCAACCTGGGGTCACAAAAAACGGCAGCTATGCGAGTACCTAACAGGTGAACTGATTGGTAGTCATGGAAAGAAAAACAAACCAGGGTGCGCAAAAACACGAACAAAAGGAGTCAAAAACTGAACATAACCAAACAGAAATTGATCACAAAGTCATGACAGCATATAACTCAACGTACACATTTTCGCCCAACAAAAAAGGCTTCTAAGAATAAAATAAAGGTCGCTTGTCTGCAGCGATCTAGAACATTCTTATGACCTTTCCATTCTCCTCGGTCCACTGATGCGTCGGAGATGTTCCGCAAAATTATTTCAGAAATACGAATAAAAAGGGGATGGGAAGTCCTGATGCTCTGATTTCTATTTAGAGCTATCGATTCCAGTCTGGGGGAGAACACGCCCGTGGTGACAGGCGTAAAATGCGATCCTCGGTGAAAGCAAACACAAGCGGGGCCCCCGGTGGCGGACGAGCGCTGATGTTTTTGCCAGCGCTTTCACCCGCCTTGGCATCCGTCTTTGGCGGCAAACGCCTCCAGCTTGGCTGAGGACGCGGAGAGACCGTTAACATCAATCAAGTAAGGAGATGAAATGGGACTTTCCATTTGCGGGGAAAGGACCTCCCGCCTCTCACTTTCGACAACACTGACCTTTTGTTGGGTCTAACCTCAACAACAGTACTAAAATAAAAGGTGAACATCAGTGAATTTCTGCCGGGAGGTGAATAAATCTTAAATACACCTGGGCGGAACTGAAAGAGAGAAAGAGAGAGAGAGGTACTGATGACCAGAGGTGGGTAGAGTAGCCAGAAATCGTACTCAAGTAAGAGTACTGTTACTTTAGAGATTTATTACTCAAGTAAAAGTAAGGAGTAGTCACCCAAATATTTACTTGAGTAAAAGTAAAAAGTATGTTGCGAAAAAACTACTCAAGTACTGAGTAACTGATGAGTAACCTGATTACAGCAACAAATAATGCACAAAAACATAAAAATAGCAATGAGCAAATTCAGAGCCAGGAATATCTCTTAAGCAACTAAAACAATATTATATATTAAATAATAATACATTAAAATAAAAAAAAATCAAGGGAAATTGAGCCACAATAACTTAACAGCACCATAGTCTCAGTAGGCATTGATTGATTGATTGATTGAAACTTGTATTAGTAGATTGCACAGTACAGTACATATTCCGTACAATTGACCACTAAATGGTAACACCCCAATAAGTTTTTCAACGTTCATCAATTACTTAATAAATGACCAAGTCGAGGTGATCTACATCATATCTACATATACATACACACATATCATATATATATATATATATATATATATATATACATACACATACCTTTATATATACAGTATATCATTTATATTTATTTATTTTGCGGTTTTTTGTTGACATGTTAAAGGTGTTTTAATGAATATACATGCATGTTTAACATATAGATTCCTATCTTTAATGAAGACAAGAATATAAGTTGGTGTATTACCTGATTCTGATGACTTGCATTGATTGGAATCAGACAGTATAGTGCTGATAACGTCCCGGTTTTCAAATGGAGGAGAAAAAAAGTTCCTCCTTCCTGTCTAATACCACATGCAAGTCGTTGGTTTTTGGCATCTTATTTGTCCAGCTTCCATATTCGTTTTTATACACTTTACAAGAAATACATTGGCGGCAAACTCTGTAGCTTGCTAGCTTGTTTGCGCTGGCTTTCGGAGACTCTTATTTTGTTAGCGCAGGCGCGATGGAACGGCACTTTTATTGTGAAGACAGGAACTGTGTGATCAGTCTTTAGGCTTTTGACGGGAAGTACGGTTGAAATAAAAAGTGTCTTTTTTCCTTTACACTTTTGATTGATTGATTGAAACTTGTATTAGTAGATTGCACAGTACAGTACATATTCCGTACAATTGACCACTAAATAGTAACACCTCAATAAGTTTGTCAACATCTCGGGTTCTACGTGTGACGGTCACGTGACCACCTGGCTCTGTTTGATTGGTCCAACGTCACCAGTGACTGCATGTGATTGGTGAAACGCAGGCATGCGTAGTTCCTACTTTGAATGCATGTCTGACAAACCAAAACAAACAAAGCGTGCATTAACAGATCGATAAAAAAAAAAGTAGCGAGTAGCGACCTGATTGCAGATAAATGGAACAGAGTAAAAGTAGCGTTCCTTCTCTATAAATATACTCAAGTAAAAGTAAAAGTCTGTTGCATAAAAAACTACTCTTAGAAGTACAATTTATCCCAAAAGTTACTCAAGTAGATGTAACGGAGTAAATGTAGCGCGTTACTACCCACCTCTGCTGATGACCCAACATCTCCACAACTAACGACTATTTTTATCGTCGAATATTCATTGACTATCCCAACGATTTGTTGACTAATTGGATTATGAAGCGTATTCCTATTCAGTGGCTCTTACTAAGCTATCAGATTTTAGATTTTTCCATGCATTGTAGGGTTGTCCCCATACCAATATTTTAGTACCGGTACCACATTTTCCATAATTTTCTATATAAAGGGGACCCCAACAAATGGCATTATTTTAACAAAAAAACAACCTTACGGTACATGAAACACATGTGTATTACTGCAATTAAGTCTTTAAAGGGGAACATTATCAGCAGACCTATATAAGCGTCAATAGATACCTTGATGGTGCAGAAAAAAGACCATCTATTTTTTCAACCGATTTCCGAACTCTAAATGGGTGAATTTTGGCGAATTAAACGCCTTTCTGTTTACCGCGCTGGAGGCGATGACGTCAGAATGTGACGTCGCCGAGGTAACACACCCGCCATTTTCATTTTCAACACGTTACAAACACCGGGTCTCAGCTCTGTTATTGTCCGTTTTTTTGACTATTTTTTGGAACCTTGGAGACATCATGCCTCGTCGGTGTGTTGTCGGAGGGTGTAACAACACTAACAGGGAGGGATTCAAGTTGCACCACTGGCCCGAAGATGCCAAAGTGTCTGCCGCCAGACCCCCATTGAATGTGCCGGAGTGTCTCCACATTTTACCGGCGATGCTAAGGCAGACATGGCACAGAGATGTATGGATAACCTGCAGATGCATTTGCAACGATAAAGTCAACGAAATCACAAAGGTGAGTTTTGTTGATGTTGACTGCCAGCTAATCGATGCTAACATGCTACGCTAATCGATGCTAACATGCTATTTACCGGCGGTGCTAAAGCAGACATGGCACAGAGATGTATGGATAACCTGTAGATGCATTTGCAACAATATTACGTTTCCTCCCACCCACATTTAATGCAAAAAAAACACTTACCAATCGACGGATTCAAGTTGCTCCAGTTTCAAAAGATGCGAAAGTCCTGATCGTTTGGTCCGCACATTTTACCGGCGATGCTAACGCAGCTATTCGGCCATGCTATGGCTATGAATTCGCTCAATAGCTTCAGTTTCTTCTTCAATATTTTCATACTCCAACCATCTGTTTAAATACATGCGTAATCTGTATAATCGCTTAAGTCGCTGAAATCCGAGTTTGAATCCGAGCTAATGTCGCTATATCTTGCTGTGGTATTCCCATTGTTTGTTTACATTGGCAGCACTGTGTGACGACACAGGGAAATGGCCAGTGTCTTTGCAGAGAGCCGAAAATAAGGCACTTTAAAGCTTTATCTAGGGATATTCCGAGACCGGTAAAATTTTGAAAAAAACTTCAAAAAATACACTGGGAACTGATTTTTATTGTTTTTAACCCTTTTGAAATTGTGATAATGTTCCCCTTTAAATAAAATAGTGAACATACAGTGGGGCAAAAAAGTATTTAGTCAGCCAGCGATTGTGCAAGTTCTCCCACTTAAAATGATGACAGAGGTCTGTAATTTTCATCATAGGTACACTTCAACTGTGAGAGACAGAATGTGACGAAAAAATCCAGAAATTCACATTGTAGGAATTTTAAAGAATTTATTTGTAAATTATGCAGGAAAATAAGTATTTGGTCAACCATTCAAAGCTCTCACTGATGGAAGGAGGTTTTGGCTCAAAATCTCACATTACATGGCCCCATTCATTCTTTCCTTAACACAGATCAATCGTCCTGTCCCCTTAGCAGAAAACAGCCCCAAAGCATGATGCTTCCACCCCCATGCTTCACAGTAGGTATGGTGTTCTTGGGATGCAACTCAGTATTCTTCTTTCTCCAAACACGACGAGTTCAGTTTATACCAAAAAGTTCTATTTTGGTTTCATCTGACCACATGACATTCTCCCAATCCTCTGCTGTATCATCCATGTATCCATTTTGGTATCAACTCAACTCCTCGTCAGGGAAAGTCCAAATAAAAGAGGAGGCGTGCAACCTTTTGTCAGAGCATGGTGGAGGACTGTACAAAGAGTACAGCCCACACGTTTCTCCTCAATGAGCTTCATTTAATTCTGTTTCTGTTTAATTCCTTGCTTCTTGTCTGTTGAATAGAGGTCATCAGTGTTTGAACCTGACATTGTTTCCTATGGAGAAATTTGCTTCAATATACAAACTTTTCGTAAATCGAGGTTCTATTGTCGGCTACTCATGATAACGTTAAAAATAATTAAAACTCATATAGGCCGTTAAAATAATAATCCCTCAAGCAATGGTAATGTTCTTGATTCTCGACAGCAGCACACAGGTATATCGACAAAGTTTAGCTGGCGGGCTTTGGTTAAAGTGATAGTTTAAGCCAGGGGTCACCAAACTTTTAGAATTTAAGAGCTACTTCTTGGGTACTGGTTAATGCGAAGGGCTACCAGTTAGATACACACTAAAATAAATTGCCAGAAATAGCCAATTTGCTTAATTTACCTTTAACTCTATGGTATTATTAATAATTAATGATACTTATCTTTGTAGAAACACTGATCATCTTAATGATTTCTCACAATAAATGTATATAGAAACAGATAAATATAAAGAAAAAAATGTCTGTCATTCCGTTGTACATTTTTTTTCCTTCTATGGAAGGTTTTTTGTAGAGAATAAATGATGAAAAAAACACTTAATTGAACGGTTTAAAGGAAGAGAAAACACGAAAAAAATGGAAATTAAATTTTTAAAACATAGTTTATCTTCAATTTCCATCCATCCATCCATTTTCTAACGCTTATTCCCTTTTTGGGGTCGAGGGGGCGCTGGCGCCTATCTCAGCTACAATCGGGCGGAAGGCGGCGTACACCCTGGACAAGTTGCCACCTCATCACAGGGCCAACACAGATAGACAGACAATATTAATTTTCGACTCTTTAAAATTCAAAATTCAACCGAAAAAAAGAAGATAAAAACTAGCTAATTCGAATCTTTTTGAAAAAAATTTAAAAAAGAATTCACGGAACATCATCAGTAATTTTTCGTGATTAAGATTCATTTTAGAATTTTGATGACATGTTTTAAATAGGTTAAAGTCCAATCCACACTTTGTTAGAATATATAACAAATTGGTCCAAGCTATATTTCTAAGAAAGACAAATCATTATTTCTTCTAGATTTTCCAGAACAAAAATTTTAAAAGAAATTCAAAAGACTTTGAAATAAGATTTAAATTTGATTCTAAAGATTTTCTAGATTTGCCAGAATAATTTTTTGAATTTTAATCATAATAAGTTTGAAGAAATATTTCACAAATATTCTTCGTCGAAAAAACAGAAGCTAAAATGAAGAATTAAATTAAAATGTATTTATTATTCTTTACAATAAAACAATTTATTCACTTGAACATTGATTTAAATTGTCAGGAAGGAAGAGGAAGGAATTTAAAAGGTAAAAAGGTATGTGTTTGAAACTCCTAAAATCATTTTTAAGGTTGAATTTTTTCTCTAAAATTGTCTTTCTGAAAGTTATAAGAAGCAAAGTATAAAAATAAATGAATTTATTTAAACAAGTGAAGACCAAGTGTTTAAAATATTTTCTCGGTTGGTAGAGTGGCCATGCCAGCAACTTGAGGGTTGCAGGTTCGATTCCCGCTTCCGCCATCCTAGTCACTGCCGTTGTGTCCTTGGGCAAGACACTTTACCCACCTGCTCCCAGTGCCACACCCACACTGGTTTAAATGTAACTTAGATATTGGGTTTCACTATGTAAAAGCGCTTTGAGTCACTAGAGAAAAGCGCTATATAAATATAATTCACTTCACTTCACTTCAAATTCTATTTGAGTTTTGTCTCTCTTAGAATTAAAAATGTCGAGCAAAGCGAGACCAGCTTGCTAGTAAATAAATACAATTTAAAAAAAATGGAGGCAGCTCACTGGTAAGTGCTGCTATTTGAGCTATTTTTAGAACAGGCCAGCGGGTGACTCATCTGGTCCTTACGGGCTACCTGGTGCCCGCGGGCACCGCGTTGGTGACCCCTGGTTTAAGTTATTCCACAACCTTTGTCGGTTAGCTGGCTAACCTGACTAACCTACCGATGAGAGTCTGACAGGCTTCTCCTTTAAATTCTCCTCCCATGAAAAAAGCAAAGTACTCTTTGCAAATTGAGCAACTTATCGATGCGTTTAAGGTAAAATAGCGCGTGGTCAAGATTAGCGTGACCCGGGTTGCAGAGAGGGCAGGCGACGTGCAGGTAAAAAGAGTTGAATTTAACTGAAAAAACAACAAGGCGATGCAGTACAAAGGCAAACAGTGACAAAGCAGAATAATCCTGGGCCTGACAGGCTAAGAAGAAGGAACTTAAAGGGGCCTAATTACCAATTGAAAACAGGTTTGCTGGAGGAATAACAGAAAATGGAAGAGCCCAAACCCAATGAGCACTAAGCAGGGACTAAACACAAAAACTAGACAATAGAATAAGATGATACAAAACAGGAAAATAACAACTGTCTTGTGGGATCATAACAGAAATGTTCCCATCATTTCCAAGTTTTTGTTCGCGGTGGCGATGCAGGGGCAGGAGACATTTTTTCTCTTACTGTTGCTCGTCTGAAAATTTTTGGGCAACAATGTTTTATTATTTATTATTATCAACGTTAATGAACTATCTTGTTCACCTGTTGGAATCCGAAAATATTCCTACATTGGAAATTTAAGCTTTGCAATCCTCTTTTTTTCCTCCTATATAGATATGTGATATGTTGGGTGTTTATGTTGTGTTATATTGAGGATGTTCTCCCGAAATGTGTTTGTCATTCTTGTTTGGTGTGTGTTCGAAGTCTGGCGCATATTAGTAAGAGTGTTAAAGTTGTTTATATCCCAACCCTCAGTGTGACCTGTATGGCTGTTGACCAAGTATGCCTCGCAGTAGCGTATGCGTTCAGATAGAGGTCGCATCCAAAATGTGACCGGCACGCCGGCACGCAGATAGCTTGGTGAAAATCCTGGCGCGATGACATGTAGAAAGGGTGTTTGCGGCATTGTCATCACGGCACATCCTCAAAGTTTATGTCTGGGTGAACATCAAAAAATGTTTATCCGGGAGATTTCTGATAGAGACACTGAAATTTGGAAATCTACCAGACTTCTCCGGGCGGTCGGCAAGTATGCGGCTGAGCCACATCAGAGTGGTCCAAGAGCCGCATGCGGCTCCGGAGTCGCGTGCTGCCGACCCGATATATACATATATATATATATTTATATATATATATATATATATATATATATATATATATATATATATATATACAGTATATATGTATATATCTGTATATATGTGTATATCAGTGACATGCGGTGAGGTTCATGGCTGGTGAGGCACTGACTTCATCACAGTCGGACTGATAAACATATGAACCATATAAAGTATCTTATTCACCATTTGATTGGCAGCAGTGAACAGGTTATGTTTAAAAGCTCATACCAGCATTCTTCCCTGCTTGGCACTCAGCATCAAGCGTTGAAATTGGGGGTTAAATCACCAAAAATGATTCCCGGCCGTTGCTGCTCACTACTCCCCTCACCTCTCAGGGGGTGAACAAGGGGATGGGTCGAATGCAGAGGACAAATTTCACCACACCTAGTGTGTGTGACAATCATTGGTACTTTAACTTAAGCTAGTATAGTATAGTATAAATGCATTACACTTATTATCATCATTATTAGCGATAATACTGCTAACATTAACAATATCAAATAACCACATGTATGTACAAAATAACAAACATGTTAGCACACAGTGTTGTCACTATGACAGGTGTAACACAGTGTTGTCACTATGACAGGTGTAACACAGTGTTGTCACTATGACAGGCGTAACGCAGTGTTGTCACTATGACAGGTGTAACACAGTGTTGTCACTATGACAGGTGTAACACAGTGTTGTCACTATGACAGGTGTAACACAATGAGTCACTATGACAGGTGTAACACAGTATTGTCACTATGACAGGCGTAACACAGTGTTGTCACTATGACAGGTGTAACACAGTGTTGTCACTATGACAGGCGTAACGCAGTGTTGTCACTATGACAGGTGTAACACAGTGTTGTCACTATGACAGGTGTAACACAGTGTTGTCACTATGACAGGTGTAACACAATGAGTCACTATGACAGGTGTAACACAGTGTTGTCACTATGACAGGTGTAACACAGAGTTGTCACTATGACAGGTGTAACACAGTGAGTCACTATGACAGGTGTAACACAGTGAGTCACTATGACAGGTGTAACACCGTGTTGTCACTATGACAGGTGTAACACAGTGAGTCACTATGACAGGTGTAACACAGTGAGTCACTATGACAGGTGTACCACAGTGAGTCACTATGACAGGTGTAACACAGTGTTGTCACTATGACAACACCTCTCACTGTGTTACACCTGTCACTATGACAGGTGTAACACAGTGTGGTCACTATGACAGGTGTAACACAGTGAGTCACTATGACAGGTGTAACACAGTGTTGTCACTATGACAACACCTCTCACTGTGTTACACCTGTCACTATGACAGGTGTAACACAGTGTTGTCACTATGACAAGTGTAACACAGTGAGTCACTATGAAAGGTGAAACACAGTGTTGTCACTATGGCCACACCTGTCACTGTGTTACACCTGTCACTCTGACAGGTGTAACACAGTGAGTCACTATGACAGGTGTAACTCAGAGTTGTCACTATGACAGGTGTAACACAGTGAGTCACTATGACAGGTGTAACACAGTGTTGTCACTATGACAACACCTCTCACTGTGTTACACCTGTCACTATGACAGGTGTAACACAGTGTTGTCACTATGACACGTGTAACACAGTGAGTCACTATGAAAGGTGAAACACAGTGTTGTCACTATGACCACACCTGTCACTGTGTTACACCTGTCACTCTGACAGGTGTAACACAGTGTTGTCACTATGACAGGTGTAACACAGAGTTGTCACTATGACAGGTGTAACACAGTCACTATGACAGGTGTAACACAGTGTTGTCACTATGACAACACCTCTCACTGTGTTACACCTGTCACTATGACGGGTGAAACACAGTGTTGTCACTATGACAACACCTCTCACTGTGTTACACCTGTCACTATGACAGGTGTAACACAGAGTTGTCACTATGACAGGTGTAACACAGTGAGTCACTATGACAGGTGTAACACAGTGAGTCACTATGACAGGTGTAACACAGTGTTGTCACTATGACAACACCTCTCACTGTGTTACACCTGTCACTATGACAGGTGTAACACAGTGTTGTCACTATGACAGGTGTAACATAATGTTGTCACTATGACAGGTGTAACACAATGTTGTCACTATGGCAGGTGTAACACAGTGAGTCACTATGACAGGTGTAACACAGTGTTGTCACTATGACAGGTGTAACACAGTGTTGTCACTATGACAGGTGTAACACAGTGTTGTCACTATGACAGGTGTAACACAATGTTGTCACTATGGCAGGTGTAACACAGTGAGTCACTATGACAGGTGTAACACAGTGTTGTCACTATGACAGGTGTAACACAGTGTTGTCACTATGACAGGTGTAACACAGTGAGTCACCATGACAGGTTGATTGATTGATTGATACTTTTTTTAGTAGTTTGCACGGTACAGTACATATTCCGTACAATTGACAACTAAATGGTAACATAAGTTTTTCAACTTGTTTAAGTCGGGGTCCACGTTAATCAATTCATGGTACAAATATATACTATCAACATAATACAGTCATCACACAAGTTAATCATCATAGTATGTACATTGAATTATTTACATTATTTACAATCCGGGGGGTGGGATGAGGAGCTTTGGTTGATATCAGAACTTCAGTCATCAACAATTGCATCGACAGAGAAATGTGGACATTGAAACAGTGTAGGTCTTATTTAGTAGGATATGTACAGCCAGCAGAGAACATAGTGAGTTCAGATAGCATAAGAACAAGTATATACATTAGAAGTACATTGGAGTTGTTTATAATTCGTGGAAATTGGATGTGAATGGAGGAGGGTATTAGTAAAGTATTGAAGTTGCCTGGAGGTGTTGTTTTAGAGCGGTTTTGAAGGAGGATAGAGCTGCACTTACTTTTATACCTGTTGGGAGTGCATTCCACATTGATGTGGCATAGAAAGAGAATGAGTTAAGACCTTTGTTAGATCGAAATCTGGGTTTAACGTGGTTTGTGGAGCTCCCCCTGGTGTTGTGGTTATGGCGGTCATTTACTTTAAGGAAGTAGTTGGACATGTACTTCGGTATCAGGGAGGTGTAGCGGATATTATAGACCAGGCTCAGTGCAAGTTGTTTTACTCTGTCCTCCATCCTGAGCCAGCCCACTTTGGAGAAGTGGGTTGGAGTGAGGTGTGATCTGGGGTGGAGGTCTAAAAGTAACCGGATTAGCTTATTCTGGGATGTTTGGAGTCTAGATTTGAGGGTTTTGGAGGTGCTGGGGTACCAGGAGGTGCAAGCGTAATCGAAGAAGGGTTGAATGAGAGTTCCCGCTAGAATCCGAAAGGTGCTTTTGTTGACCAAAGAGGAGATTCTGTAGAGGAATCTCGTTCTTTGGTTGACCTTTTTGATCACCTTGGTTGACATTTTATCACAGGAAAGATTGGCCTCTAGAATGGAACCTAGGTAGGTGATCTCATCCTTCCTGGTGATAACAATGTCACCCACTTTTATAGTGAAGGTGTAACACAGTGAGTCACTATGACAGGTGTAACACAGTGAGTCACTATGACAGGTGTAACACAGTGAGTCACTATGACAGGTGTAACACAATGTTGTCACTATGACAGGTGTAACACAGTGTTGTCACTATGACAGGTGTAACACAGTGAGTCACTATGACAGGTGTAACACAGTGAGTCACTATGACAGGTGTAACACAGTGTTGTTACTATGACAGGTGTAACACAGTGAGTCACTATGACAGGTGTAACACAGTGAGTCACTATGACAGGTGTAACACAGTGTTGTCACTATGACAGGTGTAACACAGTGTTGTCACTATGACAGGTGTAACACAGTGGTGTCACTATGACAGGTGTAACACAGTGTTGTCACTATGACAGGTGTAACACAGTGTTGTCACTATGACAGGTGTAACGCAGTGTTGTCACTATGACAGGCGTAACACAGTGTTGTTACTATGACAGGTGTAACGCAGTGTTGTTACTATGACAGGTGTAACGCATTGAGTCACTATGACAGGTGTAACACAGTGTTGTCACTATGACAGGTGTAACACAGTGTTGTCACTATGACAGGTGTAACACAATGAGTCACTATGACAGGTGTAACACAGTGTTGTCACTATGACAGGTGTAACACAGAGTTGTCACTATGACAGGTGTAACACAGTGAGTCACTATGACAGGTGTAACACAGTGAGTCACTATGACAGGTGTAACACAGTGAGTCACTATGACAGGTGTAACACAGTGTTGTCACTATGACAGGTGTAACACAGTGAGTCACTATGACAGGTGTAACACAGTGTTGTCACTATGACAACACCTCTCACTGTGTTACACCTGTCACTATGACAGGTGTAACACAGTGTGGTCACTATGACAGGTGTAACACAGTGAGTCACTATGACGGGTGAAACACAGTGTTGTCACTATGACAGGTGTAACACAGTGAGTCACTATGACAGGTGTAACACAGTGTTGTCACTATGACAACACCTCTCACTGTGTTACACCTGTCACTATGACAGGTGTAACACAGTGTGGTCACTATGACAGGTGTAACACAGTGAGTCACTATGACGGGTGAAACACAGTGTTGTCACTATGACAGGTGTAACACAGTGAGTCACTATGACAGGTGTAACACAGTGTTGTCACTATGACAACACCTCTCACTGTGTTACACCTGTCACTATGACAGGTGTAACACAGTGTTGTCACTATGACAAGTGTAACACAGTGAGTCACTATGAAAGGTGAAACACAGTGTTGTCACTATGGCCACACCTGTCACTGTGTTACACCTGTCACTCTGACAGGTGTAACACAGTGAGTCACTATGACAGGTGTAACTCAGAGTTCTCACTATGACAGGTGTAACACAGTGAGTCACTATGACAGGTGTAACACAGTGTTGTCACTATGACAACACCTCTCACTGTGTTACACCTGTCACTATGACAGGTGTAACAAAGTGTTGTCACTATGACAAGTGTAACACAGTGAGTCACTATGAAAGGTGAAACACAGTGTTGTCACTATGACCACACCTCTCACTGTGTTACACCTGTCACTATGACAGGTGTAACACAGTGTTGTCACTATGACAAGTGTAACACAGTGAGTCACTATGAAAGGTGAAACACAGTGTTGTCACTATGGCCACACCTGTCACTGTGTTACACCTGTCACTCTGACAGGTGTAACACAGTGAGTCACTATGACAGGTGTAACTCAGAGTTGTCACTATGACAGGTGTAACACAGTGAGTCACTATGACAGGTGTAACACAGTGTTGTCACTATGACAACACCTCTCACTGTGTTACACCTGTCACTATGACAGGTGTAACACAGTGTTGTCACTATGACAAGTGTAACACAGTGAGTCACTATGAAAGGTGAAACACAGTGTTGTCACTATGACCACACCTGTCACTGTGTTACACCTGTCACTCTGACAGGTGTAACACAGTGTTGTCACTATGACAGGTGTAACACAGAGTTGTCACTATGACAGGTGTAACACAGTCACTATGACAGGTGTAACACAGTGTTGTCACTATGACAACACCTCTCACTGTGTTGCACCTGTCACTATGACAGGTGAAACACAGTGTTGTCACTATGACAACACCTCTCACTGTGTTACACCTGTCACTATGACAGGTGTAACACAGAGTTGTCACTATGACAGGTGTAACACAGTGAGTCACTATGACAGGTGTAACACAGTGAGTCACTATGACAGGTGTAACACAGTGTTGTCACTATGACAACACCTCTCACTGTGTTACACCTGTCAGTATGACAGGTGTAACACAGTGTTGTCACTATGACAGGTGTAACATAGTGTTGTCACTATGACAGGTGTAACACAATGTTGTCACTATGGCAGGTGTAACACAGTGAGTCACTATGACAGGTGTAACACAGTGTTGTCACTATGACAGGTGTAACACAGTGTTGTCACTATGACATGTGTAACACAGTGTTGTCACTATGACAGGTGTAACACAATGTTGTCACTATGGCAGGTGTAACACAGTGAGTCACTATGACAGGTGTAACACAGTGTTGTCACTATGACAGGTGTAACACAGTGAGTCACCATGACAGGTTGATTGATTGATTGATACTTTTTTTAGTAGTTTGCACGGTACAGTACATATTCCGTACAATTGACCACTAAATGGTAACACCCGAATAAGTTTTTCAACTTGTTTAAGTCGGGGTCCACGTTAATCAATTCATGGTACAAATATATACTATCAACATAATACAGTCATCACACAAGTTAATCATCATAGTATGTACATTGAATTATTTACATTATTTACAATCCGGGGGGTGGGATGAGGAGCTTTGGTTGATATCAGAACTTCAGTCATCAACAATTGCATCGACAGAGAAATGTGGACATTGAAACAGTGTAGGTCTTATTTAGTAGGATATGTACAGCCAGCAGAGAACATAGTGAGTTCAGATAGCATAAGAACAAGTATATACATTAGAAGTACATTGGAGTTGTTTATAATTCGTGGAAATTGGATGTGAATGGAGGAGGGTATTAGTAAAGTATTGAAGTTGCCTGGAGGTGTTGTTTTAGAGCGGTTTTGAAGGAGGATAGAGATGCACTTACTTTTATACCTGTTGGGAGTGCATTCCACATTGATGTGGCATAGAAAGAGAATGAGTTAAGACCTTTGTTAGATCGAAATCTGGGTTTAACGTGGTTTGTGGAGCTCCCCCTGGTGTTGTGGTTATGGCGGTCATTTACGTTAAGGAAGTAGTTGGACGTGTACTTCGGTATCAGGGAGGTGTAGCGGATATTATAGACCAGGCTCAGTGCAAGTTGTTTTACTCTGTCCTCCATCCTGAGCCAGCCCACTTTGGAGAAGTGGGTTGGAGTGAGGTGTGATCTGGGGTGGAGGTCTAAAAGTAACCGGATTAGCTTATTCTGGGATGTTTGGAGTCTAGATTTGAGGGTTTTGGAGGTGCTGGGGTACCAGGAGGTGCAAGCGTAAGCGAAGAAGGGTTGAATGAGAGTTCCCGCTAGAATCCTTAAGGTGCTTTTGTTGACCAGAGAGGAGATTCTGTAGAGGAATCTCGTTCTTTGGTTGACCTTTTTGATCACCTTGGTTGACATTTTATCACAGGAAAGATTGGCCTCTAGAATGGAACCTAGGTAGGTGATCTCATCCTTCCTGGTGATAACAATGTCACCCACTTTTATAGTGAAGGTGTAACACAGTGAGTCACTATGACAGGTGTAACACAGTGAGTCACTATGACAGGTGTAACACAGTGAGTCACTATGACAGGTGTAACACAATGTTGTCACTATGACAGGTGTAACACAGTGTTGTCACTATGACAGGTGTAACACAGTGAGTCACTATGACAGGTGTAACACAGTGAGTCACTATGACAGGTGTAACACAGTGTTGTTACTATGACAGGTGTAACACAGTGAGTCACTATGACAGGTGTAACACAGTGAGTCACTATGACAGGTGTAACACAGTGTTGTCACTATGACAGGTGTAACACAGTGTTGTCACTATGACAGGTGTAACACAGTGTTGTCACTATGACAGGTGTAACACAGTGTTGTCACTATGACAGGTGTAACGCAGTGTTGTCACTATGACAGGTGTAACGCAGTGTTGTCACTATGACAGGCGTAACACAGTGTTGTTACTATGACAGGTGTAACGCAGTGTTGTTACTATGACAGGTGTAACGCATTGAGTCACTATGACAGGTGTAACACAGTGTTGTCACTATGACAGGTGTAACACAGTGTTGTCACTATGACAGGTGTAACACAGTGAGTCACTATGACAGGTGTAACACAGTGAGTCACTATGACAGGTGTAACACAGTGAGTCACTATGACAGGTGTAACACCGTGAGTCACTATGATAGGTGTAACACAGTGAGTCACTATGACATGTGTAACACAGTTTTGTCACTATGGCAGGTGTAACACAGTGTTGTCACTATGGCAGGTGTAACACAGTGAGTCACTATGACAGGTGTAACACAGTGAGTCACTATGACAACACCTCTCACTGTGTTACACCTGTCACTATGACAGGTGTAACACAGTGTTGTCACTATGACAGCTGTAACACAGTGAGTCACTATGACGGGTGAAACACAGTGTTGTCACTATGACAGGTGTAACACAGTGAGTCACTATGACAGGTGTAACACAGTGTTGTCACTATGACAACACCTCTCACTGTGTTACACCTGTCACTATGACAGGTGTAACACAGTGTTGTCACTATGACAAGTGTAACACAGTGAGGCACTATGAAAGGTGAAACACAGTGTTGTCACTATGACCACACCTGTCACTGTGTTACACATGTCACTCTAACAGGTGTAACACAGTGAGTCACTATGACAGGTGTAACTCAGAGTTGTCACTATGACAGGTGTAACACAGTGAGTCACTATGACAGGTGTAACACAGTGTTGTCACTATGACAACACCTCTCACTGTGTTACACCTGTCACTATGACAGGTGTAACACAGTGTTGTCACTATGACAAGTGTAACACAGTGAGTCACTATGAAAGGTGAAACAGTGTTGTCACTATGACCACACCTGTCACTGTGTTACACCTGTCACTCTGACAGGTGTAACACAGTGTTGTCACTATGACAGGTGTAACACAGAGTTGTCACTATGACAGGTGTAACACAGTCACTATGACAGGTGTAACACAGTGTTGTCACTATGACAACACCTCTCACTGTGTTACACCTGTCACTATGACAGGTGAAACACAGTGTTGTCACTATGACAACACCTCTCACTGTGTTACACCTGTCACTATGACAGGTGTAACACAGTGTCGTCACTATGACAGGTGTAACACAGAGTTGTCACTATGACAGGTGTAACACAGTGAGTCACTATGACAGGTGTAACACAGTGAGTCACTATGACAGGTGTAACACAGTGTTGTCACTATGACAACACCTCTCACTGTGTTACACCTGTCACTATGACAGGTGTAACACAGTGTTGTCACTATGACAGGTGTAACATAGTGTTGTCACTATGACAGGTGTAACACAATGTTGTCACTATGGCAGGTGTAACACAGTGAGTCACTATGACAGGTGTAACAGTGTTGTCACTATGACAGGTGTAACACAGTGTTGTCACTATGACAGGTGTAACACAGTGTTGTCACTATGACAGGTGTAACACAGTGTTGTCACTATGACAGGTATAACACAGTGAGTCACCATGACAGGTTGATTGATTGATTGATACTTTTTTTAGTAGTTTGCACGGTACAGTACATATTCCGTACAATTGACCACTAAATGGTAACACCCGAATAAGTTTTTCAACTTGTTTAAGTCGGGGTCCACGTTAATCAATTCATGGTACAAATATATACTATCAACATAATACAGTCATCACACAAGTTAATCATCATAGTATGTACATTGAATTATTTACATTATTTACAATCCGGGGGGTGGGATGAGGAGCTTTGGTTGATATCAGAACTTCAGTCATCAACAATTGCATCAACAGAGAAATGTGGACATTGAAACAGTGTAGGTCTTATTTAGTAGGATATGTACAGCCAGCAGAGAACATAGTGAGTTCAGATAGCATAAGAACAAGTATATACATTAGAAGTACATTGGAGTTGTTTATAATTCGGGGAAATTGGATGTGAATGGAGGAGGGTATTAGTAAAGTATTGAAGTTGCCTGGAGGTGTTGTTTTAGAGCGGTTTTGAAGGAGGATAGAGATGCACTTACTTTTATACCTGTTGGGAGTGCATTCCACATTGATGTGGCATAGAAAGAGAATGAGTTAAGACCTTTGTTAGATCGAAATCTGGGTTTAACGTGGTTTGTGGAGTTCCCCCTGGTGTTGTGGTTATGGCGGTCATTTACGTTAAGGAAGTAGTTGGACATGTACTTCGGTATCAGGGAGGTGTAGCGGATATTATAGACCAGGCTCAGTGCAAGTTGTTTTACTCTGTCCTCCACCCTGAGCCAGCCCACTTTGGAGAAGTGGGTTGGAGTGAGGTGTGATCTGGGGTGGAGGTCTAAAAGTAACCGGATTAGCTTATTCTGGGATGTTTGGAGTCTAGATTTGAGGGTTTTGGAGGTGCTGGGGTACCAGGAGGTGCAAGCATAATCGAAGAAGGGTTGAATGAGAGTTCCCGCTAGAATCCTAAAGGTGCTTTTGTTGACCAGAGAGGAGATTCTGTACAGGAATCTCGTTCTTTGGTTGACCTTTTTGATCACCTTGGTTGACATTTTATCACAGGAAAGATTGGCCTCTAGAATGGAACCTAGGTAGGTGATCTCATCCTTCCTGGTGATAACAATGTCACCCACTTTTATAGTGAAGGTGTAACACAGTGAGTCACTATGACAGGTGTAACACAGTGAGTCACTATGACAGGTGTAACACAGTGAGTCACTATGACAGGTGTAACACAATGTTGTCACTATGACAGGTGTAACACAGTGTTGTCACTATGACAGGTGTAACACAGTGTTGTCACTATGACAGGTGTAACACAGTGTTGTCACTATGACAGGCGTAACACAGTGTTGTCACTATGACAGGCGTAACGCAGTGTTGTCAATATGACAGGCGTAACGCAGTGTTGTCACTATGACAGGCGTAACGCAGTGTTGTTACTATGACAGGTGTAACGCAGTGTTGTTACTATGACAGGTGTAACGCAGTGAGTCACTATGACAGGTGTAACGCAGTGTTGTCACTATGACAGGTGTAACACAGTGTTGTCACTATGACAGGTGTAACACAGTGTTGTCACTATGACAGGTGTAACACAGTGTTGTCACTATGACAGGTGTAACACAGTGTTGTCACTATGACATGTGTAACACAGTGTTGTCACTATGACAGGTGTAACACAGTGAGTCACTATGACAGGTGTAACACAGTGAGTCACTATGACAGGTGTAACACAGTGTTGTCACTATGACAGGTGTAACACAGTGTTGTCACTATGACAGGTGTAACACAGTGTTGTCACTATGACAGGTGTAACACAGTGAGTCACTATGACAGGTGTAACACAGTGAGTCACTATGACAGGTGTAACACAGTGAGTCACTATGACAGGTGTAACACAGTGAGTCACTATGACAGGTGTAACACAGTGTTGTCACTATGACAGGTGTAACACAGTGTTGTCACTATGACAGGTGTAACACAGTGAGTCACTATGACAGGTGTAACACAGTGAGTCACTATGACAGGTGTAACACAGTGTTGTCACTATGAAAGGTGTAACACAGTGTTGTCACTATGACAGGTGTAACACAGTGTTGTCACTATGACAGGTGTAACACAGTGTTGTCACTATGACAGGTGTAACAGAGCTCCAGCGGCCGTTTTCATTCATTGTCTATACTGCAGCATAAAAAATGTAGAATGCTTTAAAACGCCACAATACTCAGTCACCATATTTAAGTACCCAAAATAAAGACTCGACATAAATATAAATTCAATTGGATCAGAAACATTGGAGGAAACAGGATTACAACCCGATGCTAACCGCTCATAGAAAATACATGGGTACGGCTAGTAGCTACTATTAGCAAACAAATTCACTTACCACCTCGGCTTAATATCTTAACATCGGCACACTCTTTCTTCGCAATTCGGCCCTGATGGTCGGCACCTATAAGTTTACAATTAGTTGGAAAATGTTGGACGGTTGTTTTCACGATATGCAGGCAAACGACAACTTTAAAACATACCGGCTTCAGATGTCCCCAGGTTTAGCCGAGTAGTGCAAGAATGATCTCTGGGATCACTAGCGCCCTCTACCAGCAGGAGGCCGGGGGAAAAGGTGCCTCACATTTTGCGTCTTCGCAGCCGTTTTATGATTGCCCAGCACAAGAAATACGTTACACACCTACAGTTTTTGACAAAATACACTGTACATTATATACCTCAACTAACTAAACTATGGAAATTTATAATATAATATAATGTGCAGTCTCACTGCACAGCATGGCAGCAGTTAGCCGAGTCATTGTGCAATCCATGGTGACGGGGAGGCTCAGCTGGCTGTGACTCACCGCAAGTAATTCTCAGTATTTGAATGGCTAATGTGAAAATTATGCGATTTTAAATAAAAAATAATTTAAAACTGGTGAAGTTAAATGGAAAATTACTTTATAGTATCATCTTTATAGTATATTTTTTCTTGCCTCCCCTGACTGCACGACTGCACGTCACTGATGTATATATATATATATATATATATATATATATATATATATATACTAAGGGTGTAACGGTACGTGTATTTGTATTGAACCGGTTCGGTATGGGGATGCACCGAAGAAGTTTCTAAGCTAAAGTCTTAACAAGCTGCTTTGCTGCTTCTGCCTCTGTGTCAGCAACCAGCATTGTCCCACCCACACAACCATCTGATTGGTTACAACCATAGCGGTAACAACCAATCAACAGTGCGTATTCGGAGCGCATGTAGTAAATGCTTCAGCCTCGAGCAGATAGGTGTTTAGCAGCTGAGCATAAGGCAGCGTACTCTCCCCAAATGATAATAAACACCTCCCAGTCAACTTCTACTAACATCACTATGAGCCCGTTGACCTTCTAGAAAGTTAAATTAGCTTTTAGCGTAACGTTAGCTCATTTTGCGGTGTGTGTGTGTGTGTGTGTTTGTTTCACAGACAGAAAAGCTTTGAATGGCAGGGTCCCTGCTATCACATGTTGATAAAAATATAACATTTACATAATAAAAATCAACGACGGACTTACCAAATGCTGTAATAAATTAAGCATGATGAGTTGACTTGAAACCGTTTAATGTTGCACTTTTTATATGTAGAAGAAAAGTTTTGTCATTTTATTTAATCCGAGCAACAATTTGAGGCAGCCTAATGTTGATTAACGTGGGCAGAATTATTATAGTGTTCCCAATGTTAAAAGGATAAAACCATTTGGTAAATAAATAACCCCAAAAATGTATATTTTGTTGTTTTCTTACCGCACCGAAAATGAACCGTATTGGTTTTGCTCCTTCGACGCAGAGGGATTACAGGACGAGCCAGGCGTGAATTCAGGTACATGATGATCATTTATTAATACACTAAATACAAAAATAATCAAAACAAAGGGCGCTCACAAGGAGGTATATTACTACACTACAAAATACAAACAGGAAACAAAAACACTTGCACGATGGCATGAATAAACTATGAACATAAACAGCAAGATGGCATGACGATATACAACTAAAACAAAACACTTATTGTGGCAAAAAAACAGGAGGCAAGAACAGCGAGGTGCGTGGCAGGTGATCGTGGGCGTGGAGAATGAGTAGCATATGTAGCCAATGAAGACAGAAAGCAAATAGCAAAGTTCCCAGCACGAGGACAGAAACAAAATGGCATACATAGCAGCTATGATTAGAAACAGGTGTGGGACTGAGGGCTGGGCGTGACTTAGAGACCAGGTGGAAACGAATGGGTTACTCTGGAAACAAACAAAACTAGGAAGTGTAAAACGGGAAACAAGAGTCCAAAAACAAAACAAACATGATCAAACATAAAACTGATATATATATATATATATATATATATATATATATATATATATATATGACCTACTCAGTGGCCTAGTGGTTAGAGTGTCCGGCCTGAGATCGGTAGGTCGTGAGTTCAAATCCTGGCCGAGTCATACCAAAGACTATAAAAATGGGACCAATTACCTCCCTGCTTGGCACTCAGCATTAAGGGTTGGAATTGGGGGTTGAATCACCATAAATGATTCCCGGGCGCGGCCACCGCTGCTGCCCACTGCTCCCCTCACCTCCCAGGGGGTAATAAAGAGTGATGGGCCAAATGCAGAGAATAATTTCGCCACATCTAGTATGTGTGTGACAATCATTGGTACTTTTAACTTTAACTTTATATATATAGATATATAGATGTATAGATATAATGTACATACAGTCGTGGTAAAAAGTGTACATACGCTTGTAAAGGACATAATGTCATGGCTGTCCCTTTTAACTGAAATCCACCAAAAGGTTACTGTGGATTTATTGAGTCTGTCTAGCTGACTGGAAAGCCAGCTTCCGCAGCTAGTGGGCACATGACAATGTCTTCTGTTTTGTTTGACCAGCCGTTTTACTGCCTTGTGCCAGTCACTGTTTGGGATTAATAAAGGTACATGTATAAACATTTACAAAATCTATCGTGTGACTGATGGACTTCGATCTCAGAAAGTACGGTAAGTAATACCCTGACAGTATAACTCTAGAACAGATTAGTTTTATTGTCACTATTTCCCATGGGAAATGTTTTTTCCCCCCCTGGAAATAAATGAGAGGTCAACCTCAAAGGTTGGACTTCTCCTTTCCCCCACCCCTCACACAGAGGCAAACCCGATATTCTCCAACTGTGAATACAATTTATTCCAAGTGAAATACACAGGCGCGACGTGCACACGGCTATTTTCAGCCGTCGTTCAAATAGTTCCCAAGGTCAGAGCACCACTGCGTGCCAAAACACACACCGGGTGGCGCGCCGCGTGAGAACATTCCCAAACCCCGAGAGAGAGTTTATTTAGCTCCGTCGCGGTGATTCCGCCTTGTTGAAAATTAATTCTTCCAAATTCCTTTAATTACGAAGCGCGGGGGACGCTGCGTATGAAACTGCTGCCCACGCGCTTGTTACTTTGCAGCCTGACCTTGCTGTTAGCATACAGACCATAACTAGGACAAAAAGCTGGCGTTTTCTCGGCGGACCATCTGCGCCCGCACTACTTCCTGCCCGTATTGATCTTACAGGAATTCGGGGAGGGGCGACGGGGTGGGGTGGTTGTTGCCACGGCAACTCGGGGGTGTCAAATGTAGGTCTTTGGATTCAATTACGATGACGTTGAGCTTCAGAGGTAAAGTCGGGGCTTGAGCAGATGTGAGAATTTGCAAGGAAATGAGGTAGAAAGGGCAGCAGTGCTCTCCTTATTATACTCTTCTATTCTCTTCACGCCGTATTGATACGTCAACAACAGGCGAGTTTAGTCCGGTGTCGCATTGAAAGTCATCTACACATAAAGGTCACGTTATACATATACATATATACATACATATATGTATATATACACATACTGTTTACATACATACATATGTACACACACACACACGTATATATATATATATATATATATATATATATATATATATATATATATACATATATATATATATATATATTAGAGATGCGCGGATAGGCAATTATATCATCCGCATCCGCATCACCAAAGTCGTCATCCACCCGCCGTCCACCCGAACTAACATTTTATCAGGACCGTACCCGCCCGCCAACCGCCCGCTGAAATACATCAGAGGTCATCCGCCTTTACCACTCACAGAGCTATTTAAACCTGTTTCACGGAATAAAGAAGACAATTGGAGCCGCTAACGTTCCCGCGACTATCCAATAGCGTTCATCCTGATTACAAAAATATGGAAGCCATTGCCTTAGACACCTTCAACAACATGTACGAACCGATTGTTGGTCCGGCAACATGTTGTGTGCAGCTTCCGCAATCACACGTTCAAGATTGAAAGGCATACTGGGTAACACAGAGTACACTGATGGTTGTGATATAAACAACTTTAAACACTTACTAATATGCGCCATGCTGTGAAGCCACACCCAACAAGATTGACAAACACATTTCGGGAGAACATCCTCACAGTGACACAACATAAACGCAACACAACAAATACCCATAATCCTTTGTATCCGTGACAGTTCCTGAACATATTTTACACCCCCGCGCCCCCAACCCCGCCCACCTTACCGACGCGCGGGGGCTGGTGGGGTTTGCTGCTAGCGGGGTGTATAAAATAGTCAGGAATTATCATGGATACAAAGGATTATGGGTATTTGTTGTGTTGCGTTTATGTTGTGTTACTGTGAGGATGTTCTCCCGAAATGTGTTTGTCGTTCTTAATTGGTGTGGCTTCACAGCGTGGCGCATATTACTAAGAGTGTTAAAATTGTTTATATCACAACCATTAGTGTACTCTGTGTCACCCAGCATGCCTTGCAGTCGTGTGCGTGTTGCTGGGGGAGGCACACACAACACGATGCTGGACTGACAAGCAGATCGTACATGTTGTAGTAGGCGACAAAGACAATGGCTTCATAGCACACACTAATACTTATTATCTGGGTGACTACCGGCAGTCATTCAGGAGAATAATAGCGTCTCTTATTGTCTTCTTCGCTTTGTGACACGGGTCTTAAATGGCTCTTTGAATGGCAAAGGATACCGAACACAGAACCATGCATATCAAATATTTCCAGATGGTTCAACCGCCACCCGCCCGAATCTAATTAAAATATATTTTTTCGTCATGTTAACCGCCCGACCCGCGGTTTATCCGCGGACTCCGCGGATGAGACCGCAAACCGTGCATCTCTAATATATATATATATATATATATATATATATATATATATATATATGTATGTGTGGGAAAAATCACAAGACTACTTTATCTCTACAGAACTGTTTCATGAGGGGTTCCCTCAATCATCAGGAGATTGAAGCAACCCCTCATGAAACAGTTCTGTAGAGATGAAGTAGTCTTGTGATTTTTCCCACACATACATATTGCCAATCTACCACGGTATCGAGCACTATTCTCTGAATAATCCAATCAAGATATGACGGCGTGGCGCAGTGGGGAGAGTGGCCGGGCGCAAACCGAGGGTCCCTGGTTCAAATCCCACCTAGTACCAACCTCGTCACGTCCGTTGTGTCCTGAGCAAGACACTTCACCCTTGCTCCTGATGGGTGCTGGTTGGCGCCTTGCATGGCAGCTCCCTCCATCAGTGTGTGAATGTGTGTGTGAATGGGTAAATGTGGAAGTAATGTCAAAGCGCTTTGAGTACCTTGAAGGTAGAAAAGCGCTATACAAGTACAACCCATTTATCATTTATTATATATATATATATATATATATATATATATATATATATATATATATATATATATGTGTGTATGTATGTATGTATGCAGGGGAGGGGCCTATCCCCAGGTGCATGTCTTTGTTTTTAATAGCAACATATCAAGCTTTAGAAACATCTGCGCTTATCAAGTGTGCACAAAGTTGTTTTCCACTCCATTTGTGAGAGAACATGGCCTGCGAGCAGCCCTCGAAACGTTTTCCGAAGCGTTAAAAGTCGGCGTGATTCTTCCCCGAATTGCGAAGACGTGCCGCCCGAAGCAACCGAGTGAACCCCGCGCTCCACGACACCTTCAAATCTTTCTAAATTAAGCGGCGCCAAAATCCACAGAGCATCTGCCGCTGCTGCTGTTTGCTTCCAGAAGGTCGAATTACTCAGAGAGGCACGTTTGAGCCAATCATGGGTTTAATGAAGCGTATTTACACATTACACTGATTTTCATTAAAGACGGCTTTAATATGTGATACTTAATTGGATTGGTTTGGTGAATCTCAAATATTTGGCAACATGTTTTATAATCCACCCATTTTTCCTCAGCGTGAAGAAGTCAAACATGGGGGAACAGGCGTCACAATGTCACGCAAGATCACTGGAATCATTGTTTCCTTTCAATAAACCGCAGCTCTCCAGTGCCGGGACCACTCATGCAGCCCCAGACCACGTACTTGATCATGGTCCAGACACAATAATAGTGCTCCTCTTCTGTTGCCAGCTTTTTAGACATTAATGGCCGTGTTGACTAATTTTATGTGGATAGCAGTTCTATAGTACCGTATTTGCCAGGCCATTTATAAGGCGCACTGCCGATGATCGGTCCATTTTTGATCAATTTTCATGTATATGGCGCATCGGGTTATAAGGCGCACAGGTCTGCTTCCAATCCTTTTTCATATATAAGGCACACCGGACTATAAGGCGCACTGCCGATGAATAGCCTGCTTTCGATATTTTTTCATATATAAGGCGCACTGCCGATGAATAGCCTGCTTTCGATATTCTTTCATATATAAGGCGCACTGCTGATGAATGGTATATTTTCGATCTTTTTTCATATATAAATTGCACCGGATTAAAAGGCGCAGTGCCGACGAATGGTCCATTTTCGATCTTTTTCATATATATGGCGCACCGGATTATTAAAGGCCCTGCCGATGAATGGTCTGTTTCCGATCTTTTTTCATATATAAGGCGCACCGGGCTATAAGGCACACTGCCAATGAACAGTCTGTTTTAGATCTCTTTACATATATAAGACTCACCGGATCATAAGGCGCACTGCCTACGAAGGTCCGTTTTTGATCTTTTTTCATACATAAGGCGCACCACTATATAAGGTGCACTGCCGATGAATGGTCTGTTTTGGATCTTTTTCACATATAAGGCGCACCGGATTATAAGGCGCACCGCCGATGAATAGCCTGCTTTCGATCTTTTTTCATACATAAGGCGCACTGCTGATGAACGGTATATTTTCGATCTTTTTCCATATATAAAGTGCACCGGATTACAAGGCGCACTGCCGATGAATCATCCGTTTTTAATCTGCTTTCATACACAAGGCGCACCGGATTATAAGGCGCAGTGCCGATGAATGGTCCATTTTCGATCTTTTTTCATATATAAGGCACACTGCCAATGAACAGTCAGTTTTAGATCTTTTTTCATATATAAGGCGCACCGGGTTATAAGGCACACTGCCAATGAACAGTCTGTTTTAGATCTCTTTTCATATATAAGGCGCACCGGGTTATAAGGCACACTGCCAATGAACAGTCAGTTTTTTTTATCCCTTTTCATATATAAGGCGCACAGGAATTTAAGGCGCACTGCAGATGAATGGTCTGCTCTCGCTCTTTGTACATATATAAGGCGCACCGGGCTATAAGGCGCACCGCCAATATATAGTCTGTTTTTGACATTTTTTCTTATATAAAGCGCACCGGATTATAAGGTGCACCGCCTATGAATGGCCCGTTTTTGATGTTTTTTCATATACAACGCGCACCGGATTATAAGGCGCAGTGCCTATGAATGGTCCATTTTCGATCTTTTTCATATATATGGCGCACCGGGCTATAAGGCACACTGCCAATGAACAGTCAGTTTTAGATCTTTTTTCATATATAAGGCGCACCAGGTTATAAGGCACACTGCCAATGAACAGTCTGTTTTAGATCTCTTTTCATATATAAGGCGCACCGGGTTATAAGGCAAACAGCCAATGAACAGTCTGTTTTTTTAATGCTTTTTCATATATAAGGCGCACCGGAATTTAAGGCGCACTGCAGATGAATGGTCTGCTCTCGCTCTTTTTACATATATAAGGCGCACCGGGCTATAAGGCGCACCGCCAATATATAGTCTGTTTTTGACATTTTTTCTTATATAAAGCGCACCGGATTATAAGGTGCACCGCCTATGAATGGCCCGTTTTCAATCTCTTTTCATACATAAGGCGCACCGGTAAATAAGGTGCACTGCCGATGAATGGTCTGATTTGGATCTTTCTTACATATAAGGCGCACTGCCGATGAATGCTATATTTTCAATCTTTTTCACATATAAGGCGCACCGGATTACAAAGCGCATTGCAGATGAATAGCCCGCTTTCGATATTTTATCATATATAAGGCGCACCGCTGATGAATGGCACAGTTTCGATCTGTTTCATATATAAAGCGCACCGGATTATAAGGCGCACCGCCGATGAATCATCCGTTTTGATCTTTTTTCATATACAAGGCGCACCGGATTATAAACCGCAGTGCCGATGAATGGTCCTTTTTCGATCTTTTTCTTATATATGGCACACCAGATTATAAAAGGCCCTGCCGATGAATGGTCTGTTTCCGATCTTTTTTCATATATAAGGAGCCCCGGATTATAAGGTGCACAGGTCTGTTTCCGATCTTTTTTCATATATAAGGCACACCGGACTATAAGGCGCACTGCCGATGAATGGTATATTTTCGATCTTTTTTCATATATAAAGTGCACCGGATTATAAGGTGCACAGGTCTGTTTCCGATCTTTTTTCATATATGAGGCACACCGGACTATAAGGCGCGCTGCAGATGAATATCCTGCTTTCGATATTTTTTCATATGTAAGGCGCACTGCTGATGAATGGTATATTTTCGATCCCTCTTCATATATAAGGTGCACCGGATTATAAGGCACACCGCCGATGAATCATCCATTTGTGATCTTTTTTCATATACAAGGCGCACTGGATTATAAGGCGCAGTGCAGTGCAGATGAATGGTCCATTTCCGATCTTTTTCATATATATGACGCACCGGATTATAAAAGGCCCTGCTGATGAATGGTCTGTTTCCGATCTTTTTTCATATATAAGGCGCACCGGGCTATAAGGCACACTGCCAATGAACAGCCTGTTTCTGATCTTTTCCCATATATAAGGCGCACCGGATCATAAGGCGCACCGCCTACGAATGGTCCGTTTTCGATCTTTTTTCATACATAAGGCGCACCAGTATATAAGGCGCACTGCCGATGAATGGTCTGTTTTGGATCTTTTTTATATATAAGGTGCACTGCCGATGAATGGTATATTTCCGATCTTTTTTCACATATAAGACGCACCGGACTATAAGGCGCATTGCCGATGAACGGCCCGTTTTCAATCCCTTTTCATATATAAGGCGCATCGGATTATAAGGCGCACTGCCGATGAATAGCCCGCTTTCGATCTTTTTTCGTATATAAGGCGCACCGCTAAAGAATGGGTTATTTCCGATCTTTTTCCATATTTAAGGTGCACCGGATTACAAGGTGCACTGCCGGTGAATGGTCTGCTTTCGATCTTTTTCATATATAAGGCGCACTGGATTATAAGGCGCACCGGCGATGAATGATCCGTTTTTGATCTTTTTCATATATAAGTCGCACCGCTGATAAATGATATAATTTCGATCCTTTTCCACATATAAGGCGCACTACCGATGAATGGTATATTTCCGATATTTTTCATATATAAGGCGCATTAGATTATAAGGCTTACTGACGATGAATGGTTCGTTTTCGATCTTTTTTCACATATAAGGCGCACTGGCACACCGGATTATAAGGCGCATTGCCAATAAATGGTCTGTTTTTTGTTTTTTTTTCATATATACGGCACACCGTATTATAAGGTGCACTGCCGATGAATGAATTCTTGCTAGCTTCCATGCTAAATTCCTTTTTGTTTTCTAGCTCCCATGCTAGCTCCCTTAGTTTGTTATCCGCCTCATGCGCGCTTGGTGTTAGTACCCTTTTGTTGGTTCTTGTTCTATTTATTCAAATTAAATCATGTTTTCCTGTTCAATGCCTGCCTCCTTCTCTGCATCTTGGGGTTCGACACAAACTAACTCTGACACTTATACTTCTGTTGTTTAGATACTTTATATTAGTTTTGGATGATACCACAAATTTAGGTATCAATCCGATACCAAGTCGTTACAGGATCATACATTGGTCATATTCAAAGTCCTCATGTGTACAGAGACATATTTCCTGAGTTTCAACTTTATAATGATAAAGCTCCAGTCTAGTCCAGTGCTTTAGTTTAGGCCAAACTTGTCCACTACAGAGGAGCCTGGGGCCCAATCAAATATTAACATTGAATTAGCAGCCTTACTCTTGAGGAGGCCAAAGGGAAGACCCAGGACACGTTGGGAAGACTATGTCTTCCGGCTGGCCTGGGAACGTCTCGGGATCCCCCGGGAGGAGCTGGACGAAATGACTGTGGAGGAGAAAGTCTGGGCTTCTCTGCTTCGGCTGCTGCTCAAATTTGAATGACAAAGTCTAAGTCTAGAACAGCAACAAAAAAAACGTATCATCTTTCCTTTTTTTGTCCGGGTCTCCAATAAAAAAGCAAAAGAAACACAAAATTATTCACGGATTGTTGTGCCTTCTAGCAATCATTTGGTTTGTGACTATGTATATTTAACAAATTTGGCCCATTGGTCGACAGGGATTGCGTGTCAGTTTGTTACGATGAACGCTCTCTATGGTTTACATAAACACGCATCGTGCCGGAGAGAGTCGATATTTGCAGCGTCGGCAGTTTTTAAACTTGATAAATGTGACATTGACAAAACTTGGGACTTAAGAAAGCGGGCTTACTGCAGACAAATATTGTACTGAGGATACACCCCCCCCCCCTGGACATGACATTGACAGGAAAGCATAAACACCAATTAGACGGCGCAGGTGTTGAACCCACAGCTGCCCAGGCGTGACCCCTGTCAGGATGGAGGCCCTAATTATTGACAGCTCCACGACAAGACAGTCGGCTGCGTCTTCACTAGTGGACGCCGGCACGGGAACTTTGCGACCCTCCCCTAAGACATTTTGTTTAAAAATAAATAAATAAACGCGGGATACTGTGTGTTGGCGTACACAAGGCGAACATTTCAATCCATCCGAACTTTTTCTACCGCTTATCCCATTTGGAGTCACAGGGGGTGCTGGAACCTATCTCAGCTGCATTCGGGCGGAGGACGGGGTACACCCTGGACAAGTCGGCACCTCATTGCAGGTCCAACACAGATTAACAGACAACATTCACACACTAGGGCCGATTTAGTGATGTCAATCAACCTATCCTAACCTGTCCTGGGCATGACGTTGAAGTTCATCCGGCAGTGGAGGCTCCTTTTGGGGCACTAGGAGGTTAACCCCTTTACTACTGTTACCCCAGGTGGCCCTTGGTAAAGGCCTAGTACCTGACTGCCTCCTAGCCAGGGATACGGTGAAGACCTCAACGGCGAAGCGGGTGGAAGACGGTAGATTTAAGAACTACCACAATGGCTGCGATGGCGGAGGAAGGCTGCAGCAGAAAAAGGTCCCTAGTCGTCTTGGACTCCAAGCAACTGGACCCTGACCCGATTCTGTCAAGGATCGTGTGGTGACTGTCTGTGCACCAGTCTCCCCCACGTTAAACTAAGTCCTCTATAAAGGGATAAACCCCTACCAGGAGGATCGTCATACTCATTCGAGTGACCGCCGATGATCCCCAAGTGCATGTCTTTGGAGGTGGGAGGAAGCCGGAGTACATGCCAACTCCACCCAGAAAGATCCCGAGCCCAGGATTGAACTCAGGACTACTCAGGACCTTCGTATTGTTAGGCACATGCACTAACTGCCCAAGGTGAGCATTTGCATATTGTCATACTGTCAATAAGCATGCTTAACTATGACTGCTCCGGGAACTTTTTTTTTTTTTGTAATTGTACTCGCTTCCCTAAAAACAAGGTAGAAAATATTATATTGGGACTGTCAAGTTGTGGAATAACCACGCGTGTAATTATTGTCCTCATTTGAATATTGATATACCTCATCTCACAATTAACTCACTCTTAATTAAAGCTGTGAGTATTTATTGCCGCAATGCAAGGACACAGACACAAACACAAACACACACACACACACACACACACACACACACACACACACACACACACACACACACACACACACACACACACACACACACACACACACACACATTTTGGTTATCATTTGGAATGGGTACTATGTTTTTGATCGTACTTTGTGGGGACCAAGTTTTAGATCATACATTGTGGGGACCACCCTTTCTATAGGTTGTGGAGGCATAAAAAAATAATGAAGTAAAATGGCCACTAACTAGTTAGCTCACACACGTCTGTAAATCTCTGGATTGATGAAGTAATGTGCTGATCAGACTTACTGGGTACCCTAGGGACTAAGAGTCATTCTGGTTCATGGGGACCAAATTGAAATAATTTTGCATAATTCACACAAATTTGTACGTAACCACTAAGGACCATTTAAAAAAAAGAAAAGAAGTTCAATATTACATTAAATTAAAGGTTTCCCTTTAGGGGACCTGTTTTTTTTGTCCCCATACCGTCAGAGGTCCCCTAAAGGTGACTGTGTTAACAGAGCGATGTCCCCATTAAGACAGCATTGCCAGAACACACACACACACACACACACACACACACACACACACACACACACACACACACACACACACACACACACACACACACACACACACACACACACACACACAGGTTATCATTTGGAATGGGGACAAAGATAAAAAAAAATGAGGTAAAATGGCCACTGCCCAGTTAGCTTATACACGTCTTTAAGTCTCTGGATTGATGAAGTAATGTGCTGATCAGACTTACTGGGGACCCTAGGAAAAAAAAGAGTTATTCTGGTTCATGGGGACCAAATTTATATAATTTTGCATAATTCACACAAATTTGTACGTAACTACTAAGGACCATTTAAAAAAAAGAAAAAAAGTTCAATATTACATTAAATTAAAGGTTTCCCTTTAGGGGACCTGTTTTTTTTGTCCCCATACCGTCAGAGGTCCCCTAAAGGTGACTGTGTTAACAGAGCGATGTCCCCATTAAGACAGCATTGCCAGAACACACACACACACACACACACACACACACACATACACACACACACACACACACACACACACACACACGCACACACACACACACACACACACACACACAGGTTATCATTTGGAATGGGGACTAAGTTTTTGATCGTACCTTGTGGGGACCACCCTTTCTACAGGTTGTGGAGGCATAAAAAAATAACGAAGTAAAATTGCCACGGCCCAGTTAGCTCATACACATCTTTAAGTCTCTGGATTGATGAAGTAATGTGCTGATCAGACTTACTGGGGACCCTGGGGACAAAGAGTTATTCTGGTTCATGGGGACCAAATTGAAATAATTTTGCATAATTCACACAAATTTGTACATAACTACTAAGGACCATTTTAAAAAAAGATAAAAAGTTCAATATTACACTAAATTAAAGGTTTCCCTTCAGGGGACCTGTTTTTTTGTCCCCATACCGTCAGAAGCCCCCTAAAGGTGTCTGTGTAAACGGAGCGATGTCCCCATTAAGACAGCATTGCCAGAACACACACACACACACACACACACACACACACACACACACACACACACACACACACACACACACACACACACACACACACACACACACACACACACACGTTATCATTTTTTTCCAAGATGGCGCTGCTGTAGTGGCTGCTGTAGGCAGGAGCTCTGTGCTCTTGTGTCATCCTTTTGTGTTTCCCTCTTGTTTTCATGTGTTATTATATTTTTTTGCATTTTGGTCCGGGACCCTTTGGGACTGTGTGACAAGGGGTGTCACTTTTGTGACCTCTGTGGTGCTTTTTTTGTGGACTTCTGGATCTGCCTCCAGGGAGCCTTTTGGCCATGGAGACCAGCTGCTGGGTGCCTGCTACACCAGAGTCTGTTTGGAGGGACTGGAGGAGATGCGAATGAGGGGACAGGACCGCGGAGCTAGCACTGAGCGCTGGGACGGAGAGGCTTCGCGGTGTCTTGGCTGGGTGAGCAGGTGTCGGACACCTCAGTCACCTTGGACGTATCCTCGCTCATCCATTCGGACTGGACACTGGCCGAGAGTGGAGTCGGCTGTCTAGGTTGCTTTCTTGGGTCTGCTCCTGTCTCTGGCCATGCTCCCTCCTCCCCAGCGGACGATGGCGTGGAACACCACAGAGGCCACCACAGTGTATATGTTTATTTTACTTTTTATTCATAGCTGTATGTAAAAGTTGCTGGTTATATCTGCTGCTTTAATGTCTTTAATGTCCTCTGTGTTATTTGATGTTTGATGTTTCCCTCTTACACACATGTAAGAGGGATGTGTACTATGCCTATGAGTTGTTGTTTTTTCCCCTTGGCCTCAGTCTGCACCCCCACTCCAGGGCCCACGCTGAGACCGATTTTTTCAATTTTATTTTAATCTTCTATTCTTTTCTCCCATCCCCCCCTCCCCCTTGTTTACCTGTATGTCATCTTTTTTGTAAGGGGCGCTGGAAGCCGGCAGACCCGTCAGCGATCCTGTTCTGTCTCCCTTTAATGTTTGTCTGATCTTGAATGGGATTGTGCTGAAAATTGTAATTTTCCTGAAGGAACTCTCCTGACGGAATAAATAAAGTACTATCTAATCTAATCTAATTTGGAATGGGGACTACGTTTTTGATCGTACCTTGTGGGGACTAAGTTTTTGTTCATGACTTGTGGGGACCACCATTTCTACAGGTTGTGGAGGCATAAAAAAAAAGAGGTAAAATGGCCACTGCCCAGTTAGCTCAAACACGTCTTTAAATCTCTCGATCGATGAAGTAATGTGCTGATCAGACTTACTGGGGACCCTGGGGAAAAAGAGTTCAAATGGTTCATGGGGACCAAATTTTTATAATTTTGAATAATTCACACCAAATTTGTACGTGACTATTGAAGACCATTTAAAAAAATAAAAAAAAGTTTAAATTAAATTAAACTAAAGGTTTCCCTTTAGGGGACCGGTTTGTTTGTCCCCATATCGTCTGAAGGTGAGTGTGTAAACAGAGCGATGTCCCCATTAAGTAAGCATTTGCAGAACACAGCACATTTTATTTGCTTAATATGTGTAATAAAGACCCACTATGCATGCATAAATTGAAATGATCCTTATAAATTATACTACAAGAGAAAAGTGAGAATGAAGCCTTCGAATATGCTAATGAATTACGACGACTGCATCCTATTTCCTGCCGTCAGATTGTTCACGCTCACCTGTTTGTCAGTTTATTCAGGAATAACTTTGCACGGTATTCACACGTAATCACGCTTCCAGTGGAAATAATCTCGATTTGCATAATGAGGGCAGTGCCACTTTGTCTCCGAATTCTCATTCCGCTCCCCGTGAATCACGACGACCGTATGAGGCAAAATCGATGATTAGATACGGCGTTGTTCCGGTCGGCCGCTCCACTTTATCCACAAATCCTCTTTCCGACCCAGGCAAAGAAAAAACAAAACATTAATGACATTGTGGATTTCCCATCTGTTGGATGTCAAGATGAATAGATGAGGAGGACAAGGCATCGACCTGTCATGCACACTCGCCTATTAAGGTGGGCATTGAACGCTTGTGCAGGGCTCACAAGCAGCAATTACCAGTAACACAGACCCCATTGTTTACTGTCAGAGGTTATGAAATGAAACACGATATCTAAATAAGGAACAACAAACATGTATTTTTTTTACACTACATTGAGAGAATTGATCACATGGCGCTCGGATGTGTAAAAAATGTCCTCGTAGGAAATAATTGAAATCAAAACAGTCTGTTACGGGGTCAAGCTGAGACTTGGGCAAATTAAGGCTTTTTATTTCCATCCGTCCATTCATCTTCTTCCGCTTATCCGAGGTGGAGTCTCGGGGGTAGCAGCCTAAGCAGGGAAACCCAGACTTTCCTCTCCCCAGCCACTTCGTCCAGCTCTTCCCGGAGGGATCCCGAGGCGTTCTCGTGGACTCCTAACGGTTGGACGTGCCTTAACACCTCCCTAGGGAGGCGTTCGGGTGGCATCCTGACCAGATGCCCGAACCACCTCATCTGGCTCCTCTCCATGTGGAGGAGCAGCGGCTTTACTTTGAGCTCCTCCCGGATGGCAGAGCTTCTCACCCTATCTCTCAGGGAGAGCCCCGCCACCCTGGGGCCAAAACCCATTATATTGTCCTTTTGGTCATAACCCAAAGCTCATGACCATAGGTGAGGATGGGAACGTTGGGAGCTTTGCCTTCCGGCTCAGCGCCTTTTTCACCAAAACGGATCGATGCATCGTCCGCATCGACCCCACCCCCCCTGGGCGATCAGTGCAATGGACGTCGAGGGGATCTAACATAATTTTGTGGAAGTCCAGTCCATAGTGGAATAACATAATAGTGTGAGAGTCCAGTCCATAGTGGATCTAACAAAATAGTGGGAGCCCAGTCGATAGTGGATCTAGCTTAATATTGTGAGTCCAGTCCATACTGGATCAAACAAAATATTATGAAAGTCCAGTCCATTGTGGATCCAACATAATAGTGAGAGTCCAGTCCATAGTGGATCTAACATAATAGAGGGAGTCCAGTCCATAGTGGATCCAACATAATAGAGGGAGTCCAGTCCATAGTGGATCGAGCATAATAGTGGGAGTCCAGTCCATAGTGTATCTAGCATAATATTCATAGAGTCCAGTCCACGGTTGATCCAACATAATAGTGGGAATCCAGTCCATAGTGGATCTAGCATAATATTTGTGAGAGTCCAGTCCATAGTGGATCTAACATAATAGTGAAAGTCCAGTCCATAGTGTAATAACATAATAGTGTGATAGTCCAGTCCATAGTGGATCTAACATAATATTGTGAGTGTCCAGTCCATAGTGGATCTATCAGAATAGTGGGAGTCCAGTCCATAGTGGATCTAGCATAATAGTGAGAGTCCAGTCCATAGTGTATCTAACAAAATATTGGGAGTCCAGTCCATAGTGGATCTAACATAATATTGTGAGTCCAGTCCATACTGGATCTAACAAAATATTGTGAAAGTCCAGTCCATATTGTATCTAACATAATAGAGGGAGTCCAGTCCATAGTGGAACTAACATAATAGTGGGAATCCAGTCCATAGTGGAACTAACATAATAGTGGGAGTCCAGTCCATAGTGGATCTAACATAATAGTGAGAGTCCAGTCCATAGTGGGTCTAACAAAATATTGTGAGAGTCCAGTCCATAGTGGATCTAACATAATAGTGGTAGTCCAGTTCATAGTGGATTTCACATAATAGTGGTAGTCCAGTCCACAGTGGATCTAACATAATAGTGAGAGTCCAGTCCATAGTGGATCTAACATAATAGTGGTAGTCCAGTCCACAGTGGATCTAACATATTAGTGGGAGTCCAGTCCATAGTGGGTCTAACAAAATATTGTGAGAGTCCAGTCCATAGTGGATCTAGCATAATAGTGGTAGTCCAGTCCACAGTTGATCTAACATAATAGTGAGAGTCCAGTCCATAGTGGATCTAACATAATAGTGGTAGTCCAGTCCACAGTGGATCTAACATAATAGTGAGAGTCCAGTCCATAGTGGATCTAACATAATAGTGGTAGTCCAGTCCACAGTGGATCTAACATATTAGTGGGAGTCCAGTCCATAGTGGGTCTAACAAAATATTGTGAGAGTCCAGTCCATAGTGGATCTAGCATAATAGTGGTAGTCCAGTCCACAGTTGATCTTACATAATAGTGAGAGTCCAGTCCATAGTGGATCTAACATAATAGTGGTAGTCCAGTCCACAGTGGATCTAACATAATAGTGGGAGTCCAGTCCATAGTGGGTCTAACAAAATATTGTGAGAGTCCAGTCCACAGTGGACCTAACATAATAGTGGGAGTCCAGTCCATAGTGGGTCTAACAAAATATTGTGAGAGTCCAGTCCATAGTGGATCCAGCATAATAGTGGTAGTCCAGTCCATAGTGGATCTAACATAATAGTGAGAGTCCAGTCCATAGTGGATCTAACATAATAGTGAAAGTCCAGTCCATAGTGGATCTAGCATAATAGTGGTAGTCCAGTCCACAGTGGATCTAACATAATAGTGAGAGTCCAGTCCATAGTGGATCTAACATAATAGTGGTAGTCCAGTCCACAGTGGATCTAACATATTAGTGGGAGTCCAGTCCATAGTGGGTCTAACAAAATATTGTGAGAGTCCAGTCCATAGTGGATCTAGCATAATAGTGGTAGTCCAGTCAACAGTTGATCTAACATAATAGTGAGAGTCCAGTCCATAGTGGATCTAACATAATAGTGGTAGTCCAGTCCACAGTAGATCTAACATAATAGTGGGAGTCCAGTCCATAGTGGGTCTAACAAAATATTGTGAGAGTCCAGTCCACAGTGGACCTAACATAATAGTGGGAGTCCAGTCCATAGTGGGTCTAACAAAATATTGTGAGAGTCCAGTCCATAGTGGATCTAGCATAATAGTGGTAGTCCAGTCCATAGTGGATCTAACATAATAGTGGGAGTCCAGTCCATAGTGGGTCTAACAAAATATTGTGAGAGTCCAGTCCATAGTGGATCTAGCATAATAGTGGTAGTCCAGTCCATAGTGGGGCCAGCAGGAGATCATCTTGTTGTTGAACAGTTTGTTCGATTGTATATTTTAATAAAGTACACTTACTTAGTATCCATCCATCCATCATCCATCCATCATCCTCCGCTTATCCGAGGTCGGGTCGCAGGGGCAGCAGCCTAAGCAGGGAAGCCCAGACTTCCCTATCTCCAGCCACTTCGTCTAGCTCTTCCCGGGGGATCCCGAGACGTTCCCAGGCCAGCCGGGAGACATAGTCTTCCCAACGTGTCCTGGGTCTTCCCCGTGGCCTCCTACCAGCTGGACGTGCCCTAAACACATCCCTAGGGAGGCGTTCGGGTGGCATCCTGACCAGATGCCCGAACCACCTCATCTGGCTCCTCTCGATGTGGAGGAGCAACGGCTTTACTTTGAGTCCCTCCCAGATGGCAGAGCTTCTCACCCTATCTCTAAGGGAGAACCCCGCCACCTGGCGGAGGAAACTCATTTCGGCCGCTTGTACCCGTGATCTTATCCTTTCGGTCATGACCCAAAGCTCATGACCATAGGTGAGGATGGGAACGTAGATCGACCGGTAAATTGAGAGCTTTGCCTTCCGGCTCAGCTCCTTCTTCACCACAACGGATCGACACAACGTCCGCATTACTGAAGACGCCGCACCGATCCGCCTGTCGATCTCACGATCCACTCTTCCCTCACTCGTGAACAAGACTCCTAGGTACTTGAACTCCTCCACTTGGGGCAGGGTCTCTTCCCCAACCCGGAGATGGCACTCCACCCTTTTCCGGGCGAGAACCATAACTTACTTAGTATTAATGATAAAAATACAAAACTCTTTTTGAGTTAACTATGGACAACACATGATAAAGAATGTGATTTAATCTATTCCGTCTTACTTGGGATGCTTGTGTGTTCTTTATCCCCAAACTTTGCTTTGTTTTCCAAACCTCCAGCTCCTTCCTATATGCAGGCTTTTTCCAAACCTGTTCCTTTTCGGAAGCGAGCACGTCCTAAAAAACAAGTTTCTTTTCCCAATCTGACTGTCAACGACACATAAATTGCTGAGTTAGTCCGAGGTACACATTACGTATATAAAAGGAGGTGACAGTGGGAAATAAAATGGAGATAACAGCAGGAGCCGCTAACAAGGACAGCACGGCTTTCCTGAATGACACAGTCCTCGTCTCTATTCCTGGACGCGGTTATTTTTAAACGGCGATATGAAATATGAGAGTTTTTCCGAGCGTGATTCAACGTGTTCCTGCGTGTTGCTTCCTTCCTTTTTGACCCCCCCGATCCCCCGGCTTGATTTGCATACTGACTGGACCCACTCAAGTGGTGCCATATGCTGTGTAACCGTGAGACTGTGGAAACATTTGCATCTATCTCAGTCTGTCTCCCTAAAGTCCTCGTCTGAATCGACGTTGCAGTGAGTGCGCCATGGTCACTCAGAAGAAAACGTTGCAGCTACAATCAAGGGCGTTGCACCAAACTCAACATCACACGACTGTGGATTCATCTAGACCAGGGGTCGTGGAACCTTTTTGGCTGAGAGAGCCTTGAAAGCCAAATATTTTAAAATGTATTTCAGTGAGAGCTATATAATATTTTTAACACTGAATACAACTGTCAGGGTCAAACACTGATGACATCTATTAAACAAGACAAGAAGCAAGGAATTAAACAGAGACAGGATTCAATTTAGCTCAATGAGGAGAAACGTGTAGACCTGTACTCTTGTCCAGTGTCGAATTCTACGCCTCCTGTCACGATCCGCGTCGTTTATGTCTTTGTTCATGTTTCGTTTTAGACTTGGCCCATTCCGGTGTTTGTGAACTTCCTGATGTAGTTCGTTGCCATGGTTTCTTATGTTGTCCCAGCTGCTATTCCTTTGTCGCACACCTGATGGCAATTATTATTTGAGTATATAAGCCTGCGTTATTCCTTAGTTCGGCCTCGGCTCATTATTTGCTAACGGCAACATTCACGTATGTATCCTCTGCTTATCAATCAATCAATGTTTACTTATATAGCCCTAAATCACTAGTGTCTCAAAGGGCTGCACAAACCACTACGACATCCTCGGTAGGCCCACATAAGGGCAAGGAAAACTCACACCCAGTGGGACATCGGTGACAATAATGACCCAGTGGGACGTCGGTGACAATGATGACAATGAGAACCTTGGAGAGGAGGTAAGCAATGGATGTCGAGCGGGTCTAACATGATACTGTGAAAGTTCAATCCATAATGGATCCAACACAGTCGCGAGAGTCCAGTCCAAAGCGGATCCAACACAGCAGCGAGAGTCCCGTTCACAGCGGAGCCAGCAGGAAACCATCCCAAGCGGAGGCGGATCAGCAGCGCAGAGCTATCTCTGCTTTAGTTGTGCTAAGTTCCGTCTTAGCTTCGCGTGCGTTTGGCGAGTCACCGTTTTGGACCCTTTTTGTATCCTGCTAAGTTTAGCGTTAGCTTCCGTGCGTAGGCACGCGCTTTATTTTTCCACTTTTTTGTCAGTGTTCTTTTGTTTGATTATATTAAAATCAGTTTCTTACCTGCACTCCTGCTGACTGGTCGTCGTGCATCAACGAAGTAGCAACTCCGCGCTTTCCCTGATTACAACAACTAAATGCGTGCATCTCTTATTCTTTTTAATAACGTTGTTATTCTGATGGTAACCAATAATAAATAAAATACTTAAATGGGTTGTACTTGTATAGCGCTTTTCTACCTTCAAGGTACTCAAAGCGCTTTGACACTACTTCCACATTTACCCATTCACACACACATTCACACACTGATGGAGGGAGCTGCCATGCAAGGCGCTAACCTGCACCCATCAGGAGCAAGGGTGAAGTGTCTTGCTCAGGACACAACGGACGTGACGAGGTTGGTACTAGGTGGGGATTGAACCAGGGACCTTCGGGTCGCGCACAGCAACTCTCCCCACTGCGCCACGCCGTCCTTATTATTAAGTATTAGCATCATTGTTATTGTAAGCGCTGACAAAGACAAACTATTTTTTTTTTTCAAACTCATTTTTATGCTTCTATATTGACATACATCGCTTCCGAGTTAGCGAAAGGTAATTCTAGATTATAAATTATTCTTTACACCTGGATAGTAGAAAGGTTTGGCCATAAACCGAGGAGTTGGTCAAATTTGATTTTAATTTTAGACCCGCAGATAGAGACACAAAAAAAGACATTAAGCACGCAGATTCTAAAACTTTTAGCTCATCCTCCTTATATTCATTTTTTTTTTTTTTAAATCTCGATATTTTTAGGCCATATCGCGATACACGATATATATCTCCATAGTTTTGCCTTAGCCTTGAATGAACACTTGATACATATAATCACAGCAGCTGTATAAAACATGTTTAAGGAAATGTGTAACATCCGTCCCTGATGTGTGTTTAATTAGGCCGGGATCGTACTTCTGACCATTATTACGACTTCTTGAACAGGGGCGATAGAAACGGATGGTTTATAATGCAAGAGAATGTTTTATATTTTAAATGTTAGTTTCAACACTGTGATAACCAGCGGAATTATTAATTACTTATCGTGTTAAGCAACGTCGACTAAGATTTATCTGGGAGCCAGATGCAGTCATCAAAAGAACCACATCTGGCTCGCGAGCCATAGGTTCCCCTAACCCTGATCTAGAATCAAAAAACACAGGACGAGATGTTGAACAGTCCCTTGTGCCAAATGTGGAGAGTACTCGCTCGAGAAATCTGCGTTCAAAAGACTCCGGCTTATTAGTGATTCCTAAAGCCCAAAAAAAGTCTGCGGGCTATAGAGCGTTTTCCGTTTGGGCTCCAGTACTCTGGAATGCCCTCCCGGTAACAGTTAGAGATGCTACCTCAGTAGAAGCTTTTAATTCTCACCTTAAAACTCATCTGTATACTCTAGCCTTTAAATAGACCTCCTTTTTAGACCAGTTGATCTGCCGCTTCTTTTCATTCTCCTCTGTCCCCTCCTCCCTTGTGGAGGGGGTCCGGTCCGATGACCATGGATGAAGTACTGGCTGTCCAGAGTCGAGACCCAGGATGGACCGCTCGTCGGGACCCAGGATGGACCGCTCGCCTGTATCGATTGGGGACATCTCTACGCTGCTGATCCGCCTCCGCTCGAGATGTTCTCCTGTGGACGGGACTCTCGCTGCTGTCTTGGATCCGCTTTGAACTGAACTCTCGCGGCTGTGTTGGAGCCACTATGGATTGAACTTTCACAGTATCATGTTAGACCCGCTCGACATCCATTGCTTTCGCTCCCCTAGAGGGGGGGGGTTGCCCACATCTGAGGTCCTCTCCAAGGTTTCTCATAGTCAGCATTGTCACTGGCGTCCCACTGGATGTGAATTCTCCCTGCCCACTGGGTGTGAGTTTTCCTTGCCCTTTTGTGGGTTCTTCCGAGGATGTTGTAGTCGTAATGAATTGTGCAGTCCTTTGAGACATTTGTGATTTGGGGCTATATAAATAAACATTGATTGATTGATTGATTGAGATGTCCTTGTTGTTAAGACTGGTAGACAGACAACGTGAGGATGTGGGGGGGTGGGGTGTTCTTGTGAGTTGTGGGATATGAGACTTGGTCAGGGTTAAATTCCAGGACAATTGGACAAGCGACACATCTTCAGTAGTGTGCCCCTGCACCATTGGGGGTTTCGGCCCTCAAACACTATACACCCTCCACAAAGGTGGCCCGCCGAAGGATGATCAGTCCTCAGCATGGGTCCCGTGCTCAACTGTTCCCGAAGTTCACCCTGTTACACTGCTGTTTTTGGGGCCCAACCGGGGTCCTTCCGCTTGAGCCAAATCCACCGGCTGGTTCTTTCTGCTGCCTCTGAGACCACTCTGATGGTCCTCCGCAGAGCCTGACCGAGGCTGCCGAGTTCCCTCAGGAGTCTGATGGTAGACGACGCCACAAGTCCTATGCATCCCACTTCTACTGGATAGACCTTGGTGTTCCAGCCACGCTGCCTCGCTTCTTCTGCTAGCTCTGAGTAGCACAGCTTCTTACGTTCATAGGCCTCCTCCACAGAGTTCTCCCATGGGTATCCCACACTTCTCCTTTGTAAAAGCAAATCTGTACATCAGATACTGTATAAGGGTTGTACGGTATACCGGTATAGTACCGCAATCGCAATACTAATAAATCATATTCGGTACTATGATCTACCGCTTCTTTTCTTTTTCTCCTCTGTCCCCCCCTCCATTGTGGAGGGGGTCCGGTCCGATGACCATGGATGAAGTACTGGCTGTCCAGAGTCGGGACACAGTATGGACCGCTCGTCGGGACCCAGGATGGGAACATCTCTACGATCCTGATCCGACTCCACTTGGGATGGTTTCCTGTGGACGGGACTCTCGCTGCTGTCTTGGATCCGCTTTGAACTGAACTCTCGCGGCCGTGTTGGAGCCACTATGGATTGAACTTTCACAGTATCATGTTAGACCCGCTCGATATCCATTGCTTTCGGTCCCCTAGAGGTTGCTTTCGGTCCAAGGTTCTCATAGTCATCATCGTCACTGGCGTCCCACTGGGTGTGAATTCTCCCTGCCCACTGGGCTGGGTGTGAGTTTTCCTTGCCCTTCTGTGGGTTCTTCCGAGGATGTCGTAGTCGTAATGGTTTGTACAGTCCTTTGAGACATTTGTGATTTAGGGCTATATAAATAAACATTGATTGATTGATTGATACCGCCTCTAAAAAGTACCAGTCCCCCATGTCAGGATAATTGTATTGAAGTTATAACACAACTTTGGGTTTCAATGAGTTTCCTGGCGAGCAGACTGTGGAGAGGCGGAGCCGGCAGTCCGACAGCGAGGCAGGGCACATTCTAGCCCGCTGCAAGATGGTGGCGGGGAGAAGTGGCCGGCGGTCCGACGGCAAGGCAGGGCACGCCGGGGCCCGGCCCAAGATGGCAGCGAGGAGGCGTGGCCGGGAGTCCGACAAGAAGCAAGGAATTAAACAGAGACTGGATTCAATTTAGCTCAATGAGGAGAAACGTGTAGACCTGTACCCTTGATGCCGGCGAGGAGGCGTCAGGTGTGTGGGTCGCCCACCTGGGCACAATTAAATAATCCTCTCGCACCCTGTAAAAGGGCGACAGCCAGAAACATGGGAGAGAGCGAGACGGAGAAAGGAGACGGACCCAACAGGAGGCGGATGAAGAGCGAGAGCGATGAAGAACGAGAGCGAAAGGGAAACAACAACGTGCTGCTGAAAAGCAGACGGCGGAGCGAGCAGCTGAATTGCGACCCGACCAGAGACGGCGTCTTTGTTGAAAGAATAAAGAAGTCTAAACCTGCTCGCAGCTATGTCATTCCTTAGTGGTCCTTGGAACCCGGACAGTGCGAGTCCGTCACACAGACAAAAGCTGTCTTTGATCTTACCAATCAAAAGGCTTGTAAAACTCCACTGTGTAGGATGGGAAGCGACAAGAAGGTGTCTGTTTCTTTGATGTATCTGATATGTATGTCTTGACCCGATATCTGTAAAGCGGAGAGGAAGCAGGACCTGACCCCCCTCTCCAGGCACCTTCTCTTTGAACTGTTTTGCAACCAAAGGCGACAGCTGTTTATGACCCCCCGTCCTTTAAAAACAGCTGTTGCCATGTCATCAGGGAAAGTCCAAATAAAAGAGGAGGCGTGCAACCTGTCGTTGATCCTACCAAGCAGAAGGCTTGTAGAACTACACTGTGTACGATGGGAAGCTACATGAAGGCGTCGGTTTCTTTGAAGTATTGTAATCCACAGGAAGATTTTGTCCTGACCCGAGATCTACAGCGCAGAGTGGAAGCAGGACCTGACGCAAGCTCCAGGCACCTTTTCTTTGATTTGTTTTACAACCTTTTCTTTGAACTGTTTTGTAACCAAAGGCTACGGCTGTTTACGACCCCCCCCTTCCTTTATAAACAGCTTTTGCCAGGGAAAGTCCAATTAAAAGAGGAGGCGTACAATCTTTTGTCAGAGCAGGGTGCAGGTCTACACGTTTCTCCTCATTGAGCCAAATTTAATAATGTCTATTTAATTCCTTGCTTCTTCCATCCATCCATCCATCCCTTTTTCTGCCGCTTATTCCCTTTGGGGTTGCGGGGGGCGCTGGTGCCTATCTCAGCTACAATCGGACGGAAGGCGTCGTACACCCTGGACAAGTCGCCATCTCATCGCAGGGCCAACACAGGTAGACAGTCACTCATATTCACACACCAGGGAACATTTATTGTTGCCAATCAACCTATCCCCAGGTGCATGTCTTTGGAAGTGGGAGGGGCCTATCCCCAGGTGCATGTCTTTGGAGGTGGGAGGGGCCTATCCCCAAGTGCATGTCTTTGGAGGTGGGAGGGGCCTATCCCCAGGTGCATGTCTTTGGAGGTGGGAGGAAGCTGGAGTACCCGGAGGGAACCCACGCAGTCATGGGGAGAACATGCAAACTCCACACAGAAAGATCCCGAGCCTGGGATTGAACCCTGACTACTCAGGACCTTTGTATTGTGAGGCAGACGCACTAACCCCTCTTGCACCGTGCAGCCCACCGTAATTCCTTGCTTTTTTTGTCTGTTTAATAGATGTCATCAGTGTCTGAACCGAGGAGCATGTTCGGCAGCGCACAATCACAGAGTACTTACGTGCAGACACAGTGTGTAGACAGGAAATATGGATGGATAGATAGTAAATGGGTTATACTTGTTTAGCGCTTTTCTACCTTCAAGGTACCCAAAGCGCTTTGACACTATTTCCACATTCATCCATTCACACACACTGATGGGGGGAGCTGCCATGCAAGGCCCTAACCACCACCCATCAGGAGCAAGGATGAAGTGTCTTGTTCAAGGACACAACAGACGAGACGAGGTTGGTAGAAGGCGGGGATCGAACCAGGCCGTCCAGAAAAGGGAGAATGTACGCATTTTGGCCTAAAAACTAATAATAAAGGTGAAGTTATAACAATGAAACTCCCTCAGGAAGAGGTACTTTACGGCATGGCTAGATAGCTAGCAGTCTGCAGTGTTTTAGCTACTTCTAAATCACTAATCCTCGCCTCCATGGCGACAAATAAAGCAAGTTTCTTACAAGTATAGTTAACAACACACCGTAGTTCAAAATGTAAACAAATGCCATGGGTGGAGCTACACCTGACATCCACTGTAATGATACCAAGTACAGGAGCGTATTTAGTCGATACGACTATGATCACATGGATATTTTTTAGCAATGTGAACAGATTTTTACTTTATCCCAATAAACTTTCATCCATCCATCCATTTTCTACCGCTTGTCCCTTTTGGGGTCGCTGGAGCCTATCTCAGCTGCATTCGGGCGGTAGGCGGTGTACACCCTGGACAAGTCTCCACCTCATCGCAGTCCTAATAAACATATTTTCAGTATTTTAACATAAAAGTGTTTGATTGTTAGGCATTAAATGCCTCAAAATGCAACGGGTTCATCAGAACCAAAAACGCCCACTGAGTAACAACAATATGAATGTTGCACGGAAAATGTCTCTGCCGGATTCTGCATCCCGCAGGGATTCTTCTTTTGTGTTTCTGCACCTGCGATTCCCACACAAAGTTGCAACGTTGTTTTTCAACACTGTCTGCTCTCATTTTCTCGCACATTTTACCCTCTGATGTTCTGTGTACCTACACTCTGTCCTCCTCCTGTCTATAAGTAATATAAATGTGTAGGGGGGTGTATGGTGTATGGTCATTAAATATGTATTTTGATGTACACTATATTGCCAAAAGTTTTTGGGCCACCTGCCTTTACTCACATGTGCCATGCCTGTGAATCAGGTCTGTTATGTTTTGTTTTTTGGAGTCTTGTTTCCCATTTTGCACTTCCTGGTTTTGTTTGTTTCCATAGTTACCCATTAATTTCCACCTGGTCTCCTAGTCACGCCCCGGTCCTCAGCTCTCACACCTGTTTCCAATTACCACAGCCAGTATTTAAGTCATTTGTTTTCTGTCCCTCGGCCTGGGAACTTTACTTGCCTGCCTACCTACCTACCTACCTATGCTGCACATGCTTCATGCCCTCGATCAGCTGCCACACACCTTGCTATTCATGCCCCTTGTTTTTGATCACACTAAGTGTTTTTTATAGCCATGCCATCGTGCTATTTTTGTTATAGTTCATTGTTATTCATGCCATTGAGCAAGTGTTTTGGTTTCATGTTTATAGTTATAGCCTCAGTTCTAGTCTTTTATTTCATAGCCCTGTTTTTGATCCGCCACTGAGCTCGCCTTTTGTTTTCCCTGTTTTTGTATTATAGTGTGTAAGTAAATTAATCATGTACCTTAATTCATGCCTGGCTCGTCCCAAATTCCTTCTGCGTCAAAGAAGCAAAACAAATCCAAGTCATAGTCCTGACACATGTGAACTTGAATTCCCATCCCATAGAATTGTCCAAAATGTTTTGGTATCCTGGAGCATTCAAAGTTCCTTTCACTGGAACTAAGGGGACAAGCCCAACTCCTGAAAAACCAACCCCAATACCATACTTCCTCCTGCACCAAATTTCACACTCAGCACAATGCAGACCGAAATGTAGCGTTCTCCTGGCAACTTCCGAACCCAGACTTGTCCATCAGATTGCCAGATGGAATAGCGTGACTCATCAGTCCAGAGAAGGCCTCTCCACTGCTCTAGAGTCCATTGGTGATGTGCTTTTCACCACTGCATCCCACGATTTGCATTGGACTTGGTGATGTACGCCTTAGTTGCAGCTGCACGGCCATGGAAACCCATTCCATGAAGCTCTCTGCATACTGTACGTGGGCTAATTGGAAGGTCACATGAATTTTGGAGATCTGTAGCAACTGAGTGTGCAGAAAGTCTTTGCACTATGCGCTACTGACCCCTCTCTGTCAGTTTACGTGGCCTACCACTTGGTGGCTGAGTTGCTGTTGTTCCCAAAATGTTCACTTTTCTTATAAAAAAAGTTGACTTTGGAACATATATACATCTCTAATGTCCTCTGTGTTCTTTGATGTTTCCCTCTTACACACATGTAAGAGGGATGTGTACTATGGCTATGAGTTTTTTGTTTTTTTTCCCCCCTTGGCCTCAGTCTGCACCCCCCTCCAGGCTAAGACCGATTTTTTTTAATCTTATTTTAATCTTCTATTTTGTTCTGTATGTTTAACAAAGTTAAGACTCAGACAAGAGACTACCACAGGCCTGTTTTATGCCGCAAAAAAGGAATCAAAATGAACCCCGTGGTCATTTTTTCCCGTCAGGGAGTAAAACCAGGCTTTGTCTTTCCTCGAATGCATGGGTGTCAAACTCTGGCCCGCGGGCCAAATTTGGCCCGCCGTGTATTTTCATTTGGCCCTTGAGGCAATATCAAATTAACATTAGAGCTGGCCCGCCGGTATTATACAGCGGCGGTGCCGCTGTAACACCACATTCACCGCTAATACTCATACTTGCTAACCCCCCCCGATTTTCCAAGGAGACTCCCAAATTTCAGTGCCCCTCACGAAAATCACAGGGGGCAACCATTCTCCCAAATTTCTCCCGATTCCCACCTGGACAACAATATTGGGGGCGTGCCTTAAAGGCACTGCCTCAAGCGTCCTCTAAAACCTTTTGTCACGTCCGCTTTTCCTACGTAAAAACTGCGTGCCGGACTAGAGTCATGATATATGTGGCTTTTACACACACACACGCTAATGCAATGCAAGCTTGGCCAACAGCCATACAGGTCACACTGAGGGTGGCCGTATAAACAACTTTAACACTGTTACAAATATGCGCCACACAGTGAACCAACACTAAACAAGAATGACAAGCAAATTTCGGGAGAACATCCGCACTGTAGCACAACGTAAACACAACAGAACAAATACACAAAACCCCTTGCAGCACTACCTCTTCCTGGACGATACAATATAAAAATGTATTATTATTTTGTTGGTAAAGTTTATTTTGATATTTACTTGAGAAGGCTGCAAATAGAAAAGAGGCATTCAATTTCTATTTAAATTTGATTTGATATGCCATTGCTATTTTTAAATTATTAGTATTACTTAAAACTCGATTTTGCTTGTCACTATAAAGTTATATAAGTCTCGCTTGTTCAATATTCAATGCAAAACTTGTTTGGGTCCCTATTAAAAGGTTAATTTTTACAGTTTAAAATTTTGGCCCACTCTGTTTTTGAGTTTGACACCCCTGCTCTAATGCATCATTTTATTTCTCGTGTCAAACATAAAGAAAATATCCAGTATGTCGCTTCTCCAATTCTCCAAAAAAGGGATTCATCACCATGGGGATCCAGGCGAATAAATCCATCTTTACAATAAAGGACGTCTATTTGACACGGGTCGAGTTCAGTCGGCGTGAGTTCCTCTCATTACGCAAATATAACGAGCCGGCACACTTCATAAAAGCACAGAATTTTTTGGTTTTTCCACTGTGGGTGTTGTTGTACTGTAGATCTGTTGACTGTTCACGGTGAAACAAGCATAAACTTGGCCCGTGCCGTAATAAACTCCGACTGCGGAGCAGGGCCAGAAAATGCGGATTTATCTCCTGCTTCGCACCAAACCCCCCACCCCCCCGAAATAACCACAATGTACCAGATTTGACACATTGGTCGATACACATTTGATCGCCCCACAGCGCTCATAGCAGTCGAGAGTTCTTCAGTAGAGGGAAAAAGTGATGTTGAATGTTCATCGATCCATTTCAACTGTTGATGTATTCATTTTGCTTGGTTTTTGTCAACATTTTTTTTGTCTTTACATTTTTGGGCGTCTGGAACAGATTACATACATATATGGTTTTCGTATAATTCAGTGCCAGAGCTTGGTCCGCATTGCCGGCAGTAAGTCGGACCCGTTTCCAGTGAGGCTGTCCTTTGTCACCCATTCTGTTCATAACTTTTATGGACAGAATTTGTAGGCGCAGTCAAGGCGTTGAGGGGTTCCGGTTTGGTGACCGCAGGATTAGGTCTCTGCTTTTTGCAGATGATGTGGTCCTGTTGGCTTCATCTGACCGGGATCTTCAGCTCTCACTGGATCGGTTTGCAGCCGAGTGAGAGGCGACCGGAATGAGAATCAGCATCCATGGTTCTCGCCCGGAAAAGGGTGGAGTGCCATCTCCGGGTTGGGGAGGAGACCCTGCCCCAAGTGGAGGAGTTCAAGTACCTAGGAGTCTTGTTCACGAGTGAGGGAAGAGTGGATGGTGAGATCGACAGGCGGATCGGTGTGGCGTCTTCAGTAATGCGGACGTTGTGCCGATCCGTTGTGGTGAAGAAGGAGCTGAGCCGGAAGGCAAAGCTCTCAATTTACCGGTCGATCTACGTTCCCATCCTCACCTATGGTCATGAGCTTTGGGTTATGACCGAAAGGACAAGATCACGGCCGAAATGAGTTTCCTCCGCCGTGTGGCGGGGCTCTCCCTCAGAGGTAGGGTGAGAAGCTCTGCCATCCGGGTGGAACTCAAAGTAAAGCCGCTGCTCCTTCACATCGAGAGGAGCCAGATGAGGTGGTTCGGGCATCTGGTCAGGATGCCACCCGAACGCCTCCCTAGGGAGGTGTTTAGGGCACGTCCAACCCGTAGGAGGCCACGGGGAAGACCCAGGACACGTTGGGAACGCCTCGGGATCCCCCGGGAAGAGCTGGACGAAGTGGCTGGGGAGAGGGAAGTCTGGGTTTCCCTGCTTAGGCTGTTGCCCCCGCGACCTGACCTCGGATAAGCGGAAGAAGATGGATGGATGGATGGATAATTCGGTTCTTAATAAGGTTGTATGGTATATACATTCCTATTATAGTACCGCAAAACTAATGAATTATATTCGGTACTATACCGCCTTTAAAAAGAACTGCTTGGCCACCAGCCCTCCCTCCGTTTTTTTATTTATTGCGGAGAGACGGAGCCAATGAGCCGACAGCAGGCTCGGACAAAATTTGGAGGCGAGAAGGCGGAGCATGCAGCAAAGCAGAGAGGCGGGGCGCACTCGGAGCGACGCTGCAGCCAGCCGAGTCAGGTGCGTAAACTACACACCTGTTCTCAATCCCATCATCTTCTGCTGCAGCATAATAGGGGCGAAGGAGGAGAATCAGGAGAAAGACCTAGAGAGCGACAACGACCAAGAGCGAGCCAAAAACCTCAGCGAGGACGCAGCCGATCAAAGAGCGGGAGAGGAGCAAGCAGGAAGGAGCAGAGCATCTGAAAAGCGATCCGACGAAAATACAAGGTGTTATTGAAAAATAAAGCGAGTCAAACCTGCTCAGCGATGTCATTCCTCAATAATCCATGCAACCCACGCGATGGCGGCAAGAAGCCGTTCACATTTATTAATGACATTGCTGGTTTTACAAGCAGGCGAGCATGTTCGGCAGCGCACAATCACAGAGTACTTACAAGAGGACACAGTGTGTGTCAGGTTATAATAATAATAATAATAATAATAATGGATTAGATTTATATCGCGCTTTTCTATTGTCAGATACTCAAAGCGCTCACAGAGAAGTGGGAACCCATCATTCATTCACACCTGGTGGTGGTAAGCTACATCTGTAGCCACAGCTGCCCTGGGGTAGACAGACGGAAGCGTGGCTGCCGGTTTGCGCCTACGGCCCCTCAGACCACCACCAATCATTCATTCACCAGTGTGAGCGGCACCGGGGGCAAGGGTGAAGTGTCCTGCCCAAGGACACAACGGCAGCGATTTGGATGTTAACAGGTGGGAAGCGAACCTGCAACCCTCAGGTTTCTGGCACGGCCGCTCTACCCACTACGCCATGCCGCCATACACGGACAACATCTATTGAACAAGACAAGAAGCAAGGAATTAAACAGAGACACAATTCAATTTGGCTCAATTGAGGAGAGACGTCTGCACTGCAAAAAGTCAGTGTTCAAAAACAAGGAAAAAAACATACAAAAACGAGCGGTATTTTTGTCTAACTAAGCAAAATTATCTCCCAATAGAACAAGAGAATTTGTCTCTCCAAAACAAGTACAATTATCTATTTTCAATCAACCCAAAAATACTGTAAAATAAGTATATTCTCACGAATAACAAGTGCACTTTTGTTGGGAGAAAAAAAAAGAGACATTTTTGTTAAATATTCATGCTTGAATAAGAAATTATCAATTTAAAAAAGCAGTTTTATACTTGTGAGTGTTGATGACACGGCTTTGCAACACTTGATATTCCATGTTTTACTCAATATAGGTCATAACATCTCAGCAACAAGCTGTAATATCTTACTGAGATCATTTAGGACCAAAACTCTTAAGTAAAACACTCTAACATAAAAAACTTCTTAGTGAGAAGAATTATCTTATCAGACAGAAAATAAGCCAAAGTCTTTTTACTCATCCTTCCCTAGCGTTTACCTTTTTCCCAACTTTTACGGGGGCGCCTTGTGGTGACCCATCAGCGTTCCTGTTCTGTAACCCTGCACACCATGGGTGTCAAACTCTGGCCCGCGGGCCAAATTTGGCTATTATAGAGCGGCAATGCCCCTCTAACACCGCCAACTCTCCCGATTTTCCCGAAGTTCAGTGCCTCTCCCGAATATCTCCCGGGGCAACCATTCTCCCGAATTTCTCCCGATTTTCACCCAATATTGGGGGCGTGTTTTAATGGGACTTCCTTAAGCATTCTCTTTAACCTTGCGTCACGTCCGCTTTTCCTACATACAAACATCGTGCTAGCCTAGTCACACAATATAAGCAGATTTTACACACGCATAAGTTAATTCAAAGCATACTTGGTCAAAAGCCATACAGGTCACACTGCGGGTGGCCATATAAACAACTTTAACACTGTAAAAAATATGCGCCACACTGTGAACCCACACCAAACAAGAATGAACAACACTGTTCGGAGAACATCCGCACTGTAACACAACATAAACACAACAAAACAAATACCCAGAACCCCTTGCAGCACTAACACTTTCGGGATGCTACAATATACATCCCCCACTTTATTCATGCACTTTCTCTTGCTACTTCAAGGCTTGAATGTTTGATTCTTTCATAATTGTTATTTATTTTCAAATTATTAGCCCGTGGAAAAGGTTTACTTTGATATTTACATCAGAAGGCTGCAAATAGAAAAGAGCCATTCACTTTTTATTTGATATGCCATTGATATTTTTTAATCATCATTATTATTATTTGAAACTGGATTTTGCATGTCACTAAAGTTATATAAGCCTCGCTTGTTCAATATTCAATGCAAAACGTGTTTGGGTCCCTATTAAAAGGTTAATTTGTTCAACCTTGGACCGCGGCTTTGTTCAGTTTTAAATTTTGGCCCACTCTGTATTTGAGTTTGACACCCCTGCTGTTTGTTTGTCTCTTCTTGAATGGATTTGAGCTAAAAAAAACAATGTTTTGTTGTACTTGTGCCATGACAATAAAGACCTACCTAAGGTTTGCCATAGACTTCCCTATTTTTTTGGCCTTTCGACTCCATCCATCCATCCATCCATCCATCCATCTTCTACCGCTTATCCAAGGTTGGGTCGCGGGGGCAGCAGCCTAAGCAGGGAAGCCCAGACTTCCCTCTCCCCAGCCACTTTGTCCAGCTCCTCCCGGGGGATCCCGAAGCGTTCCCAGGCCAGCCGGGAGACATAGTCTTCCCAACGTGTCCTGGGTCTTCCCCGTGGCCTCCTGCCGGTCGGACGTGCCCGAAACACCTCGGATGGCATCCGGACCAGATGCCAGAACCACCTCATTTGGCTCCTCTTGAAGTGGAATGACAGAGCTTCTCACCATATCTCTAAGGGAGAGCCGAGCCACCTGGCGGAGGAAACACTTTTCGGCCGCTTGTACCCGTGATCTTGTCCTTTCAAGCTGAACTCAAAGCTCATGACCATATGTGAGGATGGGAACGTAGATTGACTGTTAAATTGAGAGCTTTGCCTTCCGGCTCAGCTCCTTCATCACCACAATGGATCGATACAGCGTCCGCATTACTGAAGACGCCGCACCGATCCGCCTGTCGACCTCACGATCAACTTTTCCCTCACTCGTGAACAATACTCCAAGGTACTTGAACTCTTCCACTTGGGGCAAGATCTCCTCCCCAACCCGGAGATGGCACTCCACCCTTTTCTGGGCGAGAACCATGTACTCGGACTTGGAGGTGCTGATTCTCATCCCGGTCGCTTCAGACTCGGCTGCGAACCGATCCAGTGAGAGCTGAAGATCCTGGCCAGATGAAGCCAACAGGACCACATCATCTGCAAAAAGCAGAGACCTAATCCTGCAGCCACCAAAACAGATCCCTTCAACGCCCGACTGCGTCGAGAAATTGTGTCCATAAAAGTTATGAACAGAATGGGTGACAAAGGGCAGCCTTGGCGGAGTCCAATCCTCAGTGGAAACGGGTCCGACTTACTGCCGGCGATGTGGACCAAGCTCTGGACTGATCAAACAGGGAGCGGAGCGCCACAATCAGACGGTCCGTTACCCCGTACTCTCTGAGCACTCCCCACAGGACTTCCCGAGGGACACGGTCAAATGCCTTCTCCAAGTCCACAAAGCACATGTAGACTGGTTGGGCAAACTCCCATGCACCCTCAAGGACCATGCCGAGAGTATAGAACTGGTCCACAGTTTCACGACCAGGACGAAAACCACACTGTTCCTCCTGAATCCGAGGTTCGACTTCCTGGCGTAGGCTCCTCTCCAGTACACCTGAATAAACCTTACCAGGAAGGCTGAAGAGTGTGATCCCATGATAGTTGGAACACACCCTCCGGTTCCCCTTCTTAACGAGAAGAACCACCATACCGGTCTGCCAATCCAGAGGTACCGCCCCAATGCCCATGCGTTGTTGCAGAGTTTTGTCAACCAAGACAGCCCCAAAGCATCCAGAGCCTTAAGGAACTCCGGGCGGATCTCTCCCTTGCCACCGAGTAGCTTTTTAACTACCTCGGCAACCTCAGCCCCAGAAATAGGAGAGCCCACCACAGATTCCCTAGGCACTGCTTCCTCATAGTAAGACGTGTTGGTGGGATTGAGGAGGTCTTCGAAGTATTCCCTCCACCGATCCACAACATCGGCAGTCGAGCTCAGCAGAACACCATCCGCACCATACACGGTGTTGACAGTGCACTGCTTCCCCTTCCTGAGGCGGCGGATGGTGGTCCAGAATTGCTTCCAAGCAGTGCGGGAGTCAATTTCCATGGTTTCCCCAAACTCTTCCCATGTCCGAGTTTTTGCCTCCGCTACCACTGAAGCCGCACACCGGTACCTGTCTTCTGCTTCCGGAGTCCTATGAGCCAAAATAGCCCGATAGGACTCTTTCTTCAGCTTCACAGCATCCCTCACCACTGGTGTGCACCACTATGGACTGGACTCTCACTATTATGTTAGATCCACTATGGACTGGACTTCCATTATCATGTTAGATCCACTATGGACTGGACTCGTAGTATTATTTTAGATCCACTATGGACCGAACTCTCACAATATTATGTTAGATCCACTATGGACTGGACTCTCACAATATTATTTTAGATCCACTATGGACTAGATTCTCACACTATTATGTTGAATGCACTATTGACTGGACTTTCATAATATTATATTAGATCCACTAAGGACTGGACTCTCACAATTATATGTTAGATACACTATGGACTGGACTCTCACAATATTATTTTAGTTCCACTATGGACTAGATTTTCACACTATTATGCTAGATCCACTATGGACTGGACTCTCACTATTATGTTAGGTCCACTATAGACTGGACTCTCAATATTATGTTAGATCCACTATGGACTGGACTCTCACTATTATATTAGATCCACTATGGACTTGACTCTCACTATTATATTAGATCCACTATGGACTGGACTCTCACTATTATGTTAAAACCAATATAGACTACATTCTCACAATATTATGTTGGATCCGCTATGGACTGGACTCTCACTATTATGTTAGATCCACTATGGACTGGCTTCTCACTATTATATTAGATCCACTATGGACTGGACACACAATATTTTTTTAGATCCACTATGGACTGGACTCTCACAATCATTCTCACTATTATGTTTGATCAACTATGGACGAGATTTTCAATATCATGTTAAACCACTATGGACTGGACTTTCACAATATTATGTTAGATCCACCATGGACTGGACTCTCACAATATTATATTAGATCCACTATGGACTGGACTCTCACAATATTATGTTAGATTCACTATGGACTGGACTCTCACACTATTATGTTAGATCCACTATGGACTGGAATCTCACTAGTATATTAGATCCACTATGGACTGGACTCTCACTAGTATATTAGATCCACTATGGACTGGACTCTCACTATTATGTTAAAACCACTATAGACTACATTCTCACAATATTATGTTAGATCCACTATGGACTTGACTCTCACTATCATGTTGAATCCACTATGGACTGGACTCTCATTATTATATTAGATCCACTATGGACTGGACTCTCACTCTTATGTTAGATCCACTATGGACTGGACTCTCACTATTATATTAGATCCACTATGGACTGGATTCTCACTATTATGTTAGATCCACTATGGACTGGACTCTCACAATATTACATTCGATCCACCTTGGACTGGATTCTCATTATTATGTTAGATCCACTATGGACTAGACTCTCACTATTATTTGAGATCCACTATGGACTGGACTTCCACTATCATGTTAGATCCATTGTGGCTTGTGCAGCCCTTTGAGACACTCCTGATTCCAGTCTTTCTAAGTCAACATTGATTGATTGATGGATTGACAAAAAATAAATAAATAGCATCACAACATGAGGATGTTGACAGTAATTGAGCCATTTATCTCCTCTGCTGTGCTCCCATGTTCTCCAGGCAGCTGGAACCAACACCATGATTATTTTGGTATTCCCGCCACAATTTCCTGTGGAAATGACGTTAACGCGACTCATCAATCCGATTTCACCATTAAATATTCACAACTGCAGTTCACGCGAGGCGTTGTTGTCGCTAACGACAAAGCCACCAGTATAAATAGAGCTTATCAAATAAACACGTTGCCCCTTTTTTTTTTCTTTTTTTTTTCATGTGCACGGAGCTAATAAGACTTCTTATGATGAACCAAGACTTGATGGAGTAGAAGCAGATATTCCTGTTCGTGTTAATCACTTCTATAACTAGAAATCGGTGCAACAAAACGGGGATTCTGTGTTGTCTCACAAGCCGTTTGATAAAATCCAGCACGCCAGTTAAATGCTCATAAAAACACGAGATAGAATCTCTATGATGCTTTGCTCTTATGTGTAATTTACCTTTTGTTTGTGAGAATAAAAAATCATTGTTTATTTGTTTTTACTCCAAGACTCCCCAAGCTGTTATTAACAATCCGTAAAATACAAGTCAAGAAAAGTTAGTCCTTTGTTTTCTTTTAGGGTGCCACGACTTTCAATGGAATGATGTACCGGCATAGCTCGGTTGGTAGAGTGGCCGTGCCAGCAATTTGAGGGTTGCAGGTTCGATTCCCGCTTCCGCCTTCCTAGTCACTGCTGTTGTGTCCTTGGGCAAGGCAGTTTACCCACCTGCTCCCAGTGCCACCCACACTGGTTTAAATGTAACTTAGATATTGGGTTTCACTATGTAAAAGCGCTTTGAGTCACTTGAGAAAAGCGCTATATAAATATAATCCACTTCACTTCACTTCACTACTATTTACTTAAAAAAAATGTAAAATAAACATATCAATTGATACATTTAGTATTAATATAGAGCTCCCACTGCTGGTTCAATGTGTCATACTACTTTCCTAAAGTACAACCCCCGTTTCCATATGAGTTGGGAAACTGTGTTAGATGTAAATATAAACAAAATACAAATCATTTTCAACCCATATTCAGTTGAATATGCTACAAAGACAACATATTTGATGTTCAAACTGCAAAATTTTTTTTAAGTGCAAATAATCATTGACTTTAGAGTTTGATGCCAGCAACACGTGACAAAGAAGTTGGAAAAAGTGGCAATAAATACTGAAAAAGTTGAGGGATGCTCATCAAACACTTATTTGGAATGTCCCACAGGTGTGCAGGCTAATTGGGAACAGGTGGGTGCCATGATTGGGTATAAAAACAGCTTCCCAAAAAACGCTCGGTCTTTCACAAGAAAGGATACACCCCTTTGTCCACAACTCCGTGAGCAAATAGTCAAACAGTTTAAGTCCAACGTTTCTCAAAGAAATTTAGTGATTTCAACATTTACGGTCCATAATATCATAAAAAAGTTCAGAGAAACTGGAGAAATCACCTCACGTAAGCGGCATGGCCGGAAACCAACATTTAATCGATCCTTCAGACAGCACTGTATCAAAAACCGACATCAGTCTCTAAAGGATATCACCACATGGGCTCAGGAACACTTCAAAAAACCACTGTTACTAAATACAGTTTGTCGCTACATCTGTAAGTGCAAGTTAAAGCTCTACTATGCAAAGTGTACGGCATTTATCAACAACATCCAGAAAAGCCGCCGGCTTCGCTGGGCCTAAGATCATCTAAGATGGACTGATGCAAAGTGGAAAAGTATTTGTGTTCTGACAAGTCCAAATTTCAAATGTTTTTTGGAAATATTCGACATCGTGTCATCCGGACCAAAGGGGAAGTGAACCATGCAGACTGTTATCGACGTAAAGTTCAAAAGCCAGCATCTGTGATGGTATGGGGGTGCATTAGTGCCCAAGGCATGGGTAACTTACACATCTGTGAAGGCACCATTAATGCTGAAAGGTACATACAGGTTTTGGAACAACATATGCTGCCGTTTAAGTGCCGTCTTTTTCATGGACGCCCCTGCTTATTTCAGCAAGACAATGCCAAGCCACATTCAGCACGTGTTACAACAGCATGGGTTCGTAAAAAAAGAGTGCGGGTACTTTCCTGTTCCGCCTGCAGTCCAGACCTGTCTCCCATCGCAAATGTGTGGCGCATTATGAAGCGTAAAATACGACAGCGGAGACCCCGGACTGTTGAACGACTGAAGCTCTACATAAAACAAGAATGGGAAAGAATTCCACTTTCAAAGCTTCAACAATTAGTTTCCTCAGTTTCCAAACGTTTATTGAGTGTTTTTAAAAGAAAAGGTGATGTAACACAGTGGTGAGCATGCCCTTTCCCAACTACTTTGGCACATGTTGCAGCCATGAAATTTTAAGTTAATTATTATTTGCAAAAAAAAAAAGTTCATGAGTTTGAACATCAAATATTTTGTCTATGTAGTGCATTCAATTGAATATGGGTTGAAAATAATTTGCAAATCATTGTATTCTGTTTATATTTACATCTAACACAATTTCCCAACTCATTTGGAAACGGGGTTTGTAAGAAATAGGTCTGATGTTGTTAGTTTTACCGTTACCTTGTTTACATTTCTTTACACAAAGTCCTGGGAATAAATGTGTACTGTCATTTTCCAACTATACGCCACTTCTTTTTCCCCATGCTTTGAATCCTGCGGCTTATGGAACAACGCGGCTAATTTATGGAGTTTTCTCCGCTGACGGCCATAAAGGGGCTGGGCGGGTTTTCAACAAGTCAAATTTAAGACTTCTTCAGACTATTTCTGTTATGTTTGACTAAAAGGGAGGTGACGGCAAACGAACACCAGGTGGCAGTATCTCCAAAGATTTATTATATATAGTAAATATATACATAAATCTGTAGTACTACTAATAATAATAATAATACTATTACTGCTAATGAATAAACCAAGGAAATGAAGTCTGATCAAAACTCAAGTGTGTATGGTGTAAGGCTATGTGTGTAGATTAGCTGAAGGATGTCTTACCAAAATGTTGACGGAAGTGAAGTAACGCGGAAGTCCGTGGGAAAACGTGTCCAAGCGTGGGGTCGAGAATCCAAAAGGCAGTCCGGGGGGGCAAGGGGAACAACAGGGGATCCAGGAGAAACACGGGATGAGTCAGGTACAGATGGCTATAATCCGGCCAGTGATGGCAGGTTGTCCAGGTCTATAAAGGCAGCTCCGTCATTACCATCAGGTGTGAAGTTTGCAGGTGACTGATTGCAGCTGGCAGCTGCTCCAGGGCGGGGACGCGCGCGGCTCGTTCCTGGATGTGTGCGCCCGTGGGCGTGCCCCGAGTGGCGCACAGATGGACGAGCGGCGCTGGCAGGGGTCTGAACCGTAACAGTACCCCCCTTCTTATGGACAGCTTCCAGATGTCCCACAGGTCGAAACACCAAGAGCACAGGAACAAAAGTCAAGGGAGGGCGGAGGGGCGAACTGGTGGTGGGTCGCCAGCCCAAGTGTCCCCGAATCCACCGGGGACGAGTCTGGTGGCGACGGCGAGTAGAATGCAGCTGACGCCGGCGAGGCGGGCAACCAAGGAACGGGCACCATCTTGGAAGTCGTGGAGGCGGACGCGAGTGACGCCATGGTGCGTCTCGCCAGAAACGAGGAGGTGATGTCTGAAGCGTAGAGGCATAGGAAGACGGCGGCGTGAAGGCAGCGGACGTCATCTGCGGCGTGGAAGCAGCAGACGTCAAAGCCAAAGACGAGGAGGGCAGCTGAGGAGCTGGCCGATTTACTGAAGTCGGCGCTACAGGCCGAGGGGCAGAGGTCGAGGCCAGCCTGGGAGCTGGTGGAGACACAGGGGCCAGCCAGGGAGCTGGTGGAAACGAGGGGTTCAGCCTTGGGGCTGGCACTAGTTCGGGTGCTAGCTCAGGGACTGCCGCTAGCTCGGAGGCTAGCTCGGAGACTACCGCTAGCTCGGGTACTGCTGCTAGCTCGGGTACTGCCGCTAGCTCGGAGGCTAGCTCGGGGACTGTCGCTAGCTCGGGGGCTAACTGTGGGGCTGGTGCTAACTCAGGGGCTAGCTCGGGGACAGACGCTAGCTCGGAGGCTAACTGTGGGGCTGGTGCTAGTTCGGGCGCTAACCTGGGGACTGGTGCCAGCTCAGAGGCTAGTCTGGGGACTGGAGCTAGCTCGGTCGCTAGCCAGGGAACTGGTGCTAGTTCGGAGGCTAGCCAGGGAACTGGTGGCTGTGGCTGAGAAAAGCGGAAGACAGGTGGAATTAGTTTGGCAGGGGGTAGCCTGTCTGGGTGCCACTGCGCCGCCACACCAGCACAGCCACCAGTACTATCCCCCCCCTCCAAAATTGGATGCCAGACGCTTCCTGCAGACTGAGGAACAGTCTCTAAGGGTGGAAAGAGGGTGTCCAGGCGACGAGAAAATTCCTCTTTGCTAATATTGCTACTGAACATCCCCTTCCAAGACATGTTGACGGGACAAGACAAATCCTCCCGTGTGGAGCAAAAAAAAAAGAAAAAGACAGTGAATGGGAGAAGAGGAGGAGAAAGAAAAAAAATTCACAGGGGGCTGAACGAAAGTCACTGGGGCAGGGCTAAGGTACCGTCAGGTCCCTAATCAATTGGCCGGATTATAACTGTTATGTTTGACTAAAAGGGAGGTGACGGCAAACGAACACCAGGTGGCAGTATCTCCAAAGATTTATTATATATAGTAAATATATACATAAATCTGTAGTACTACTAATAATAATAATAATACTATTACTGCTAATGAATAAACCAAGGAAATGAAGTCTGATCAAAACTCAAGTGTGTATGGTGTAAGGCTATGTGTGTAGATTAGCTGAAGGATGTCTTACCAAAATGTTGACGGAAGTGAAGTAACGCGGAAGTCCGTGGGAAAACGTGTCCAAGCGTGGGGTCGAGAATCCAAAAGGCAGTCCGGGGGGGCAAGGGGAACAACAGGGGATCCAGGAGAAACACGGGATGAGTCAGGTACAGATGGCTATAATCCGGCCAGTGATGGCAGGTTGTCCAGGTCTATAAAGGCAGCTCCGTCATTACCATCAGGTGTGAAGTTTGCAGGTGACTGATTGCAGCTGGCAGCTGCTCCAGGGCGGGGACGCGCGCGGCTCGTTCCTGGATGTGTGCGCCCGTGGGCGTGCCCCGAGTGGCGCACAGATGGACGAGCGGCGCTGGCAGGGGTCTGAACCGTAACAATTTCTAAGACCATAATGAATATAAATTATGATTTGTGACGCACTGATTTGATTTAATTATTTAAAATATAAGGCAAGGCTATGGCAAACATTCGGTAGGTATGTCTTTATTTTCATTACACAAATACAACTGAACTTTTTTTTTCTGCTCAAACCCGTTCATGGACAGTCCATAGTGGATCTAACATAACAGTGAGAGTCCAGTCCATAGTGGATCTAACATAACAGTGAGAGTCCAGTCCATAGTGGATCTAATATAATAGTGAGAGTCCAGTCCATAGTGGATCCAACATAATAGTGAGAGTCCAGTCCATAGTGGATCCAACATAATGTTGTGAGAGTGCAGTTCATGGTGGATCTAACATAATAGTGAGGGTCCAGTCCATAGTTGATCCAACATAATAGTGAAAGTCCAGTCCATAGTGGATCTAACATAATAGTGAGAGTCCAGTCCATAGTGGATCTAACATAATAGTGAGGGTCCAGGCCATAGTGGATCTAACATAATAGTGAGAGTCCAGTCCATAGTGGATATAATATAATAGTGGGAGTCCAGTCCATGGTGGATCTAATATACTAGTGAGAGTCCAGTTCATAGTTGATCTAACATAATAGTGAGAGTCCAGTCCATAGTTGATCTAACATAATAGTGAGAGTCCAGTCCATAGTGGATCTAACATAATAGTGAGAGTCCAATCCATAGTGGATCTAGCATAATAGTGAGAGTCCAGTCCATAGTGGATCTAACATATTAATGAGAGTCCAGTCCATAGTGGATCCAGCATAATAGTGATAGTCCAGTCCATAGTGGATCTAACATTATATTGTGAGAGTCCAGTCCATAGTGGATCCAGCATAATAGTGAGAGTCCAGTCCATAGTGGATCTAACATAATATTGTGAGAGTCCAGTCCATAGTGGATCCAGCATAATAGTGGGAGTCCAGTCTGTAGTGGATTTAACATAATAGTGTGAGAGAGTTCAGTCCATAGTACATCTAGCATAATAGTGTGAGAGTCCAGTCCATAGTGGATCTAACATAATATTGTGAGAGTCCAGTCCATAGTGGATCTAACATAGAACTGTTTTCTTACAAAAGGTGCAGTGGGATTCATATAGAATAGAATAGAATAGAATAGAATAGAATAAAGTGTCAGTAAAGGTAACACAACAACATATTGTCCGGCAAAGGCACTGTTAGCATCTCTGCTAAAGCTACATGGTTACCTTTTTGCAGTGGTGTTGCGGCTGTCAGAATGGAACAAACAGTAAAACATCCACACTACCGCTCGTGTATCCGCACAAAGACGTAAAAAAACCAGAGTGCAGACAGAGATTGTCCAATAATGGCTGGCAAGCCTCGAACAGAACTTGGATGACATTCCTATTTGCTCCGATCATTTTGTATTCGTTATGTCGGAAAACATTTGACCTTTTGTTGTGAAGGACCAGTTTTTTATTAAAGCTTGACAAGTTGACATTTGCAAATCTCCCCTGATTTCCTAACACCGTAAACTGAGTGCAAACTCTAAGCAGACATCATTTATTGCTTTTAATGGCAGTTGCTGTACAAACTTGGACAAAATATTAGGCACGAGAAGCTATTGGAATAAATAATGGAAATAATATATGAAGAATTATGTTTTTTCTATAGTTTTACTGATGTCAGTACACTACTACCATAGAGAAAGTACATTATATTGCCAAAAGTATTAGGCAACAACATATGAACGTCGCTTCTCTTTTACGTGGGATTTACAATATTAACTATGAATAATAAAACACTGAATATTAACAACATATGAACATTGCCTCTCTTTTACATGGATTTATAATATTAACTATGAACAATAAAACACTGAATATTAACCAGCATATGAACTTTACTTCTCTTTTATGTAGGATTTACAATATCAACTATGTAAAATAAAACACTGAATATTAACAACATATGAACATCTCTCCTCTTTTACGTGGGATTTACAATATTAACTTTGAACAACAAAACACTGAATATTAATAACATATAAACATCGCCTCTCTTTTATGTAGGATTTACAATATCAACTATGTAAAATAAAACACTGAATATTAACAACATATGAACATCTCTCCTCTTTTACATGGATTTATAATATTAACTATGAACAATGAAACACTGAATATTAACCAGCATATAAACTTTGCTTCTCTTTTATGTAGGATTTACAATATTAACTATGAACAATAAAACACTGACTATTAACAACATATAAATGTCGCTTTTCCCTTACGTGAGATTTACAATATTAACTTTGAACCATAAAACACTGAATATTAACAACATATGAACGTCACTCCTCTTTTATGTGGGATTTACAATTTAAACTATGAACAATAATACACTGAATATTAACAACATATGAATGTCGCTCCTCTTTTACATGGATTTATAATATTAACTATGAATAATAAAACACTGAAAATTAACAACATATGAACGACACTTCTCTTTTACGTGGGATTTACAATATCAACTATGAACAATAAAACACTGAATATTGACAACATATGTACATTGCTTCTCTTTTACAATATTAACTAAGAATAATAAAACACTGAATATTAACAACATATACACATTGCCTCTCTTTTACATGGATATATAATATTAACTATGAACAATAAAACACTGATTATTAACCAGCACAAAAAATGTGCTTCTCTTTTATGTAGGATTTACAATATTAACTATGAACAATAAAACACTGACTATTAACAACATATAAACGTCACTTTTCCCTTAGGTGAGATTTACAATATTAACTATGAACAAAAAAACACTGAATATTAACAACATATGAACATTGCTTTTCCTTTACTAGTAATTTACACTATTAACTATGAACAATAAAACACTAAATATTAACAACATTTGAACGACACTTCTCTTTTACGTGGGATTTACAGTATTAACTATGAATAATAAAACACTGAATATTAACAACATATGTACATCGCTTTACCTTTACGTGAGATATACAATATTAACTATGACCAATAAAACACTGAATATTAACAAAATATGAACATCGCTCCTTTTTTTACGTGAGATTCACAATATTAACTATGAACTATAAAACTCTGAATATTAAAAACTAAACTAACCACATTTGAACGACGCTTCTCTTTTACGTTGGATTTACAATAATGCTATGAAGAATAAAACACTGAATATTAACAACATATGAACATTGCTTCTCCTTTACTAGTAATTTACAATATTAACTATGAAAAATATAAAACACTGAATATTCACAACATTTGAACAACGCTTCTCTTTTACGTGGGGTTTACAATATTCTCTATGAACAATAAAACACTGATTATTAACGACATATAAACGTCGCTTTTCCTTTACGTGAGATTTACAATATTACCTATGAACTATAAAACTCTGAATATTAAAAACATACTAACCACATTTGAACGACGCTTCTCTTTTACGTTGGATTTACAATAATGCTATGAAGAATAAAACACTGAATATTAACAACATATGAACATTGCTTCTCCTTTACTAGTAATTTACAATATTAACTATGAACAATAAAACACTGACTATAAACAAAATACGAACATCGTTTCTCTTTGACGTGAGATTTACAATATTAACTATGAACAATAAAACACTGAATATTAACAACATATGAATATTGCTTCTCCTTTACTAGTAATTTACAATATTAACTATGAAAAATATAAAACACTGAATATTCACAACATTTGAACAACGCTTCTCTTTTACGTGGGGTTTACAATATTCTCTATGAACAATAAAACACTGATTATTAACGACATATAAACGTCGCTTTTCCTTTACGTGAGATTTACAATATTACCTATGAACAATAAAACACTGAATATTAACAACGTATAAACGTTGCTTCTCTTTTACGTTGGATTTAAAATATTAACTATCAACAATAATACACTGAATATTAACATGTGAACATTGCTTCTCCTTTACTAGTAATTTACAATATTAACTATGAACAATAAAACACTGAACATCAACAACATATGAACGCCGCTCCTCTTTTATGTGGGATTTACAATTTAAACTATGAACAATAAAACACTGAATATTAACAACATATGAACAACGCTTCTCTTTTACGTCGGATTTACAATATCAACTATGAACATTAAAACACTGAATATTGACAACATATGTACATTGCTTCTCTTTTACATGGGATTTAAAATATTAACTATGAACAATAAAACACTGAATATTAACAACATATGAACATTGCTTCTCCTTTATTAGTAATTTACAATATTAACTATGAACAATAAAACACTGAATATTAACAACATATGAACATCGCTCCTCTTTTAAGTGGGTTTTACAGTATTAACTTTGAACAATAAAACACTGAATATTAACAACATATGAATGTCGCTCCTCTTTTACATGGAATTTACAATATTAACTATGAATAATAAAACACTGAATATTAACAACATATGAACACCGCCTCTCTTTTACATGGATTTATAATATTAACTATGAACAATAAAACACTGAATATTAACAACATATGAACGTCGCTTTTCTTTTATGTAGGATTTACAATATCAACTATGAACAATAAAACACTGAATATTAACAACATATGAACGTCGCTTCTCTTTTAAGTGGGATTTACAGTATTAACTATGAACAATAAAACACGGAATATTGACATCATGTGAACGTCGGTCCTCATTTATTTCTCAGGCCAGCTCCTCCATAGTTGTTTATCTTTTACAACCACGCAAAACACCACAAAAATGTAAAAAACATCAACATATAAAGGTTAAGTGGAATAAACATCTAAAATATGATGTAAAAACCTGTTTCTGGTCTGAGCTGCTGTGAATTAGATTACCGTACGGAAGTAATAACTCCTACAACACTCAAAAGTGCAGATTTCAAGCTTTGAAATGCTTTGTATAGTTCAAGACTTACGGTCATTTAAAAACATCATAATGCCGGCGACAGTTTTGATGTTAAAAGTCCGAATTAAAAATCATAATGGGCCGCACGTATTTTGCCCTGGACTTCATTCATTCTGGATCTCGACAGACTATAAGCTTAGCAAGTTCATTCTGAAGTTAACATTATGCTTCTGGCTGGACTATAAATAAGCACTTCACAAAAAAGCATTAGACAGAAACGGCGCTATCAGACACTTCCCTTCATGTCTATCTCTCGTTTAATTAGTGCGCTTGATGGATTGCACGCCAAATCCAAAATCCGGTCCAAAAGCTAACCGGTTAGGGAGCAAAAAAATTAAATCTGAAACATTGGCACATCACTAAGAATTCTCCCTGAGTGAGTCAAAGCCTTGTTTTGTTCCTCATAACGGCGGACGGCATTGAAGAGTCCTCATAAAGTGATTCCTTTATGCTGTCAGACGCTCGTTCAGGGGAAAAAAAAAAAGGTTTTCTTCAACATGAGACGAAAATGCATCGTCTTTTTTTTTTTCGACAACATTTGTCAACTTTTTGCAGCCGGTGTACCGCGGAGACACATTAACGCCATAGTTAAACTTCTTATTACGCATTAACACAGTGATTATTACATGTTGACTTTATTAGCAGGGCACCGTTACTCACTATAGTCCACTAACGAGGTCCTCTTTTTCAAGTCACATGCAGCTGACCCTTGCTTTATTGCCTGAGCAGAAATACACTAATGGCCACCTGCCTTGACTCACATATGAACTTAAAGTGCCATTCCATTCCTAACCCATAGGGTTAAATATGATGTCGGTCCACCTTTTGCAGCTATTACAGCTTCAACTCTTCTGGGAAGGCTGTCCACAAGGTTGCGGAGTGTGTTTATAGGAATTTTCCACCAGGCCTCCGTTTTAAGTCATCCAAATGGTGTTCTATTGGGTTAGGGTCAAGACTCTGTGCAGGCCAGTCAAGTTAACCGACACCGGACCCTGTCATGCATGTCTTTATGAACTTTGCTTTGTTCCCTGGTCCACAGTCATGTTGGAAGAAGAAGGGGCCCGCTCCGAACTGTTCCTACAAGGTTGGGAGCAACATTTTTTTGTTATCCTGGAACCATAATTCCTCCTCCACCTAATTTCACCCGGTAATTCATCAGTCCAGAGAAGGCCTCTCTGCTGCTCTAGAGTCCTAACCCATAGGGTTCAATATGATTTTGGTCCATCTTTTGCAGCTATTACAGCTTCAACTCTTCTGGGAAGGCTGTCCACAAGGTTGCGGAGTGTGTTTATAGGAATTTTCCACCATGCATTAGTGAGGTCACACACTAATGTTGGCGGAGAAGGCCTGGCTCTCAATCTCCATTCTAATTCATCCCAAAGGTGTTCTATTGGGTTCAGGTCAGGACTCTGTGCAGGCCGGTCAAGTTCATTCTATTATCCACGTCTTCATGGACCTTGCTTTGTGCACTGGTGCACAATCATGTTGGAAGAGGAAGGGGCCCGCTCCAAACAGTTCCCACAAGGTTGGGAGCATGTGAATTGTGAATTATATTTATATAGCGCTTTTCTCAAGTGACTCAAAGTGCTTTACATAGTGACACCCAATATCTAAGTTACATTTAAACCAGTGTGGGTGGCACTGGGAGCAGGTGGGTAAAGTGTCTTGCCCAAGGAGACAACGGCAGTAACTAGGATGGCACAAGCGGGAATCGAACCTGCAACTCTCAAGTTGCTGGCACGGCCACTCTACCAACCGAGCTATGCTAGGCCTCTCTGCTGCTCTAGAGTCCTAACCCATAGGGTTCAATATGATTTTGGTCCATCTTTTGCAGCTATTACAGCTTCAACTCTTCTGGGAAGGCTGTCCACAAGGTTGCGGAGTGTGTTAATAGGAATTTTCCAACATTCTTCCAAAAGAAGAGCACACACTGATGTTGGTGGAGAAGGCCTGGCTGTCAGTCTCCGTTCTAATTCATCCCAAAGGTGTTCTATTGGGTTCAGGTCAGGACTCTGTGCAGGCCAGTCAAGTTCATTCTATCATCCACGTCTTTATGGCCCTTGCTTTGTGCACTGGTGCACAGTCATGGTGGAAGAGGAAGGCGCCCGCTCTAAATGCTTCCCACAAGGTTGGGAGCATGAAATCATCCAACATTTTTTTGGAATCCTGGAGCATTCAAAGTTCCTTTCACTGGAAATGAGGGGCCGAGCCCAACTCCTGAAAAACAACCTCTACTTAAACAAGTTGAAAAAACTTATTCGGGTGTTACCATTTAGATGTCAATAGTATGGAATATGTATTGTACTGTGCAATCTACTAATACAAGTTTCAATTGATCAATCAATCAAAAGTATAATTCCTCCTCCACTAAATTTCACACTCAGCACAAGGCAGTCTGAAATGTGGCATTTTCCTGGCAACGGTTTACTCTGGAATATTTAGGACCGAGGACATATTTCATGACTGGATTTGATGCACAGGTTCCACACTGGAAATCACTGAGAGCGGCCCATTCTTTCACAAATGTTTGTAGAAACAGTCTCCATGCCAAAGTGCTTGATTTTAGGACACCTGATTCTGATCATTTGCATGGATGGCCAAAAACTTTTGGCAATATAGTGCACATTTGTACTTGTGAAGCCTTCATGAATGTTCTATTTGCTCCATCTTGAATTTGGAACCGTAAATATGCACAAACCCCCCTTAGGCCCGAACACAGACACTATTGGATTATGAAAGACATCAATATTCAGTTTCTCCCCGACAGCTTGGAATGGATCATTCTAGTAATTCTGGACATTACAAGTTGTATGATTCATCTGAGCTCCAGCATTCTATTTATTTTATATCCAACATTTTATCTAGTTTTTATCCAGCAACCATATCACAGTATATATTCCCAAAGGACAATTCTATAAAAAAAAAAAAGGTGCAACTTTCACTTACTGCCAGTGAAAAAAGGATAAGTGTCATGGTAACCATGGAAACAAAAGTACCTAACCACACACCTCCTGTACTTACAACGTCCATTATGGGGTACTGAATTTGATACTGTTTCTTCTCAGGGAATAAAACACACTGGTCAATCTTAAATTCTTTCGGATGACATACAGTTGAGTAAGAAGGACCACCAAGACAGAATAGCAATATTACTAAAGCTTCAGGAGACCAGTTCCAATATTACTAAAGCTTCAAGAGACCAGTTCCAATATTACTAAAGCTTCAGGGGACCAGTCCTAACAATGCTACAAAAACAGAATCAAGAAGCGGTCTGAAAAATCAAGCATAAAAGAGTCAGCATATTTAGTACAAAAACAGACTGGAAAGACATACAGCATTTTTGTTCTAAACTGATAAGGCCTACTTTACAAAAAGGGAGTACAATTTCCTCCCAATAAACAGAGTTTACTAACAAACATAAGGATAATGCACAACGTGTACACATACTACAAAATACTAGCTGTTTCAAACTTGACTATGGATAAAGATAGAACACTTAAAATACATCTGCATTCTCCACATTTTTAGGTGCCGGTCAAATCCGTCTGTACTACCGGGCATCGATTTACGTAAAATGAAACGGTTCCAACACTTCAATACCTTTGCTCAATTGGGGCCCAAAGCAGAATGTTACTCTCACAAATTACATGAAATTATTTTTACCGTATTTTTCTGACATTCACATTAACATCCTCAATTCAGATCCCACATAAGGGCAAGGAAAAACTCACAACCCAGTGGGATGTCAATGTGAATGACGATGAAAAAACAGATGTGGGTGACCCCCCCCCCCCAAAGAAAGTCCGGACGTTAAAGTGCATCCGGCAGTGGAGGCTCCTCTATGGGGTCTTGGGGCACTAGGAGGTTAACCCCTTTACTAATGTTACCCAAGTGGCCCTTGGCAAAGGCCTAGTACCTGACTGCCCTCTAGACATGGATACGGTGAAGACCTCAATGGCGGAGCAGGCAGAAGACGGTAGATTAAGAACTACCACAACACCCGTGATGAGACCCAACTCTACATGCCCCTAAAGCTGACCAACACGCCGGACTGTAATCAGCTGGAGGCGTGTCTTAATGGAATTAAACAATGGATGTACGCTAACTTTTTGCAACTCAACGCCCCAAAAAACGAAATGCTGATTATCGGTCCTGCTAGACACCGACCTCTATTTAATAAAACAACTGTAACATTCAACAACTAATAATTAAACAAGGCAATTCTGCAAAGAATCTCGTTATTATCTTCGACCCAACTCTCTCCTTTGAGTAAAATATTAAAGCGTTACTAAAACGGCCTTCTTTCATCTCCGTAATATCGCAAAAATTGGCTCCATTTTGTCTCGGCTACTGTAACGTATTATTTTCGGGTCTCCCCATGTCTAGCATTAAAAGATTACAGTTGGTACAAAATGCGGCTGCTAGACTTTTGACAAGAACAAGAAAGTTTGATCATATTACGCCTGTACTGGCTCACCTGCACTGGCTTCCTGTGCACTTAAGATGTGACTTTAAGGTTTTACTACTTACGTATAAAATACTACACGGTCTAGCTCCATCCTATCTTGCCGATTGTATTGTACCATATGTCCCGGCAAGAAATCCGCGTTCAAAGAACTCCGGCTTATTAGTGATTCCTAAAACCCAAATGTTGGACAATTCCATGCTCCAGATGTAGCGACCAACTGTAATTACTGACAGTGGTATTATGAAGTGTTCCTGGGTCTATGTGGTGATATCCTTTACACACTGATGTCGGTTGTTGATGCAGTACCACCTGAGGGCTCAAAGGTCCGTAATATCATCGTTTACGTGCAGTGATTTCTCCAGATACTCTGAACCTTTTGATGATTTTACGGATTGTAGATGGTAAAATCCCTAAAGTCCTTGCAATAGCTTGTTGAGAAATGTTGTTCAAAAACTGTTCGACAATTTGCTTTCAAAGTGGTGACCCTCACTCCATCCTTGTTTGTGAATTACTTAGCATTTCAGCGAAGCTGCTTTTATACCCAATCATGGCACCCACCTGTTCCCAATTAGCCTGCACACCTGTGAGATGTTCCATATAAGTGTTTGATGAGCGTTCCTCAACTTTATCAGTATTTATTGCCACCTTTCCCCAACTTTTTTGTCACGTGTTGCTGGCATTAAATTCTAAAGTTAATGATTACTTGCAAAAGAATAAATGTTTATGAGTTTGAACATTAAATATGTTGTCTTTGTAGCATATTCAACTGAATATGGGTTGAAAAGGATTTGCAAATCATTGTATTCCGTTTATATTTACATCGAACGCAATTTCCCAACTCATATGGAAACGGGGTTTGTATGAAACAAGCTCCAACATAGTTGCAGTGCGACTTTTAATCCGGTGTGCCTTATATATGAAACAAGCTCGAAAATAGGCCATTCATCGGCGGTGCGCCTTATAATCCGGTGCACCTTATATATGAAACACGCTCAAAAACAGACCATTAATGGCACCCCAGACCATTACTGATTGTGGAAAATTGACACTGGACTTCAGGCAATGTGGATTCTGTGCCTCTCCTGTCTTCCTCCAGACTCTGGGACCTTGATTTCCAAAGGAGATACAAAATTTACTTTCATCTGAAAACATAACTTTGGACCACTCAGCAGCAGTCCAGTCCTTTTTGTCTTGAGCCCAGGCGAGACGCTTTTGACGTTGTCTCTTATTCAAGAGTGGCTTTACACAAGGAATGCGACAGCTGAAGCCCATATCTTGCATACGTCGGTGCGTGGTGGTTCTTGAAGCACTGACTCCAGCTGCAGTCCACTCTTTGCGGATCTCCCCCACATTTTTGAATCGGTTTTGTTTGACAATCCTCACCAGGGTGCGGTTATCCCTCTTGCGCGTGCACTTTTTTCTACCACATCTTTGTCTTCTCTTCGCCTCTCTATTAATGTGCTTGGACACAGAGCTCTGCGAACATCCAACCTCTTTGGCAATGACCTTTTGAGTCTTGCCCTCCTTCTTTAAAGTATCAATGGTCATCTTTTGGACAGTTGTCAAGTCAGCAGTCTTCCCCATGATTGTGTGTCATACAGAATCAAAACGAGAGACCATTTAAAGCATGGGTGTCGAACTCTGGCCCGCGGGCCAAATCTGGCCCACCGTGTAATTTAATTTGGCCCTTGAGGCAATATCAGATTAACATTAGAGCTGGCCCGCCAGTATTATACAGCATCGGTGCCTTTTAACACCGCATTCCCCGCTGATACTCATACTTGCCAACCCTCCCGATTTTCGCGGGAGACTCCCGAAGTTCAGTGTCCATCCCGAAAATATCCCGGGGCAACCATTCTCCTGATTTTCTCCCGATTTCCACCCGGACAACAATTTTGGGTGCGTGCCTTAAAGGCCCTGCCTTTAGCGTTCTCTACAGCCTGTCATCACGTCCGCTTTTCCTCAATACAAACTGCATGCCGGCCCAATCACATAATATATGCAGTTTTACACACACACAAGTGAATGCAAGGCATACTTGGTCAACAGCCATACAGGTCACACTGAGGGTGGCCGTATAAACAACTTTAACACTGTTACAAATATGCGCCACACTGTGAAGCCACACCAAACAAGAATGACAAACACATTTCGGGAGAACATCCCCATTCCCATTGGATCCACTATGGACTGGACCTTCACAATATCATGTTAGACCCGCTCGACATCCATTGCTTTCGATCTCCCCTGGGGGTTGCCCACATATGCGGTCCTCTCCAAGGTTTCTCATAGTCACTGTCACCGACGTCCGATTGGGGTGAGTTTTTCCTTGCCCTTATGTGGGCTCTGTACCGCGGATGTCGCTGTGGCTTGTGCAGCCCTTTGAGACACTTGTGATTTAGGGCTATATAAATAAACATTGATTGATTGATTGATCGTAACACAACATAAACACAACAGAACAAATACGCCGAAACCCTTGCAGCATTAACTGCTATACTCCCCACCCCCCACACACACACACAACACAACCCCGCCCACCTCATTATTTTATTTTCAAATTTATCAGCCTGTGGAAAAAGTTAATGTTGATATTTATAAATGTTTTATAACATTTTAATTTATCATACCATTGATGTTTTTCCATTTATTTTTTGAAAGTTGATTTTGCACTATTAAGTGATATAAGCGTTGCTTGCTCCATATTCAGTGTTAAAGCAAATCAGTGTCGCAAACTGAGCAATAATTAATGTTTTATTCATGCGCTTTTTCTTGCTACTTCAAGGCTTGAATGTTTAATTCATTCATTATTGTTATTTTATTTTCAAATTTATTATTAACCTGTGGAAAAAGTTGATTTTGATATTTACCTCAGAAGGCTGCAAATAGAAAAGAGGCATTCAATTTTGATTTAAATTTTATTTGATACGTCATTGATATTTTTTTATTATTATTATTATTATTATTATTATTTGAAACTCGGTTTTGCATGTCACTATAAAGTTATATAAGCCTTGCTTGTTCAATATTCAATGCAAAACTTGTTTGGGTCCCTATTTGTTCAACCTTGGCCCGCGACTTTGTTCAGTTTTAAGTTTTGGCCCACTCTGTATTTGAGTTTGACACCCCTGATTTAAAGGCTTTTCCAGTTGTTTTGAGTTAGTTAGCTAATTAGAATGTGGCACCAGGTGTCTTCAATATCTGACCTTTTCACCATATTCTAATTTTCTGAGATGTTGAATTTAGGGTTTTCATTGGTTGTCAGCTATAATCATCTCCTTTTTGGCAAAAAAAACACTTGAAATGTATCAGTCTGTTTGGAATGAATGTATACATTCTACAAGTTTGACTTTTTAAATGGAATTAATGAAATAAATTAACTTTTTCATGATATTCTAATAATATGACCAGCACCTGTATATGAAACAAGTTCGAAAATAGACCATTCATCGGCAGTGCGCCTTATAATCCGGAAAATACGATACCTGCATGAATTCCCAGAAGCAGAGAATTGGTACCGTATCAGTTCGAATGTAAAAACTACCAATCTCGAGTCGGGCCCAACATAAAATTCAGCTTAGGGCCCCAATTTGGTAAGGTCACGGTGACGGTTCTGATTTTTGGAATGCACTAAACGTTTGGCGATAAAGGTTGAGTCAAGATTCTTTCTTTTGTTGTGTTGGTTCCAATAGTTCTCAATCAGCTAACAATCTCAACAGTTCTTACACATTCAAAAAGTTGTTTCCTACCAGTTCTTTATTGAAACAAGGCCAACAATTTCGACTCAAAGTAACGTCTCGAAATCAAAAAGGCAATTCACCTGTTCATTTTTTTCCTCTCTCAAAAGCCGCGGGGATGTGATCATTCCATCGATTACAAAGGCAAAAAAAAAATAAAAAAATTGTATCAGCAGCTAATTAGCGGCCCCGGTAGCAAAGTCGATGAATAATGCATGCTCGGATGATTCGTTTCAGGTGTTTTGACTGATTGAAGGGATATGACTGACGCAGCTACAAAGCAAATAGCAGGAACAGGGAATGGGACGGAGGATGGGAGCGGTATTTTTAAAAAGGTGATTTATATTTTAAATCAGCTAGAAGGTCAAGCTTCACAGTGTCTTGGCTGAATGACCAGGTATCGGACAATTCGGTTTCCTTGGATGAAACCTCGCCCATCCATGCGGACTGGACACTGGCCGACAGTTAGTGGGCGGTCATACAAACCGAGAGTTAGTGGGCGGCCAGACAAAGCAACTGTCTTGGTTGCTTTGTTGGGTCTGCTCCTGTTTCTGGCCATTCTCCCCCCACCTTGGAGCACCGCTTTAGTTACGGCGCATTCGACCATTCCCGCCTCTGCGGGAGCGCCTAAAAGCTCCGCTGAGGGCACAGCAGGACATGCCTGCTGAGACCGCGGCCACGAGCCTCCATAGCCGGAGGCAATCAACAATCAGCGCACCTGGTCTTGCTGAAGAGCAGCTCTATAAAGGCTCGCCTAAGGGACTACTCGTAGCCTCTGTTTACAGTAAGATTTGCGTGTCTGGCTCCTCATGTTCCCTCGTTCCCTGTACTTACTTGTCCGTGTCGTTTCCCTGTTCTCCCCCCGGCACCTGACTGCCTTCCTCGAAGCTCGACTACCCCCCGCTACTCAGTGGCCTAGTGGTTAGAGTGTCCGCCCTAAGATCGGTAGGTCGTGAGTTCAAATCCATAAAAATGGGACCCATTACCTACCTGCTTGGCTCTCAGCATTAAGGGTTGAAATTGGGGGTTAAATCACCATAAATGATTCCCGGGCGCGGCACCGCTGCTGCCCACTGCTCCCCTCACCTCCCAGGGGGTGATCAAGGGTGATGGGTCAAATGCAAAGAATAATTTCGCCACATATAGTATGTGTGTGGCAATCATTGGTACTTTAACTTTAACTTTTGGATCCGGACCTCAGGACGTTTCTCTCCAGCCCTACGGACCTTGCTTGGATCACGGACCTCTATTGCCCAGGCTCCTTGGACTTGTTTGCCTCTACAACCAACGCACACTTATAACAACCTCTGGTAAATACTATCTGGTTGATTTCTACACATAATCTCGCATGCACAGACATAGTCGCATCATCATCATCATCGGCGGTCACTCGATGCGAGTACGACGATCCTCCTGGTAGGGTGTATCCCTTTATACAGGATGCCTGTGCGGGACTTGGTTTAACGTGGGGAGACTGGTGCACAGACAGTCACCACACGATCCTTGACAGATCCGGGTCAGAGTCCAGTGGCATGGAGTCCAAGATGACTGGGGACCCTTTTCTGCTGCAGCCTTCTCCGCCATCCCAGCCATTGTGGTAGTTCTTACAGCTACCGTTTTCCGCCTGCTCAAGAAGTTGAAGTCTTCACCGTATCCCTGGCTAGGGGGCAGTCAGGTACTAGGTCTTTGCCAAGGGCCACCTGAGGTAACAGTAGTAGAGGGGTTAACCTCCTAGTGCCCCAAGACCCCATAGAGGGGCCTCCACTGCCGGATGCACTTTAACGTCATGCCCAGGACAGCATACACACTCCACGTATACATCAAAAGCTCAATAAAGCCCGTTGAGCGAGACTTCCTGTGTCGTGCCATCCCCTTCCCCTTTGTTGTACATAACAGTTTTTTGTTGTTGTCTTTGTTTTACTTTTGTGGCGGTGTGTGGGAGAAATTGGTTGCATCAGCTCTGCTCTTTTAAAGTCTTTAATGTCCTTTGGGTTCTTTGATGTTTCCCTTTTACACACGTGCTTATGTGTGCTATAGCTAGGAGATCTTTTTCTTCTTCCTTGGCCTAAGTCTGGACAACCTCTCCAGGGCCAGGGCTGAGACTGAATATTTATTTGTTTATCACTGTTTTTGTAAGAGGGCACCGGAGGTTGTCAGACCTGTCAGCGATCCTGTTCTGTCTCCCTGTAATGTTTGTCTGATCTTGAATGGGATTGTGCTGAAAATCTTAGATTCCCCTCGAGAGGAGCCAGATGAAGTGGTACGGGCATCTGCTCAGAATGCCACCCAAACGCCTCCCAAGGAACGCCTCGGGATCACCCGGGAGGAGCTGGACGAAGTGGCTGGGGAGAAGCAAGACTGAGCTTGCCTGCTTAGGCTGCTGCCCCCGAAACCCGACCTCGGATAGGCGGAAGAAGATGGATGGATGGATGATTTGATGCTTGATGTTTTACAAACATGCTTATGTGTGCTATGGCTAGGAGTCGTCCCCCTCCCCCCTTCCCCCTCCTTGGCCTCAGTCTGGACAACCTCTCCAGGTGCAAGGCTTACACTGAAATACCCCCACCCCCCACCCGTCCGCAACGTTGACCTGTTTCTCACCTTTTTTGTAAGGGGCACCGGAAGTTGGCAGACCCGCCAGCGATCCTGTTCTGTCTCCCTGTAATGTTTGTCTCCTCTTGAAAGGGATTGGGCTGAAAATAGTAATTTTCTTTCCTCTCGAGCCAGATGAGTGGTTCGGGCATCTGGTCAGGATGCCACCTGAACGCCTCCCTAGGGAGGTGTTTAGGGCACGTCCAGCTGGTAGGAGGCCACGGGGAAGACCCAGGACACGGTGGGAAGACTATGACTTCCCGATTGGCCTGGGAACGCCTCGGGATCCCCCAGGAGGAGCTTGATGAAGTGGCTGGGGAGAGGGAAGTCTGGGCTTCCCTGGCTTAGGCTGCTGCCCCCGAGACCCGACCTCGGATAAGCGGAAGAAGATGGATGGATGGATGGGTTATTTGACGTTTGATGTTTTACAAACATGCTAATGTGTGCTATGGCTAGGAGTCGTCCCCATCCCCCCTTCCCCCTCCTTGGCCTCAGTCTGGACAACCTCTCCAGGGGCAAGGCTTAGACTGAATATAACCCCAACCCCCACCCCTCCGCAACGTTTACCTGTTTCTCACCTTTTTTGTAAGGGGCACCGGAAGTTGGCAGACCCGCCAGCGATCCGGTTCTGTCTCCCTGTAATGTTTGTCTGCTCTTGAATGGGATTGGGCTGAAAATCGTAATGTTCCCTCCTCTCGAGCCAGATGAGGTGGTTCGGGCATCTGCTCAGGATGCCACCTGAACGCCTCCCTAGGGAGGTGTTTGGGGCACGTCCGACCGGCAGGAGGCCACGGGGAAGACCCAGGACACGGTGGGAAGACTATGTCTTCCCGGTTGGCCTGGGCACGCCTTGGGATCCCCCAAGAGGAGCTGGATGAAGTGGCTGGGGAGAGGGAAGTATGGGCTTCCTTACTTAGGCTGCTGCCCCCGAAGCCCCAACCTCAGATCAGCGGAAGAAGATGGATGGATGGATGGGTTATTTGATGTTTGATGTTTTACAAACATGCTTATGTGTGCTATGGCTAGGAGTCGTCCCGATCCCCCCTTTCCCCTCCTTGTCCTCAGTCTGGACAACCTCTCCAGGGGCAAGGCTTAGACTGAATATACCCCCAACCCCCACCCCTCCGCAACGTTTACCTGTTTCTCACCTTTTTTGTAAGGGGCACCGAAGTTGGCAGACCCGCCAGCGATCCTGTTCTGTCTCCCTGTAATGTTTGTCTGCTCTTGAATGGGATTGGGCTGAAAATCTTAATTTTCCCTCCTCTCGAGCCAGATGAGGTGGTTCGGGCATCTGGTCAGGATGCCACCTGAACGCCTCCCTAGGGAGGTGTTTGGGGCACATCCGACCGGCAGGATGCCACGGGGAAGACCCAAGACATGGTGGGAAGACTATGTCTTCGCGGTTGGCCCGGGAACGCCTTAGGATCCCCCAAGAGGAGCTGGATGAAGTGGCTGGGGAGAGGGAAGTATGGGCTTCCTTACTTATGCTGCTGCCCCCGAGACCCAACCTCAGATAAGCGGAAGAAGATGGATGGATGGGTTATTTGATGTTTGATGTTTTACAAACATGCTTATGTGTGCTATGGCTAGGAGTCGTCCCCACCCCCCCTTCCCCCTCCTTGTCCTCAGTCTGGACAACCTCTCCAGGGGCAAGGCTTAGACTGAATATACCCCCCCCACCCCTCCGCAACGTTTACCTGTTTCTCACCTTTTTTGTAAGGGGCACCGGAAGTTGGCAGACCCGCCAGCGATCCTGTTCTGTCTCCCTGTAATGTTTGTCTGCTCTTGAATGGGATTGGGCTGAAAATCGTAATTTTCCCTCCTCTCGAGCCAGATGAGTGGTTCGGGCATCTGCTCAGGATGCCACCTGAAAGCCTCCCTAGGGAGGTGTTTGGGGCACATCCGACCGGCAGGAGGCCACGGGGAAGACCCAGGACACGGTGGGAAGACTATGTCTTCCCGGTTGGCCTGGGCACGCCTTGGAATCCCCCAAGAGGAGCTGGATGAAGTGGCTGGGGAGAGGCAAGTCTGAGCTTCCTTACTTATGCTGCTGCCCCCGAGACCCAACCTCAGATAAGCGGAAGAAGATGGATGGATGGGTTATTTGATGTTTGATGTTTTACAAACATGCTTATGTGTGCTATGGCTAGGAGTCGTCCCCACCCCCCCTTCCCCCTCCTTGTCCTCAGTCTGGACAACCTCTCCAGGGGCAAGGCTTAGACTGAATATACCCCCCCCCACCCCTCCGCAACGTTTACCTGTTTCTCACCTTTTTTGTAAGGGGCACCGGAAGTTGGCAGACCCGCCAGCGATCCTGTTCTGTCTCCCTGTAATGTTTGTCTGCTCTTGAATGGGATTGGGCTGAAAATCGTAATTTTCCCTCCTCTCGAGCCAGATGAGGTGGTTCGGGCATCTGCTCAGGATGCCACCTGAACGCCTCCCTAGGGAGGTGTTTGGGGCACGTCCGACCGGCAGGAGGCCACGGGGAAGACCCAGGACACGGTGGGAAGACTATGTCTTCCCGGTTGGCCTGGGCACGCCTTGGGATCCCCCAAGAGGAGCTGGATGAAGTGGCTGGGGAGAGGGAAGTATGGGCTTCCTTACTTAGGCTGCTTCCCCCGAGACCCAACCTCAGATAAGCGGAAGAAGATGGATGGATGGATGGGTTATTTGATGTTTGATGTTTTACAAACATGCTTATGTGTGCTATGGCTAGGAGTCGTCCCCATCCCCCCTTCCCCCTCCTTGTCCTCAGTCTGGACAACCTCTCCAGGGGCAAGGCTTAGACTGAATATACCCCCCCCCCCACCCCTCCGCAACGTTTACCTGTTTCTCACCTTTTTTGTAAGGGGCACCGGAAGTTGGCAGACCCGCCAGCGATCCTGTTCTGTCTCCCTGTAATGTTTGTCTGCTCTTGAATGGGATTGGGCTGAAAATCGTAATTTTCCCTCCTCTCGAGCCAGATGAGTGGTTCGGGCATCTGCTCAGGATGCCACCTGAAAGCCTCCCTAGGGAGGTGTTTGGGGCACATCCGACCGGCAGGAGGCCACGGGGAAGACCCAGGACACGGTGGGAAGACTATGTCTTCCCGGTTGGCCTGGGCACGCCTTGGAATCCCCCAAGAGGAGCTGGATGAAGTGGCTGGGGAGAGGCAAGTCTGAGCTTCCCTGCTTAGACTGCTGTCCCCGAGACCCAACCTCAGATAAGCGGAAGAAAATGGATGAATGGATGGATGGATTATTAAAATATTTCTGATTCTGATCTCCAATTCGCTTCATGCAGTCTAGTCCCTTTAGAGTAGCTCTGCCCAAGCAACTTGTCCATAACGTTCCCACCAAGCCGGCTCATTGTACTGCCAGGCGCATTTTGAATATCTCTGCCTTATGTGCAGCTCCGACACCCCCAAACCTCCCCCTCCCCGCCTCCCCTAGCTCGCGAGCCAAAGCGAATTACAGCAACAGATTGCAGGCAAGTGTAATCTCAGGCGGGGCCCGGCCGGGATCCGCGGAGGAGCGGGCAGATGGGACTGAGAACCTATGCCAGGTCTCTTTTTCGAGGGGAGCTCTATCTCTTCCAGCTCCGTGCAGGACAAAGCAGGAGCCCGGGACCCTGAACAGCGATACGCCGTATCACGCTGCCCGCCGCCAACAATACGACGTGCACAATTTGTGATCAAAGCGATGCGAAGCAAGCACAATACCTCGCTGAAGGTGGGAGGAGAAGATTCCCCCCTCGGGCTGATGTATATAAATAACTCTTTAAATACACAACGTATTCCATTCCCATGAAGGATCCTATCTGTATTCTGAGAATGTTTCATTTCAGCACCAGAGCCGATTCCCTTGACAAGCACAATTCCGATGGGCTCATCATGATAAGCTGCAGACATCAGTTTCCTGTCAGCAACCACATGCAGTAATTTTCCGTCATTCACGGATGGTTTGCCTCCCATGTGCGATGCCCTCTATAGCTATTTATGTCAAACCATTGCATTTATCTCAAGTATCTCATAAGGGAATGTTACTACACAGTACATCCTGAAAAGGTCCTCAACAGGCACTCCTAAATTCTATAAAAGCAATGAAATTCAACATGTAGGTAAAGAGACAACATGATGCAAAAAAATATCCACGTGATATGCCCCTGTGCTTGGTATCATTACAGTGGATGTCAGGTGTAAGGTAAATCAGTTAAGTAGCAATGATTGTCACACATTTCTCGTAGGGAGTACGAAATACAAAAGGGATAGCCCTATACTTGAGAAGAGACGACCTTACTAGCTCAACGCCAATAGTTAAGTTATGACTTTAAAGCAGTTGTTTTCCCAGACTCTTAAACACGAACATCTCCCTTTATGGTCAGGGTGTGCTGTCCTGACTTAGCACGCACCCACAGAGACAGGAAGAATGTTGTGACATTGCCGTTTTTACGAGCAGAGGAGCGCGTTCGGCAACGCACAATCACAGAGTACTTACAAGCAGACGTGGTGTGTAGACAGAAAAGGGAGTACGGAAAAATATTGACGAGATACGTCCCTGTACTTGGTATCATTACGGTGGATGTCAGGTGTAAAGTGAGTAAGTTAAGTACCAATGATTGTCACACACTTCTCGTAGGGGACTACTTAATGCAATAGTGATAGCCTTATCCTTCAGAAAAGACAACCTGTCTAGCTCAACGCTAATAGTTAAGTTATGATTTTAAAAAGCAGTTGTTTTTTCAGACTCTTAAACACGAACATCTCCCTTTATGGTCAGGGTGTGCTTTTCTGACTTAGCATGCACCCACAGAGACAGGAAGGAGGTTGGGACATTGCCGTTTTTACCAGAAGAGGAGCGTGTTCGGCAGCGCGCATTCATGGAGTACTTACAAGCAGACACGGTGTGTAGACAGAAAAGGGGGAACGGAAAAATATCGACGAGATACGCCCCTGTACTTGGTATCATTACGGTGGATGTCAGGTGTAAAGTGAGTAAGTTAAGTACCAATGATTGTCACACACTTCTCGTAGGGGACTACTTAATGCAATAGTGATAGCCTTATCCTTCAGAAAAGACAACCTGTCTAGCTCAACGCTAATAGTTAAGTTATGATTTTAAAAAGCAGTTGTTTTTTCAGACTCTTAAACACGAACATCTCCCTTTATGGTCAGGGTGTGCTTTTCTGACTTAGCATGCACCCACAGAGACAGGAAGGAGGTTGGGACATTGCCGTTTTTACCAGAAGAGGAGCGTGTTCGGCAGCGCGCATTCATGGAGTACTTACAAGCAGACACGGTGTGTAGACAGAAAAGGGGGAACGGAAAAATATCGACGAGATACGCCCCTGTACTTGGTATCATTACGGTGGATGTCAGGTGTAAAGTAAGTAAGTAAAGTACCTATGATTGTCACACACTTCTCGTAGGGACTACGGAATGCAAAAGTGATAGCCCTATCCTTGAGAAGAGACGAACTGTTGAGCTCAAGGCCAATAGTTAAGTTATGTCTTTAAAAAGCAGTTGTTTTCTCAGACTCTTAAATATGAACATCTCCCTTTATAGTCAGGGTGTGCTGTCCTGACTTAGCATGCACCCACAGAGACGGGAAGGAGGTCGTGACATTGCCGTTTTTACCAGCAGAGGAGCGCGTTCGGCAGCGCACAATCACAGAGTACTTACAAGCAGACACGGTGTGTAGACAGAAAAGGGAGAACGGAAAAAAATCGATGAGATACGCCCCTGTACTTGGTATCATTACGGTGGATGTCAGGTGTAAAGGAAGTAAGTAAAGTACCTATGATTGTCACACACTTCTTGTACGGACTTTGGAATGCAAAAGTGATAGCCCTATTCTCGAGAAGAGACGATCCGTCTAGCTCAACGCCAATGGTTAAGTTATGACATTAAAGCACTTGTTTTCCCAGACTCTTACACACGAACATCTCCCTTTATGGTCAGGGTGTGCTGTCCTAACTTAGCATGCACCCACTGAGACAGGAAAGAGGTTGGGACATTGCCGTTTTTACCAGCAGAGGAGCGCGTTCGGCAGCGCACAATCACAGAGTACTTACAAGCAGACACGGTGTGTAGACAGAAAAGGGAGAACGTAAAAATATCGACGGGAAAGGCCACTTTACTTGGTATCAATACGGTGGATGTCAGGTATAAAGGAAGTAAGTAAAGTAGGGACTACGGAATGCAAAAGTGATAGCCCTATAATTGAGAAGAGACAAACTGTCTAGCTAAACGCCAATAGTTAAGTTATGATTTTAAAAAGCAGTTTTTTTCCCAGACTCTTACACACGAACATCTCCCTTTATGGTCAGGGTGTGCTGTCCTGACTTAGCACGCACGCACGCAGACAGGAAAGAGGTTGTGACATTGCAGTTTTTACCAAAAGAGGAGCGCGTTCGGCAGCGCACAATCACAGAGTACTTACAATCAGACGTGGTGTGTAGACAGAAAAGAGAAAACGGAAAAATATCGACGAGATACACCCCTGTATTTGGTATCATTACGGAGGATGTCAGGTGTAGAGTAAGTAAGTTAAGTACCAATGATTGTCAAGCACTTCTCGTAGGGACTTCAAAATGCAAAAGTGATAGCCTTATCCTTGAGAAAAGACAAACTGTCTGGCTCAACGCCAATATTGAAGTTATGACTTTAAAGCAGTTGTTTTCCCGGAGTCTTAAAAACAAACATCTCCCTTTATGGTCAGGGTGTGCTGTCCTGACTTAGCACGCATGCATGGAGACAGGAAGGAGGTCCTGACATTGCCGTTTTTACGAGTAGAGGAGCGTGTTTGGCAGCGCACAATCACGGAGTACTTACAAGCAGACGCAGTGTGTAGACAGAAAAGGGAGAACGGAAAAATATCGACGAGATACGCCCCTGTACTTGGTATCATTACGGTGGATGTCAGGTGTAAAGTAAGTAAGTTAAGTACCAATGATTGTCACACACTTCTCGTAGGGACTACGTAATGCAATAGTGATAGCCTTATCCTTGAGAAAAGACAACCTGTCTAGCTCAACGCCAATAGTTAAGTTATGACTTTAAAAAGCAGTTGTTTTCCCAGACTCTTAAACACGAACATCTCCCTTTATGGTCAGGGTGTGCTTTTCTGACTTAGCACGCACTCACAGAGACAGGAAGGAGGTTGTGACATTGCCGTTTTTACCAGAAGAGGAGCGTGTTCGGCAGCGCGCATTCATGGAGTACTTACAAGCAGACACGGTGTGTAGACAGAAAAGGGAGAACGGAAAAATATCGATGAGATACGCCCCTGTACTTGGTATCATTACGGTGAATGTCAGGTGTAAAGTAAGTAAGTAAAGTACCTATGATTGTCACACACTTCTCGTAGGGACTACGTAATGCAAAAGTGATAGCCTTATCCTTGAGAAGAGACGAACTGTCGAGCTCAAGGCCAATAGTTAAGTTATGTCTTTAAAAAGCAGTTGTTTTCTCAGACTCTTAAATATGAACATCTCCCTTTATAGTCAGGGTGTGCTGTCCTGACTTAGCATGCACCCACAGAGACGGGAAGGAGGTCGTGACATTGCCGTTTTTACCAGCAGAGGAGCGCGTTCGGCAGCGCACAATCACAGAGTACTTACAATCAGACGTGGTGTGTAGACAGAAAAGAGAGAACGGAAAAATATCGACGAGATACACCCCTGTATTTGGTATCATTACGGAGGATGTCAGGTGTAAAGTAAGTAAGTAAAGTACCAATGATTGTCAAGCACTTCTCGTAGGGACTTCAAAATGCAAAAGTGATAGCCTTATCCTTGAGAAAAGACAAACTGTCTGGCTCAACGCCAATATTGAAGTTATGACTTTAAAGCAGTTGTTTTCCCGGAGTCTTAAAAACAAACATCTCCCTTTATGGTCAGGGTGTGCTGTCCTGACTTAGCACGCATGCATGGAGACAGGAAGGAGGTCCTGAAATTGCCGTTTTTACGAGTAGAGGAGCGTGTTTGGCAGCGCACAATCACGGAGTACTTACAAGCAGACATGGTGTGTAGACAGAAAAGGAAGAACGGAAAAATATCGACGAGATACGCCTCTGTACTTGGTATCATTACAGTAGATGTCATGTGTAAAGCAAGTAAGGTTAAGTACCAATGATTGTCACACACTTCTCGTAGGGACTACGTGATGCAATAGTGATAGCCTTATCCTTGAGAAGAGACAACCTGTTTAGCTCAACGTCAATATTGAAGTTATGACTTTAAAGCAGTTGTTTTCCCATACTCTTACACACGAACATCTCCCTTTATGGTCAGGGTGTGCTGTCCTAACTTAGCATGCACCCACTGAGACAGGAAAGAGGTTGGGACATTGCCGTTTTTACCAGCAGAGGAGCGCGTTCGGCAGCGCACAATCACAGAGTACTTACAAGCAGACGCAGTGTGTAGACAGAAAAGGGAGAACGGAAAAATATCGACGAGATACGCTCCTGTACTTGGTATCATTACAGTCGATGTCAGGTGTAAAGTAAGTAAGTGAAGTACCAATGATTGTCACACACTTCTCGTAGGGACTACGTAATACAAAAGTGATAACCCTATCCTTGAGAAGAGAAGACAACTACTATTGAATCCGTAACAAGTGTCATATTGCAGTCTACACGTATCTCTTATGCGTGACTGCCATCTACTGGTCACACTTATCATTGCACCATAGCGCCATAGCTCAGTTGGTAAAGTGCCCGTGCCAGCAACGTGAAGGTTCCAGGTTCGATCCCCGCTTCCACCATCCTAGTCACTGCCATTGTATCCATGGGTAAGACACTTTACTCACATGCTCCACACTGGTTTAAATGTCACTTAGATATCGCGTTTCACCATGTAAAAAGCGCTTTGAGTCACTCGAGAAAAGCGCTACATAAATATAATTCACTTCACTTCACCATGCACCGAATGCAATTGCTTGGAGGTCGGTAAGCACAACCAGAATTGAATCAGACAAGTAATACAATCAGTTTAAGGACAATACAAGATAAAAAAACAGAACTAAACTACAAACCGTGTTCTTACTTGGTTCTTGAAGTATTGCACAATAAAATAAAAGAAAAAAAATATAAACACAAAATCTCTGTTTGACTATGGCGACTCATCACCTCAGTAGCTGATTATCCCCGTTGTCGTCGTGCTCTCCGGGCGGTTGCTCGTTCTACTTGGATGGAGTAAATTACCTCCTGAATGCAACAATTACTCGTTTCTGCTAAAAGTCTAACCAGCGGGAAGTCAACATGTCCTCTGAAATACTTTTAGTTCTTTTAGCCGCCTCCCATTCAAAAGCCCATAGAAAAAATTGCTAATTTAGCATGGCTTGAAAATCCATCATTATGACCAAATTTACGGCCATTATTCTAAAACTGTCACACTATTTAAGTTAATAGCGTAGCAGAACATTTTCTCCAAGTACATAATGTCCAAATAAAATGTGATTTTTCATAGTTTTTGCCCTTTTATTGTGTTTTGTTTACTTTTCCTATTTGGTGATATTTTGATTTGTATTAAATCACACTGTAGGATATTTGGAATGAGTTTCTGTCACCCTTGTAACAACTATTTTTTTTTTTTTTTTTTTTAACCTTTTAATATGAACTTGGGACATATTTTTAAGCAGATATTGCTGGTGTTCACCAAGACATTACCAGAAATTCAACTCAATTTCATTACCACCACCAATAAAAACTGTTGCATAAACACTATGCACACACTGCCAGAAATGACATCTTAATGACATTCTAAATACAAGTTTTAACATCAAAAAAGCCTTTTTGACATGAAAATATACAAACCCCGTTTCCATATGAGTTGGGAAATTGTGTTAGATGTAAATATAAACGGAATACAATGATTTGCAAATCCTTTTCAACCCATATTCAGTTGAATGCACTACAAAGACCAAATATTTGATGTTCAAACTGATAAACTGTATTTTTTCTTGCAAATAATAATTAACTTAGAATTTCATGGCTGCAACACGTGCCAAAGTAGTTGGGAAAGGGCATGTTCACCACTGTGTTACATCACATTTTCTTTTAACAACACTGAGGAAAATAATTGTTGAAGCTTTGAAAGTAAAATTCTTCCCCATTCTTGCTTGATGTAAAGCTTCAGTTGTTCAACAGTTGTCGTGTTTTATATTGCGCCACACATTTTCGATGGGAGACATGTCTGGACTGCAGGCGGGCCAGGAAAGTACCCGAACTCTTTTACTACGAAGCCAGGCTGTTGTAACACGTGGCTTGGCATTGTTTTGCTGAAATAAGCAGGGGCGTCCATGATACCGTTGCTTGGATGACAACATATGTTGCCCCAAAACCTGTATGGACCTTTCAGCATTAATGGTGCCTTCACAGATGTGTAAGTTACCCATGCCTTGGGCACTAATACACCCCCATACCATCACAGATGCTGGCTTTTGAACTTTGCGCCTATAACAATCCGGATGGTTATTTTCCTCTTTGTTCCGGAGGATACCAAGTCCACGGTTTCCAAATATAATTTGAAATGTGGACTCGTCAGACCACAGAACTTTTCCACTTTGCATCAGTCCATCTTACATGAGCTCGGGCCCAGCGAAGCCAGCGACGTTCATTGGTGTTGTTGATAAATGTTTTAGTTTTAACCTGCACTTACAGATGTAGCAACCAACTGTAGTTACTGACAGTGGTTTTATAAAGTGTTCCTGAGCCGTGTGGTGATATCCTTTACACGCTGATGTCTGTTTTTGATGCAGTACCGCCTGAGGGATCAACGATCCGTAATATCATCGCTTACGTGCAGTGATTTCTCCAGATTCTATGAACCTTTTGATGTTTTTACGGACCGTAGATGGTAAAATCCCTAAATTCTTTGCAATAGCTCGTTGAGAAATGATGTTCTAAAACTGTTCCACAATTTGCTTACAAATCGGTGTACCTCGCCCCATCTTTGTTTGTGAATTACTGAGCATTTCATGGAAGCTGCTTTTATACCCAATCATGGCACCCACCTGTTCCCAATCAGCCTGCACACCTGTGGGATGTTCCAAATAAGTGTTTGATGAGAATTCCTCAACTTTATCAGTATTTATTGCCACCTTTCCCAACTTCTTTGTCACGTGTTGCTGGCATCAAATTCTAAAGTTAAGGATTATTTGCTAAAAATATATGTTTATCAGTTTGAACATCAAATATGTCGTCTTTGTAACATATTCAACTGAATATGGGTTGAAAATGATTCGCAAATCATTGTATTCTGTTTATATTTACATCTAACACAATTTGTATTGTATTATAATATTATATATTATATTATAGGGTAAGCGCAATGAGTGTTCAACTTCAGCCTAAAACCTTTCGGTCTGCAACATTTTCATTTTCAATCTATGAATGTACAACTGTTTCTTTATTTTGTTGACCATTGACCGAAGAAGAAAAATACACTAAACTAAATAACACCCACATAGTCACATTCAAAAAGCTGAACGCTTTAAAGCAGGGGTCTCGGACATGTGGCCTTGCGGCCCCCACCTTAATATGAAAGTTTAATGTTAGTGCGGCCCGCAAGTTTTGTGTGAATGGCGCTAGACAGCGTTGTGTGCGGAGCTGTAGGAATCTACCAATCACGGTGGGTATGTGGCTCTCGAGGGACGAACATTGACGTCACTTGCATGCAGTTTAAGAACGACGTTTCTCAAAGTGTAATTGCAAGAAATTTAGGGATTTCAACATCTACGGTCCATAATACCATGAAAAAGGTTCAGAGAATCAGGAGAAATCACTCCACAAAAGCAGCATGGCCAGAAACCAACATTGAATGACCGTGACCTTCAATCACTCAGACAGCACTGTGTCAAAAACTAAAGGATATCACCACATGGGCTCAAGAACACTTCAGAAAACCACTGTCACTAAATACAGTTGGTTGCTACATCTGTAAGTGCAAGTTAAAGCTCTACAATGCAAAGCGAAAGCCATTTATCAACAACATCCAGAAACGCCACCGGCTTCTCTGGGCCCGATGGACTGATGCAAAGTGGAAAAAGTGTTCTGAGGTCTGACGAGTCCACATTTCAAATTGTTTTTGGAAATATTCGAAGGGGAAGCGAACCATCCAGACCAGGGGTCGGGAACCTTTTTGGCGGAGAGAGCTACGAAAGCCAAAGATTTTAAAATGTATTTCCGTGAGAGCCATATAATATTTTCTAACACTGAATACAACTAAATGCATGCATTTTTTTTTATTAATAACAACATTTGTAGATTACAATAAGTCTCCTATTATTTTGAATAACATGTTTTATTCTAAAGCTAACCAACAATAAATAAAATACTTCCAATCAATAATGTGACTTCTTGAACAGGTGCGGTAGAAATGGATGGATGGATTAAAATGCATATATTTTGAACGTTATTTTTGAATAACATGTGTTATTCTAAAGCTAACCAATAATAAATAAAATACTTTGAATCAATAACGTGACTTCTTGAACAGGTGTGGTAGAAAATGGATGGATGGATTAAAATGCATATATTTTGAACGTTATTTTTAACACTGTGGTTGCCAGCAAAATTATTCATTACTTATTGTGTTAAGCAATGTCAGTTAAGATTTATCTGAGAGCCAGATGTAGTCATCAAAAGAGCCACATCTGGCTCTAGAGCCATAGGTTCCCTACCCCTGATCCAGACTGTTATCGACGCAAAGTTGAAAAGCCAGCATCTGTGATGGTATGGGGGTGCATTAGTGCCCAAGGCATGGGTAACTTACACATCTGTGAAGGCACCATTAATGCTGAAAGGTACATACAGGTTTTGGAACAACATATGCTGCCATCTAAGCGCAGTCTTTTTCATGGGCGCCCCTGCTTATTACAGCAAGACAATGCCAAGTCAGAATTCCACTTTCGAAGCTTTAACAATTGGTTTCCTCAGTTCCCAAACATTTATTGAGTGTTGTTAAAAGAAAAGGTGATGTCACACAGTGGTGAACATGCCCTTTCCCAACTACTTTGGCATGGTTCCAGCCATGAAATTCTAAGTTAATTATTATTTGCCCAAAAAATAATGTATGTTGTCTTTGTAGCATATTCAACTGAATATGGGTTGCAAATCATTGTATTCCGTTTATATTTACATCCAACACAAATTCCCAACTCATATGGAAACGGGGTTTGTAGAACATTACATGTTTGACTGTGTAACAATGACACGTTTATTATTAATGCACATCTAAAATGAATGCGTACAAATACTTATAGGACGGGATCGAGGTATAAACATGATCGACTACGAGGGCAGCAGACTCGAGACATTTAATCACCAAAAAATCCATCAGAGGGGGGGCTGAACTTTTATCTATTCCTGCTCTGCATCATAAACTTGCCCCGTGAATGCCTCTCGTGCAGCATCGGCAAGGATAACACCATCGCCCGGTTGCACGACATCGTCACGTCGCCTCGGACTCAAACGCACGGTGCGGAGGAAGAAGTCAAGTCAAAGCACATAGAAAATGTCTGGGTGAACAAAATATGTTGCTCCAAAACCTGTATGTACCTTTCTGGCATCAATGGTGCCTTCACATATGTGTAAATTACCCATTCCTTGGGTACTAATAAACCCCCATACCATCACAGATGCCGGCTTTTGAACTTTGCGCCTATAACAATCCGGATAGTTATTTTTCTCTTTGTTCCGGTGGACAGGACGTCCACATTTTCCAACAAAATGTGGACTCATCAGACCACAGAACACTTTTCCAATTTGAATCAGTCCAACTTACGTCAGCTCGGGCCCAGCGAAGCCGGTGGAGTTTCTGGGTGTTGTTGATATTCGGCTTTCGCTTTGCATAGTACAGTTTTAACTTGCTGTTACAGATGTAACTTGTCGTGGAGATTTCTTAACGACAATCGTTTAGTGACAAATAGCTTTAAAATGATTTATTAAAGTAACAAACAAATAATAACAAGCTTTGCAAAGCGAGACAAAAAACAGAACGACACATCCGTTCGTTCCAGCTTGTTCTAACTCCTTTAGAATTAGACATGGCAATTATACATTCTCAGAAGTCCCACCCTCCATGCTCGTTTACATACAGTACACCAGTGGAATGAATACCCAAAGTCCTGTGAAGGGGAGAGGGTGTCGTTTGCCCCCCACTCAGGAAAGGGAACCAATTTAGCTCTGTTGGGAGTCAGGAAGAGGAACACACATGCCCACGTCAACTATAGTCTACATGTTACATCAAAGACACAGGAGACAGAGCTTAATCAGATAATAGATCTCTTGCTAGGTGTCACATTCCTGAGCCACAAAAACAACTTTTGGCGACCCGTTCAAAGAACATCATCAATTAAAACGAGTACAAGTCATTTTGCTATCACAAGCGACAAACTGTAGTTACTGACAGTGGTTTTCTTAAGTTTTGCTGAGGCCATGTGGTGATATCCTTTACACGCCGATGTCGCTTTTTGATGCAAGGCGATCCAAGGTCACGGGCATTCAATGTTACATGCAGGGATTTTTCCAAATTCTCTGAACCTTTTGATGATATTACAATTGTATTGTAAATAAACTGCAAAAAAAACTGAAAGATTGATTTATTCGTCCTATTCTCTTTATAAAAAACACAACAAAACGGTGAAGTTTCCACGTTGCGTGAATGGTAAATAAGAACAAAATACAATGATTTGCAAATTATTTTCAACCTATATTCAATTGAATGCAAATACAAGATACTTAACCTTCACAATGGAAAACTATTTGTTTTAAATATTAGCTCATTTGGAATCGGATGCCTGCAACATGTTTCAAAAAAAGCTGGCACAGGTGGCAAAAAAGACAGACAAAGTTGAGGAATGCTCATCAAACACTTATTTGGGAACATCCCACAGGTGAACAGGCCAATTGGGAACAGGTGGGTGCCGTGATTGGGTTTAAAAAGCAGCTTCCATGAAATGCTCAGTCGTTCTCAAACAAGGACGGCGTGAGGGATCACCACTTTGTGAACAAATTTGTGAGCAAATTGTCCCAACAGTTTAAGAACAACATTTCTCAACTAGCTATCGCAAGGAATTTAGGAATTTCACCATCTACGGTCTGTAATGTCATCATAAGTTTCAAAGAATTTGGAGAAATCCCTGCATGTAACATTGAATGCCTGTGACCTTGGATCCCCTTGCATCAAAAAGCGACATCAGTGTGTAAAGGATATCACCACATGGGCTCAGCAACACTTAAAAAAAACCACTGTCAGTAACTACAGTTTGTCGCTACATCTGTAACAGCAAGTTAAAACTCTGCTATGCAAAGCGAAAGCCGATAATCAACAACACCCAGAAACGCACCCGGCTTCGCTGGGCCCGAGCTGATGTAAGTTGGACTGATTCAAATTTTTTGGGGGGAAACTGGACATCGTGTCCTCCGGAACAATCAGAAAAATAACTATCCGGATTGTTATAAGCGCAAAGTTCAAAAGCCAGCATTTGTGATGGTATGGGGGCGTATTAGTACCCAAGGAATGGGTAATTTACACATCTGTGAAGGCACCATTGATGCTGAAAGGTACATGCAGGTTTTGGAGCAAGATATGTTGCCATCCGAGCAACGTTATCATGGACGCCCCTGCTTATTTCAGCAAGACAATGCCAAGCCACGTGTTACGACATCGTGTCTTTGTAGTAAACGAGTGCAGGTACTAGATTGGCTTGACTGTCGCGCATTGAAAATGTGTGGCCCATTATGATTTCTAAAATAAAATGTGTTGCTGTTGTTTTAGTTCTTGTCTTGCACTCCTATTTTGGTGTTGATTGTCATGTTATGTACGGATGCACTTTGTGGACACCGTCTGCTCCACACGCTGTGAGTCTTTGCTGTCGTCCAGCATTCTGTTTTTGTTGACTTTGCAGCCACTTCAGTTTTAGTTAAGTTTGGCATAGCCATCCCTATGCTTCAGTGCCTTTTCCTAGTGGGACTTGCCTTTTGTTCATTTTTGGATTTAAGACCGGTGTTTTTCAACCATTTCTGAGCCGAGTCACATTTTTTTAATTGAAAAAAATCCTGAGGTACACCACCAGCAAAACATTTAAAAAAATGAAACTCAGCAGCTGATATTTACAGTGAAAAGTCGTTTTCGCAATTGCTGGATATGAATTCAAACCATGACCAAGCATGCATCACTATAGCTCTTGTCTCAAAGGAGGTGTACTGTCACCACCTGTCACATCACACCCTGACTTATTTTGAGGTTTTTGGTTTTCTCCTGTGTGTAGTGCTTTAGTTCTTGTCTTGCATTCCTGCTTTGGTGTCATGTTATATACGGATGTACTTTGTGGACGCCATCTGCTCCAAACACTGTAAGTCTTTGCTGTCGTCCAGCATTAGTTTTTTGTTCACTTTGCAACCAGTTCAGTTTTAGTTAAGTTTGGCATAGCCATCCCTATTCTTCAGTGCCTTTTCCAAGCGGAACATACCTTTTTTTTACCTGCACACTGTCTCCCGCTGCCACTTACTGATATGGGGTAATACATGGTTACCCTGCCGAGCCCGACACAGCACAGACACTGGATCAGTGTTTTTCAACCTTTTCTGAGCCTAATCACAATTTTTTTATTGAAAAAAATCCTGAGGCACACCACCAGCAAAACATAAAAAAACGAAACTCAGCAGCCGATATTGACAATAAAAAGTCGTTGTCACAAGTGTTGGCTATGACTTTAAAGCATAACCCAGCATGCATCATAATAGCTCTTGTCTCAAAGGAGGTGCACTGTCGCCACCTGTCACATCACACCCTGACTTATTTTGAGGTTTTTGGTTTTCTCCTGTGTGTAGTGCTTTAGTTCTTGTCTCGCACTCCTATTTTGGTGTCATGTTATATACGGATGTACTTTGTGGACGCCATCTGCTCCAAACACTGTAAGTCTTTGCTGTCGTCCACCATTTGTTTTTTGTTCACTTTGCAACCAGGTCAGTTTTAGTTAAGTTTGGCATAGCCATCCCTATTCTTCAGTGCCTTTTCCAAGCGGAACATACCTTTTTTTACCTGCACACTGTCTCCCGCTGCCACCTACTGATATGGGGTAATAGATGGTTACCCTGCCGAGCGCGACACAGCACAGACACTAGACAACGGCACATTATTTGCTGATTATAATTATTGATTTGCAAAAATTTTTGGACACACAGTAAACAATGCTTTTTGGGGTACTTGTCGATAATACCCCCCTCCTTCCCCCCCAAAAAATTAAAATGAAATGAAGACCGTGATGTGAGTGGAAATCAATGTGTTTTCATGACTCATTCTTCAAAGTGTTTGCGCCGACAACTAAAAAAAAAAAAAAAAACGATTTTTAACAGGGAATGCAGTATGAGCTTTTATCCCTTTGAGGCTACAAATATATTATAGCTGACTCACGCGCGCATTGATTTTTAACATATTTCTTCCCCCGTTACTTTAGTTTGCTTTAACTTTTAAGCTTTTGCCAATTTCCAAAAGCCACATTCTTACAAAATGATCAAAAAGTGGATAGAATGGGGCGTGGAGCTCAATTCTTGGTTGACTGCAGAGATGATCTTGAAGGCGAGCTGAGCTTTTTAAAATTTTGCACAGTCTCTATGTGAGACAAAAACACATCAATATTTCTATATTTTAAATTATGATCGGTCGGATATGACTTTAAAGCATAACCGAGCATGCATCAATATAGCTCTTGTCTCAAAGGAGGTGTACTAGCACCACCTGTCACATCACGCCCTGACTTATTTTGAGGTTTTTGGTGTTCTCCTGTGTGTAGCGTTTTAGTTTTTGTCTTGTACTCCTATTTTGGTGTCATGTTATATACGAATGTACTTTGTGGACGCCATCTGCTCCAAACACTAAGTCTTTGCTGTCGTCCAGCATTCTGTTTTTGTTGACTTTGCAACCAGTTAAGTTGATAGGAGTCATCCATCCTGCCTATAAACCCCACTAAAAAACATAAAAAAACCTTACAAATAATACTACATTTATGTCTTGTGATCATGTTTTGTTCAGTTATGTTCTGTTTCATTTAAGACTCATTTAGTTCCTGTTTCTGCACTTCCCTAAGTTTGTTTTGGTTGCCATTAAGTGTTGTTTATGTTATGTTCGAAGTTTACGTTAAAGTGTTTTGTTTATGTCCATAGTTCAGGCTATGAGTTTACGTTTTTGACTTGACAGAATGACGCCAGCATTCAGTTCCCCCGCGACGCACATTAAGGAAATGGACCAGGGCCAAGACTCAAACCTCACCCACGTCACTGAATTGTTCTTTTTTTTCCCCCACCTACACAAACCCAGGTGGGGCAGAATCAAATACTTTTTGGACAATTTAAAGGAGAGGATTCAACCCTCCTCCTGTCCTGCCCCCACTCATCCCTAAAGACGATTCCAGACCGCAGGGAATGCGTCTGGTATCCGCTCCTTGAGGGGGGGTTGGGTGACTTAGCTGCACCCAGCCAGGCAGCAACCTCCGGCCCGGCCACCACCACCAGTTTTTCGGCCTGCCAAGCAGCAACCCCCAGGTAGGCCACCCCAAGCTCCACCATGCCAAGATCCACCACGCCAAGTTCCACGCCTAGCCCCAGTACCTGCACCACGTCAAGCTCCACCATGCCAAGCTCCACCACGCCAAGTTCCACGCCTAGCACCGGTACCTGCACCACGCCAAGCTCCACCATGCCAAGTACCAAGCCTAGCACCAGTACCTGCACCACGTCAAGCTCCAGTAGCAGCTCCACGCCGCCAAGTGCCGCCAGTAACAGCTCCACCCTGCCAAGACCCAAGCCAAGACCCCGGCCAAAACCCAAGCACGACGACGACGACGCGCGCTGCTTCCAAGCCTGCCTCGACGACGACAACGCTCGCTGCTTCCACGCCTGCCTCGAGGACGACAACGCTCGCTGCTTCCACGCCTGCCTCGATGACGACAACGCTCGCTGCTTCCACGCCTACCTCGATGACGACGACGCCAATGCTTCCACGCCTGCCACGAAGACGACAACGCGATCTGCTTCCACGCCTGCGACGACGACGACGCGATCTGCTTCCGCGCCTGCCATGACGACGCGCCCACATCCCTGTTGACCACGGATGTGGCCGTTCCCTGGTCAACAACCACGCCAAGTACCCCGACCTCCTCGTCGGCCACGCATGTGGCCATTCCCGGGTCACCCACCTCCCTAAGTGCAGCGGCGTTCTACTCACCGCCGCCACTTGACTTTTCCTCGCTGGATTCGGGGACACTTGGTCTGGCGATCCACCACCAAGTCCCCCCCCCAACCCTCCCATGACTCTTATTTTTTATTTTGGACAACTGGGATCTGTCCTTAGCAGGGGGGGCTCTGTCATGTCTTGTGATCATGTTTTTTTTTTAGTCATGTTTTGTTTTGTTTAAGACTCCTTTAATTCCTGTTTTTGCATCTCCCGGAGTTTGCTTTGGTTGCCATTAAGTGTCGTTTGTGTTATGTTTATAGTTTACGTTAAAGTGTTTTGATCATGTCCATAGTTCACGTTGTCTGGACAGAAACGAGCACGATTGTACTCCTGTTGGTGGGATTGCCTTCAGGATAACGCCTGTGCGTGGAATCTTTTAAAGTGGGGAGACTGGTGCACAAACAGCCCAGAGCATAATACCACCACCGCCATGCTTGACGGTAGGTTTGGTGTTCCTGGGATTAAAGGCCACAACCTTTTGTCATGTCTTGTGATCATATTTTGTTTAGTTATGTTCTGTTTCTTTAAGACACCATCGGTTCCTGCTTTTTCACCCCCTTGTTTTGTCACCATGGCGACCCATTAGTTTTCACATGTTCTCATGAGACTCACGTACCTGTTGTCAATCATGACATATCTATTTGAACCTAGTTTTTCAGTGGGTCGTTCTGGTGTCATTTGTGTTCCATGTTCATTTTTCATGCTTGAAGTTTTCTTTGTTATTCAAGCTGCTTTTTCAACCCCTTGTTTTGTCACCATTGCAACCCATTAGTTTTCACTTGTTCTCATGAGACTCACGTACCTGTTGTCAATCATGACAAATCTATTTGAACCTGGTTTTTCAGCGGGTCGTTCTGCCGTCGTCGTTCCACGCTCATTTTTCATGCTTGAAGTTTTCTTTGTTGTTCAAGCTACAGTTCGCAGTTAGTTGAGAAGTGAAGTGAATTATATTTACATAGCGCTTTTTCTCTAGTGACTCAAAGCGCTTTACATAGTGAAACCCAATATCTAAGTTACATTCAAACCAGAGTGGGTGGCACTGGGAGCAGGTGGGTAAAGTGTCTTGCCCAAGGACACAACGGCAGTGACTAGGATGGCGGATGCAGGAATCGAACCTGCAACCCTCAAATTGCTGGCACGGCTGCTCTACCAACCGAGCTAAACCGCCCCATGTTTTCATGTCCCAAGTTGTTTTTGCCTCCGCTTTGTGCGCGCCTTTTGTTTTCACTTTTTATAGTATAAATAAATTATGTCTTTACCTTCAACGCCATGACCGGTCCAGTTCCTTTGCATTGTGGGAAAACAAACCACACCATAGTCCATGTTACGACACCTTTCTGGTTATTGTGGCCAAACAGCTCTCTTTTTGGGTCATTTGACATCACACAGACAAAGATAAGACCTTCTGGAGGAAAGTTCTATGGTCAGATGAAAACAAAAATTGAGCTTTTTGGCCACAATACCCAACATATGTTTGGAGGAGAAACGGTGTGGACTTTACTCTCAGGAACACTATTCCTACCGTAAAGCATGGTGGTGGTAGTATTATGCTCTGGGCCTGTTTTCCTGCCAATGGAACTGGTGCTTTACAGAGAGTAAATGAGACAAAGAAATATATATTTCTACAATGGTACATTTTCAGTCCATTTTATACCTTTTAGCCCTCTTTTTTTAAAGTGCAGTTCTTATTTAAATTGGCAACGAGGGCCTTTAACCTCTAGGATGCTCAACCTCCACACTTGATATTCCGCGACACACCGGCTGCAGGCTGCAAGACACATCTGACAGGAGAAGTGGACCACGGCACGCAGGGCAGAAGAAACCAGACGCACTGGAAGAGTGGCACCGCCGGAATGTTGGATACAGAAGGCTAATAACTTGACCCCTTTGCCTGCCCTTCCGGAAACTTGGCTCGGCGATCTACTTAAAGGCACCAGCATTTCTAAGCTGACGGCTCACATCATTTTGTGCACACGGCCGTGAAGAATAGGGGAGTTGCGTCATGGCGCCTGCTGCCTCCTTAAACTTGACAGCATGGATTAACGTATACTTGAGAGAGCAGCAGGGCGTGGATCCCAGAAATAACAACAACAACAACATCGGACTCCTCCACTTGGGGCAGGGTCTCCTCCCCAACCCGGAGATGGCCCTCCACCCTTTTCCGGGCGAGAACCATGGACTCGGACTTGGAGGTGCTGATTCTCATTCCGGTCGCTTCACACTCGGCTGCGAACCGATCCAGTGAGAGCTGAAGATCCCGGCCAGATGAAGCCATCAGGACTACATCATCTGCAAAAAGCAGAGACCTAATCCCGTGGCCACCAAACCGGAACCCCTCAACGCCTTGGCTGCGCCTAGAAATTCTGTCCATAAAAGTTATGAACAGAATCGGTGACAAAGGACAGCCTTGGCGGAGTCCAACTCTCACTGGAAACGTGTCCGACTTACTGCCAGCAATGCGGACCAAGCTCTGACACTGATCGTACAGGGAGCGGACTGCCACAATAAGACAGTCCGATACCCCATACTCTCTGAGCACTCCCCACAGGACTTCCCGAGGGACACGGTCGAATGCCTTCTCCAAGTCCACAAAGCACATGTAGACTGGTTGGGCAAACTCCCATGCACCCTCAAGAACCCTGCCGAGAGTATAGAGCTGGTCCACAGTTCCACGACCAGGACAAAAACCACACTGTTCCTCCTGAATCCGAGGTTCGACTATCCGGCGAAGCCTCCTCTCCAGTACACCTGAATAAACCTTACCGGGAAGGCTGAGGAGTGTGATCCCACGATAGTTGGAACACACCCTCCGGTCCCCCTTCTTAAAGAGAGGGACCACTGCCCCGGTCTGCCAATCCAGAGGTACCGCCCCCGATGTCCACGCGATGCTGCAGAGTCTTGTCAACCAAGACAGCCCCACAGCATCCAGAGCCTTAAGGAACTCCGGGCGGATCTCATCCACCCCCGGGGCCTTGCCGCCGAGGAGCTTTTTAACTACCTCAGCGACCTCAGCCCCAGAAATAGAAGAGTCCACTACAGATTCCCCAGGCACCGCTTCCTCAAAGAAAGACGTGTTGGTGGGATTGAGGAGGTCTTCGAAGTATTCCTTCCACCGATCCACAACATCCGCAGTCGAAGTCAGCAGAACACCATCCGCACCATACACGGTGTTGATAGTGCACTGCTTCCCCTTCCTGAGGCGCCGTATGGTGGTCCAGAATCGCTTCGAAGCCGTCCGGAAGTCGTTTTCCATGGCTTCCCCGAACTCTTCCCATGTCCGAGTTTTTGCCTCCGCGACCGCTAAAGCTGCACACCGCTTGGCCCGTCGGTACCCGTCCACTGCCTCCGGAGTCCTATGAGCCAAAAGAACCCGATAGGACTCCTTCTTCAGCTTGACGGCATCCCTCACTGCTGGTGTCCACCAACGGGTTCTGGGATTACCGCCACGACAGGCACCAACAACCTTGCGGCCACAGCTCCAATCAGCCGCCTCGACAATAGAGGTTCGGAACATGGTCCACTCGGACTCAATGTCCCGCACCTCCCTCGTGACATGTGGAGGAGTTCAAATACCTAGGAGTCTTGTTCACGAGTGGGGGAAGAGTGGATCGTGAGATCGACAGGCGGATCGGTGCGGCGTCTTCAGTAATGCGGACGTTGTATCGATCCGTTGTGGTGAAGAAGGAGCTGAGCCGGAAGGCAAAGCTCTCAATTTACCGGTCGATCTACGTTCCCATCCTCACCAATGGTCATGAGCTTTGGGTCATGACCGAAAGGATAAGATCACGGGTACAAGCGGCCGAAATGAGTTTCCTCGGCCGGGTGGCGGGGCTCTCCCTTAGAGATAGGGTGAGAAGCGCTGCCATCCGGGAGGAGCTCAACGTAAAGCCGCTGCTCCTCCACATCGAGAGGAGCCAGATGAAGTGGTTCGGGCATCTGGTCAGGATGCCACCCGAACGCCTCCCTAGGGATGTGTTTAGGGCACGTCCAGCTGGTAGGAGGCCACGGGGAAGACCCAGGACACGTTGGGAAGACTATGTCTCCCGGCTAGCCTGGGAACGCCTCGGGATCCCCCGGGAAGAGCTAGACGAAGTGGCTGGAGATAGGGAAGTCTGGGCTTCCCTGCTTAGGCTGCTGCCCCCGCGACCCGACCTCGGATAAGCGGAAGATGATGGATGGATGGAAGGACAACATCGGACATGAAACCGGTACACTTCCACAACACAAATCGCTCTTCATGTAAAAGTGATAGCCCTATCCTGGAGAAGAGACTACTAGTCTCGCTCAATGCCAATATTTAAGTTATGACTTAAAGCAGCTGTGATTAGGTGGCAACTTGTCCAAGGTGTACCCCGCCTACAGCCCGGAAGCAGCTTTATATAGCCCTAAATCACAAATGTCTCAAAGGACTGTACAAACCATTACGACTACGACATCCTCGGAAGAACCCACAAAAGGGCAAGAAAAACTCACACCCAGTGGGCAGGGAGAATTCACATCCAGTGGGACGCCAGTGACAATGCTGACTATGAGAAACCTTGGAGAGGACCTCAGATGTGGGCAACCCCCCTTCTAGATAGGCTCCAGCGACCCATCGCGACCACAAAAGGGACAAGCGGAGGACCTTGGAGAGGACCGCAGATGTGGGTAACCCCCCCCACCTCCAGAGGACTTCGGCTGCAATGGACGTCAAGCGGGTCTAACATAATATTGTGAAAGTCCAGTCCATAGTGGATCTAACATAATAGTGAGAGTGACTATTTGGTGAACATCATTTCGCCCTATTAATTTCAGCGGTTCTTGAACCCACCATAGTGTGGACTGTGACGTAACAGTTTCTTTACATGTACAATCTTCCACTCCTTTGTCTCATTTTGTCCACCAAAAGCTTTATACTGTGCGTGAATGCACAAAGGTGTGCTTTGTTGATGTTGTTGACTTGTTGGAGGGCTCAGTGGTTAAAGTGTCCGCCCCTGAGTTCGGTAGGTTGGGAGTTCAAACCCCGGCCGAGTCATACAAAAGACTATAAAAATGGGAGACATTACCTCCTTGCTTGGCATTCAGCTTCAAGGGTTGGAATTGGGGGCTAAATCACCAAAAATGATTCCCGGGCGCGGCCACCGCTGCTGCTCACTGCTCCCCTC
>NC_084628.1:36209149-36306649 GCF_033978795.1 Nerophis ophidion | reverse complement strand
TTGCCTGAGTGGCTGGGAGACATTGAGAGTAACAAGCGGTAGAAAATAGATTAGAAAGGACAGATTTAAAAAATACTAAATATATATATATAGTTTGGTGTGGTTGACTGGCCTGCACAGAGTCCTAACACCTTTGGGATGAATCAAAACGGAAACTGAGAGCCAGGCCACCAACATCAGCAAAAAAATAATAAAACCTCCGCAACCTTGTGGACAGCCCTCCCAGAAGAGTTGAGGCTGTAATAGCTGCAAAAGGTGGACCCACATCATATTGAACCCTATAGGTTAGGAATGGGATGGCACTTTCGAGGCAGGTGGCCAAATACTTTTGGAAATACCGGGTAGTTGTAAACGGCGATTAATCATGATGGATTAAGTACTATTAAATACCAATAAATAATTTAAAGCAGTGCTTTTTGACTCACATTAGGTGACATGGCAGGGCTGTGTTAAAAGGGTTTGCAATAAAAAAATGATAACAACAAGAATAGATGTTTTGGGAACCACTATCATCATCTCGTGGGTTATGCAAGAGGAGTATGTCTGTTTTAGATGCTACTTGCTACTTGTGCTGAGGGGGAGGATTGGAAACAAAAAAAAAAAATGAAGGGAACAGCCGTTATGTTGAAGTCAGTAACACAAGCTGGCTAATTAGCGTCGCCTGGTCCTTCGCTTTGAACCTATGGAAGACAATCAAGAGCCATCCTATTTCTCTGGTCCTATCACGCTGCAATTTTTTTAGCACAGGGGTGGTGACCGCCGGGGGGTCAAAAGTAGGCTGAGCAGCCGACCCCCACGGGGGTGTTAGTCTTTCTCCGAAAAGCAACCCCCCCCCCCCCCCCACCCGCTCTTAAAATAGAACGCGGTACGCGCCGCGTGACATCTGCACGATGCGGACAGATGCTGCGGGGATACAGGTACCCCACGCGCTTCAGACGCGCGCAATTATTCACGGCTGACTGCTCTCTGAAGACACAGCATCCGTGATTAACTCCCTCCTCTCGTGTGCCGGCTCTTAATTAACAGTTTCATGGCGGATGATGCAAGGTCAGAGCGTGACTCTGCATGTCGGTGTCGCTGCAAAACTCCGATGGGAAGATTGATGGTCCATTTCGAGTTCGAGAGACTCTGCAAGCAACCTTCCTTATACTATATTACTATAATACATATACATATACACATATATATTACATATACCGTATTTTTCGGACTATAAGGCGCACTTAAGATCCTTGAATTTTCTCCAAAATACTATATTACTATAATACATATACATATATATTACATATACCATATTTTTCGGACTATAAGGCACACTTAAAATCCTTGAATTTTCTCAAAAATACTATATTACTATATTACTATAATACATATACATATTTATTACATATATCATATTTTTCGGACTATAAGGCGCACTTAAAATCCTTGAATTTTCTCAAAAATACTATATTACTATAATACATATACATATATATTACATATACCATATTTTCCGAACAATAAGGCGCACTTAAAATCCTTAAATTTTCTCAAAAATACTATATTACTATATTACATTAACACATATACATATATTACATATTTTTCATACTATAAAGCGCACTTAAAATCCTTAAATTTTCAGAAAAATACTATATTACTATATTACATATACATATATATTACGTATACCATATTTTTCGGACTATGAGGCGCACTTAAATCCTTTAATTTTCTAAAAAATATTACATATACATATATAAATACAAATTACATATACCATATTTTTCAGACTATAAGGCGCACTTAAAATCCTAGAATTTTCTCAAAAATACTATATTACGATATTACATATACATATATATTACATATACCATATTTTTCGGACTATAGGAAACACTTAAAATCCTTGAATTTTCTCAAAAATACTATATTACTATAATACATATACATATATACATACATATTACATATACCCTATTTTCCGAACAATAAGGCGCACTTAAAATCCTTAAATTTTCTCAAAAATACTATATTACTAAATTAAATTAACACATAGACATATATTACATATACCATATTTTTCATACTATAAAACGTACTTAAAATCCTTAAATTTTCAGAAAAATACTATATTACATATACATATATATTACGTATACCCTATTTTTCGGACTATAAGGCGCACTTAAATCCTTTAATTTTCTAATAAATATTATTATATAACATATACATATATAAATACAAATTACATATGGCATATTTTTCGGACAATTAGGCACACCTAAAATCCCAAAATGTTCTCAAAAATACTATATTACATAAACACATATACATATATATTACATATACCATATTTTTCGGACTATAAGGCGCACTTAAAATCCTTTAACTTTCTCAAAAATACTATATTACAATATTACATATACATATATATTGCATATACAATATTTTTCAGACAATAAGGCACACTTAAAATCCTTTAATTTTCTCAAAAATACTATATTACAATATTACATACACATACATATTAGATATACCATATTTTTCACACTATAAGGCGCACTTAAAATCCTTGAATTTTCTAAAAAGTACTATATTACTATAATACATATACACATATACATACATATTACACATACCATATTTTTCGGACTATAAGACGCACTTAAAATCCTTGATTTTTCTCAAAAATACTATATTACTATATTCCATATACATATATTTATATATATTACCTATACCATATTTTTCGGACTATAAGGCGCACTTAAAATCCTTTAAATTTCTCAAAAATACTATATTGCTATATTACATATACATATATATTATATATACCATATTTTACGGACTATAAGGCGCACTTAAAATCCTTTAATTTTCTCAAAAATACTATATTACTATATTACATATACATATATATTGCATATACAATATTTTTCGGACTATAAGGCGCACTTAAAATCCTTGATTTTTCTAAAAAATACTATATTACTATATTCCATATACATATATTTATATATATTACCTATACCATATTTTTCGGACTATAAGGCGCACTTAAAATCCTTTAAATTTCTCAAAAATACTATATTGCTATATTACATATACATATATATTATATATACCATATTTTACGGACAATAAGGCGCACTTAAAATCCTTTAATTTTCTCAAAAATACTATATTACAATATCATATACACATATATATTACATATACCATATTTTTCGGACTATAAGGCGCACTTAAAATCCTTGGATTTTCTCAAAAATACTATATTACTGTAATACATATACACATATACATATATATTACATATAACATACTTTTCGGACTATAAGACGCACTGAAAATCCTTGAATTTTCTCAAAAATACTATATTACTATAATACATATACACACATACATATATATTACATATACCATATTTTCGGACTATAAGGCGCAGTTAAAATCCTTTAATTTTTCTCCAAAATACTATATTACAATATTACATATACATATATATTGCATATACAATATTTTTCGGACTATAAGGCGCACTTAAAATCCTTGAATTTTCTAAAAAATACTATATTACTATAATACATATACACACATACATATATATTACATATACCATATTTTCGGACTATAAGGCGCACTTAAAATCCTTTAAATTTCTCAAAAATACTATATTGCTATATTACATATACATATATATTATATATACCATATTTTATGGACTATAAGGCGCACTTGAAATCCTTTAATTTTCTCAAAAATACTATATTACTATATTACATATACATATATATTGCATATACAATATTTTTCGGACTATAAGGCGCACTTAAAATCTTTGAATTTTCTCTAAAATACTATAATACATTAACATATATGCATATATTACATATACCGTATTTTTCGGACAATAAGGCGCACTTAAAATCCTTTAATTTTCTCAAAAATACTATATTACTATAATACATATACACATATACATATATATTACATATATCATATTTTCGAACTATAAGGCGCAGTTAAAATCCTTTAATTTTTCTCCAAAATACTATATTACAATATTACATATACATATATATTGCATATACAATATTTTTCGGACTATAAGGCGCACTTAAAATCCTTGAATTTTCTAAAAAATACTATATTACTACAAATCATATACATATATTTATATATGTTACACATACCTTATTTTACGGACTATAAGGTGCATTTAAAATCCTTAAATTTTCTCAAAAATACTATATTACTATATTACATTAACATATATACATATATTACATATAACATATTTTTCGGACTATAAGGCACACTTAAAATCTTTTAAATTTCTCAAAAATATCATATTGCTATATTACATATACATATATTATATATACCATATTTTAAGGACTAAAAGGTACACTAAAAATCCTTTCATTTTCTCAAAAATACTACATTACATATACAAATATACATATATATTACATATACCCAATTTTTCGGACTATAAGGCGCACTTAAATCCTTTAATTTTCTAAAAAATAATACTATATTACATATACATATATAAATACAAATTACATATACCATATTTTTCAGACTATAAGGCGCACTTAAAATCCCTAAATTTTAAATACATAAACACATATATATTACATATACCATATTTTTTGGACTGCTGGTTTTGGCACTGTGAGCAGGTGCCAGATCATGCTGGAAAATTAAATCATCATCTCCATCGAGCTTTACAACAGATGGAAGCATGTACACAGCTGCATTGACTCTGGACTTGATGAAACACAGTGGGCCAAAACCAGCAGCTGACATGGCTCCCCAAACCATTGCTGACTGAGGGAACTTCCGTTGTCTAGAGTTCAGGAGTGGCTTGGCCATGGGAATACGGCTATTGAAGCTGTATCTGTTGAAAAGCTCTATGGAGATAATGATTTGAATTTCCAGCATGATCTGGCACCTGCCCACAGTCCCAAAACCACCAGTAACTGGTCTACTGACCATGGCATTACTGTCCTCCATTGGCCTTAAAACTCCCCTGACCTGAACCTCATAGAGAATTTGTGGGTTAATGTGAAGAAGAAGCTGAAAGACACCAGGCCCAATAATGCAAATGAGCTAAAGGCCGATATTGAAGCATCCTGGGCATCCATAACACCTCAGCAATGCCACAGGCCGATTGCCTCCATGCCACGCTGTATTGATGCAGTAATCCGTGCCAAAGGATTCCTAACCAAGTACTGAGTGCATTAATTGACATTTTCAAATGTTTGATTTTGTTTTGCTGTTATAAATGTTTTTTTTAGATAGGATTTTTGAGTTTTCTTAAGCTGTATGCCATAATCAGCAATATTAAAATAATAAAAGGCTTGCAATATTTCAGTTGATGTGTAATGAATCCAGAATGTATGACATTTTCATGTTTTTAGTTGCATTACGGAAAATAAAGGACTTTATCACAATATTCTAATTTTTTGAGACAGTCCTGTATATAATAAATTATTGAATATTACGGCCCTCTGGTGTCTGTTTGCCGTCACCTCCTCTTAGTCAAGATATAACAATGGGTGCCCGACAGCTTGAGAAAGATAAGATAAAACATACTGTTTTATCTTAGACATAGACGAAATTAATTGATATTCATCTTTTTAAACAGAGTAAACAGAAAATGCCACAACATGGGCTTCAGAGACCAGTTCCCCCCTGCTTAATTCTGGTCCCCCAGGAGAGGCTCACTGTGCCACACATCTGGGTGAATAATCAAGTGAGGCCACAACCAACAGCTGCTATGGTGGCTGCAATTTAATAGGAGCTGGTAAAAATATTGCTGCGCCAAGTCAAAAAAATTAAGTCGAACGTGCTTAGGTAAGGGTTTTGTGGAAGGCTTATGTATTTTTTTCGTATGCACCAAACTAAAGGGTTGGGCATTGAGCATCGATAGCAACCCTTCCGATTCTACTGCAACATGCACATTTTTAAACATTAATTGCTATTTTCCATGCTCAGTCCGCAGACCAAAATTAGCTTGCGTGGAGCCGCCCTCATAAATTAATAATCCTAATAAACTACCGTGTTTTCCGGACTACATGGCGCATTTAAAATCATTTTTTCCCCCTCAAAACTCGACAGTGCGCCTTATAACTCTTTGCGTCTAATGTACGGAATAATTCTGATTTTGCTTACCGACCTCGAAGCTATATTAGTTGGTACATGGTGTAATAATAAGCGTGAGCAGTAGATGGCAGTCAAACATAAGAGATACGTGTAGACTGTCATGTGAGTTCCAGTTCAAAGGTTTGATATCTATATGCCGGTTGAAAATAGCCCTGTGAGAAATTAATTGTACATTTTTAATCTTGCCCCTTAAAAAACTCGGAATCGAGGATCCCTGGAATCAAAATCCAAAACCGGACTCAGAACCGAAATTCAAACGACGCCCGAGCCGACAAACACTTTTGGTAGATTTGCAGTCAAAATGTGTTTCCTCTACAGGCTAAGCCAGTGTTTCTCAAGTGGTACGCCAAAAAAAAAAAACAATTGATGAAAGTACAGTGTTTTATTTTCCTATATTCTAACTGTGTGTAATGTTGCAGTGGTCCAAAATACTACATATATACCGTAGGCGCACTTAAAATCCTTTAATTTTCTCAAAAATCAACAGTGCGCCTTACAACCCGGTGTGTCTAATGTACGGCATAATTCTGGTTGTGCTTACCGACCTCGAAGATATTTTATTTGTTACATGGTGTAAAGATAAGTGTGACCAGTAAATGGGAGTTAAACATAATATATATGTGTAGACTGCAATATGATGGCGAATATGACTCAAGTAAACAACACCAACATTTTGTATGTTCCATTGACAATATAGAACACGACGCTGAAAATTAGTCCAAAATAGTTTCCTCTACAGACGAAGCCAGTGTTTTTCAAGTGGTACGCGGCCTCTATCTAGTGGTATACCAAAATAGACACCACTTGATTAAAGTACAGTGTTTTATTTTCCTATATTCAAACACAGTGTTACTGTTCAAACTGTGTGTAATGTTAAAGTTGCCCAAAATATTACATATAACGTATTTGTCGGACTATAAGGCGCACTTAAAATCATTTCATTTTCTCAAAAATCGACAGTGTGCCTTACAACCCGGTGTGCCTAATGTACGGAATAATTCTACTTTTGCTTACCGACTTCGAAGCAATTTTATCTGGTCCTTCCATCCATTTTCTACCGCTTATTCCCTTTGGGGCCGCTGGTGCCTATCTCCGCTACAATCGGGCGGAAGGCGGTGTACACCCTGGATAAGTCGCCACCTCATCGAAGGGCCAATTTTATTTGGTACATAATGTAATGATAAGTGTGACCAGTAGATGGCAGCCAAACATAAGAGATATGTGCAGACTGGAATATGATGACAATATTACTCAAGTAAACAACACCAACATTTTAAATATGTTCCATTGAAAATATAGAGCGCTAAAAAACCTATCAAGATGTTTTAGTACAACTTTGGTAAGCTATGAAGCCGCACCGCTTGATGGATTGTTGCCGCAATTAAACATAGGAGTATTATTATGGTGTGTGTATAAGGTAAGACATTATCCGGCCATTTGTTTCAGAATATTATGCAAAAGCAACTTTTATTACCTCCTTGAACCTGCTGATCTGTATTTGGGATCTGCATAAGTCCTGAAAATTTGCGCGCATCCGCCTTTGTAGGCTGTATCGACAGCGTAGTCGATAAGCTTGTTCTTTTTCTCTATCTTCTTGTTATGGGACATTCAGCCTCCTCTGTTGCCATTTCTAATATAAAGTAGTGCAAAATTCTTACTAATATCTGTCAGTGAACTCGCCATGAAAGCGCTAAAACATACCGGTGTAGTGACTTTACATTATTCACCCAAAAAACTGGTCGGACGTTTTTTCACGGGACACATTTCTGGCGTTGTTGTTGTTTCCGGATGAGGGGATGCTGCTCCGTTATTATTTGAAGTAAAGTCTGAATGTCATTTAAACAGTTAGCTCCATCTTTTGACACTTCTTCCACTCCTGTCCTTGCACGCTACACCGCTACAACAAAGATGACGGGGAGAAGACGTTGTCGAAGGTGAGCCACGTAAATAAGATCACCCACAAAACTGTCAGAAAACGGCTTGAAGATGATCATCAAAACATAATCAATGCAACATTTTGACCAAATAACCAACATTGCATGATATATAGACCACAAAGAAGTATTTTACATTTAGAAAAACAATAATAATAATATTATTGTATATTTTAATATACAACGGCTGCGATGACGGGGGAAGGCTGCAGCAGAAAAGGGTCCCCAGTCATCTTGGACTCCATGCCACTGGACCCTAACCCGATTTTTTCAAGGATCGTGTGGTGACTGTCTGTGCACCAGTCTCCCCATGTTAAATAAAGTCACACACAGGCATCCTCCATAAAGGGATACACCCCTACCAAGATCATCATACTCGTTCGAGGGACCACCGATGACGATGATGACGATTATGTTGGGAAATAATTAAGATAATGAAGGATGAAGTGAATAAGAAATATTCAGTATAATATATATATATATATATAATATATATATATATATATATATATATATATATATATGTATGTATATATATATATATATATATATATATATATATATATATATATATATATTTGCTTACAATAGGCCGTGCAACCAATCATATCCTCTAAGTTCCAGTTGGCTTCTTCGCCGGGGTTTGAAGGACAACACCAGATTTAAAGTCGGATTCCAGAAAAGAGAAGGCAGAGGAAAATTCCACCCCTGGAAGCAGACACCCCACTGCATATTCATTAGGGGTGTAACGGTATGTGTATTTGTATTGAACCGTTTCGGTACGGCGGTTTTGGTACGGGGGTGTACTGAACGAGTTTCTAGGCTAAAGTCTTAACAAGCTGCTTTGCTTCTTCTGCCTCTGTCTCAGCACCCAGCATTGTCCCACCCACACAACCATCTGATTGTCAGGCTTTCCCTTGACAGTTTGTCTATGTTTTAGTTTTTTCCTCTACATTTGTCTGTTTCCTCTGTTTGTTTCCTCTGTTTGTTCCCTGAGTGCTGTGTTCCTCCTCAGGTGCGGCTGATTGGCACCTGGCCACACCTGTTGCCAATCAGCCCGCACCTATTTGTACCTGCTTTGTCTTGTGTCAGTTGCTGGATCATTGTATTGTCATTTGTAATGTCGTTGCCTCATGTCACTCTTGTGTCTTTGGCATAATTTCAGCTATCACCTTTCGTGTTACATCTTGTCCTGGTCGTCGTAGCTGTAAGCTGTTTTTGTTAGCCATTAGCTATTTCGAGTTTTTCTGTTTGTTATCCTCTAGCTTCCATGCTAAAGTTCCTTTTTGTTTCTTGTTAACTTCTACGCTAAAGGCCTTTTGTTTATTATCCGCCACGTGCACGCTTTTGGTTTGAACCCTTTGTTTGATTTTGTCTTAGTATCTTTATTAAATCATCTTTGCTCACTCCATGCCTGCCTACATCTCTGCATCTTGGGGTTCATCAGGAATATAACTCTGACACTGATTGGTTACAACCATAGCGCGGTAACAGCCAATCAGCAATGCGTATTCGGAGCGCACGTAGTAAATGTTTCAGCGTCGAGCAGATAGGTGTTTAGCAGGTGAGCATAAGCAGCGTACTCTCCCCAAATGATACTAAACACATCTCAGTCAACTACTACTAACTTCACTATGAGCCGGTTGACCTTCTAGCAACTTGAACTGCAGCTCAGCTCGCTCGCAGTTGTGGCTTGAGGTGAAGGCTAATTAGTTTTTAGCGTAACGTTAGCTCATTATGCGGTGTGTGTGTGTGTGTGTGTGTGTTTTACGGACAGAAAAGCTTTGAATGGCAGGGTCCCTGCTATCACATGCTGATAAAAAATATAACATTTACATAAAAAAAACAAATCAACTACAGGCTTCCCAAATGCTGTGATAAATTAAGCATTTAATGTTGCACTTTTTATATGTAGAAGAATAGTTTTGTGGGTTCTTCCGAGAATGTTGTAGTCGTAATGATTTGTGCAGTCCTTTGAGACATTTGTGATTTGGGGCTATATAAAATAAACATTGATTGATTGGTTTGTCCATCCATCCATTTTCTACCGCTTATTCCCTTTTGGGGTCGCGGGGGGCGCTGGCGCCTATCTCAGCTACAATCGGGCGGAAGGCGGGGTACACCCTGGACAAGTCGCCACCTAATCACAGGGCCAACACAGATAGACAGACAACATTCACACTCACATTCACACACTAGGGCCAATTTAAAGTTGCCAATCAACCTATCCCCAGGTGCATGTCTTTGGAAGTGGGAGGAAGCCGGAGTACCCGGAGGGAACCCACACATTCACGGGGAGAACATGCAAACTCCACACAGGAAGATCCAGAGCCTGGATTTGAACCCAGGACTGTAGGAACTTCATATTGTGAGGCAGACGCACTAACCCCTCTGCCACCTTGAAGCCTGCCGTCGCTTTTCATTTATTTTTTATTTTTTTGTGCTTCACTCTAACTTTCCTCATCCACAAATCTTTCATCCTCGCTCAAATTAACGGGGAAATTGTCGCTAATTAGCTGTTAGCGTAACGTTAGCTCATTATGCGGTGTGTGTGTGTGTGTGCGTGTGTGTGTGTTTTAACGGACAGAAAAGCTTTGAATGGCAGGGTCCCTGCTATCACGTTGATAAAAAATATAACATTTACATTAAAAAAAAAAATCAACTACAGGCTTCCCAAATGCTGTAATAAATTAAGCATGATGAGTTCACTTGAAGCTGTTTAATGTTGCACTTTTTATATGTAGAAGAATAGTTTTGTGGGTTCTTCCGAGAATGTTGTAGTCGTAATGATTTGTGCAGTCCTTTGAGACATTTGTGTTTTGGGGCTATATAAATAAACATTGATTGATTGATTTTGTCCATCCATCCATTTTCTACCGCTTATTCCCTTTTGGGGTCGCGGGGGGCGCTGGCGCCTATCTCAGTTACAATCGGGCGGAAGGCGGGGTACACCTGGACAAGTCGCCACCTCATCACAGGGCCAACACAGATAGACAGACAACATTCACACACTAGGGCCAATTTAAAGTTGCCAATCAACCTATCCCCAGGTGCATATCTTTGGAAGTGGGAGGAAGCCGGAGTACCCGGAGGGAACCCACACATTCACGGGGAGAACATGCAAACTCCACACAGGAAGATCCCGGGCCTGGATTTGAACCCAGGACTGCAGGAACTTCATATTGTGAGGCAGACGCACTAACCCCTCTGCCACCTTGAAGCCTGCCGTCGCTTTTCATTTATTTTTATTTTTTGTGCTTCACTCTAACTTTCCTCATCCACAAATCTTTCATCTTCGCTCAAATTAACGGGGAAATTGTCGCTAATTAGCTTTTAGCGTAACGTTAGCTCATTATGCGGTGTGTGTGTGTGTGTGTGCGTGTTTTACGGACAGAAAAGCTTTGAATGGCAGGGTCCCTGCTATCACATGTTGATAAAAAATATAACATTTACATTAAAAAAAAAATCAACTACAGGCTTCCCAAATGCTGTAATAAATTAAGCATGAGGAGTTCACTTGAAGCTGTTTAATGTTGCACTTTTTATATGTAGAAGAATAGTTTTGTGGGTTCTTCCGAGAATGTTGTAGTCGTAATGATTTGTGCAGTCCTTTGAGACATTTGTGATTTGGGGCTATATAAATAAACATTGATTGATTGATTTTGTCCATGCAGCCATTTTCTACCGCTTATTCCCTTTTGGGGTCGCGGGGGGCGCTGGCGCCTATCTCAGCTACAATCGGGCGGAAGGCGGGGTACACCCTGGACAAGTCGCATCATTTTATTTAATCCGAGCAACAATTTGAGGCAGTTTAATGTTGATTAACGTGGGCAGAATTATTATAGTGTTCCCAATGTTGAAAGGATAAAGCCATTGTTTACAAATTTGGTGAATAAATAACCCCCAAAAATTATATTTTGTTGTTTTCTTACTGTACCGAAAATTAACCGAACCGTGACCTCTAAACCGAGGTACGTACCGAACCGAATTTTTTGTGTACCGTTACACCCCTAATGTTCATTCATTGTGATGTATATTGTAAGAGGGCTCAGACAAATTACGTATATCCAATAGGAGATGAATACTTCTGATTTCAAGTGTATACACCGTGTCCTCTTTAAACATCTTCCGGCTCCAGATTAAACGGATACGTCGACAACTGACAAACAGTCCGGAGGACAAGGGAGAGTGAATGAAGAAAGCTGCATGGAAAAGTCACCCTGCCCTATAATTCAGCTCCGCACCTGCAGTTTCCTCCGGTCTTCTCTGTAACAAATTGCCGTCTCTGATCTGCATATACTGCAACTTCAGTGTGCTGATGCACCACTGCCAACGCAACACTTTCTGCCCCTGCTAAAGGTGAGACGGCAGCTGCAAGAATGAACTCACCAGAAATATCAAGCTGTGGTCTCCATTGCGGGTCTCGCCTCAGTGTCCCGTGCAGCTGGATGCCGACTCCCCACTCGGGGTGGTATGGTAGCGTGTCACCAAAAAAGCACCACCTATAGGGCAAAAGAGATGATTAGTCTTTTTTTTCTCACCAGAATAAATAGATGACATTGCGCCGACAGTAAAACATGTCAAAAACGTTAACAGTGTTGTCAGCAATGGAGTCCTTTCAGCTCCTTCAAAAGGTCAAAACCCTTTCTGTGAAATCCCTGACTTTGAAGGGGTGATTCATGCGGTTGTTTCTGCAAAACCGGACTATTGTTGCAGTCTTTGTGCAGGCATTAGTCAGTCTCTGTTTTCTCCTCTGCAGCTGCCGCCTGGCGATTCAAGAGCGCTTGGTCTTAGCTTCCCGGAGTCGATTAATGTGTTTTTAAGTATCACACAGGTTAACGCCGTCTTATCTCCGTGATCTTCACGCAGCACACACTCCTTCAGGATGACTAATCAGATGCCCCGAGTTGTCTCGAGGATTAGGCCCTTCTACACTAGCCAGCTAAGGTTCATCCATCCACTCATCTTCTTCTGCTTATCCGAGGTCGGGTCGCAGGGCAGCACCCTAAGCAGGGAAGCCCAGACTTTCCTCTCCCCAGCCACTTTGTCCAGCTCTTCCCGGGGATCCCGAGGCGTTCCCAAGCCAGTCAGGAGACATAGTCTTCCCAACATGTCCTGGGTCTTCCTCTTGGCCTCCAACGGTCGGACGTGCCTGAAACCCCTCCCTAGGGAAGCGTTCGGGTGGCATTCTGACCAGATGCCCAAACCACGTCATCCGGCTCCTCTCCATGTGGAGGAGCAGCGGCTTTCCTTTGAGCTCCTCCGGGATGACAGAACTTCTCCCCCTATCTCTAAGGGAGAGCCCCGCCACCCGGCGTAGGAAACTCATTTACCCGTAATTTCAATCAATCAATCAATCAATGTTTATTTATATAGCCCCAAATCACAAATGTCTCAAAGGACTGCACAAATCATTACGACTACAACATCCTCGGAAGAACCCACAAAATTGTGTCCTTTTGGTCAAAACCCAAAGCTCATGACCATAGGTGAGGATGGGAACGTAGATCGACCGGTAAATTGAGAGCTTTGCCATCCGGCTCAGCTCCTTCTTTACTACAACGGATCGATACAGCGTCCGCATTACTGAAGACGCCGCACCGATCCGCCTGTCAATCTCACAATCCACTCTTCCCTCACTCTTGAACAAGACTCCGAGGTACTTGAACTCCTCCGCGTGGGGTAGGGTCTCCTCATTTTGGCCGCTTGTACCCGTGATCTTGTCCTTTCGGTCAAACCCAAAACTCATGACCATAGGTGAGGATGGGAACGTAGATCGACCGGTAAATTGAGAGCTTTGCTTTTCGGATCAGCTCCTTCTTTACCACAACGGATCGCTACAGCCTCCGCCTTACTGAAGACACCACACCGATCCGCCTGTCGACCTCACGATCCACTCTTCCCTTACTCTTGAACAATACTCCGAGGTACTTGAACTCTTCCACTTGGGGCAAGGTCTCCCCATTTCGGCCACTTGTACCCGTGATCTTGTCCTTTTCGGTCATAACCCAAAGCTCATGACCATAGATGAGGATGGGAACGTAGATCGACCGGTAAATTGAGAGCTTTCCCTTTCGGGTCAGCTCCTTCTTCACCACAACGGATCGATACAGCGTCCACATTACTGAAGACGCCACACCGATCCGCCTGTCGATCTCACCATCACTCTTCCTTCACTCTTGAACAAGACTCCGAGTTACTTGAACTCCTCCACTTGGAGCAGGGTCTCCTCATTTTGGCCACGTGTACCCATGATCTTGTTTTTTTCGGTCATAACCCAAAGCTCATGACCATAGATGAGGATGGGAACGTAGATCGACCGGTAAATTGAGAGATTTGCCTTTCGGGTCAGCTCCTTCTTTACCACAACTGATCGATACAGCGTCCACATTACTGAAGACGCCACACCGATATGCCTGTCGATCCCACCATCACTCTTCCTTCACTCTTGAACAAGACTCCGAGTTACTTGAACTACTCCACTTGGGGCAGGGTCTCCTCATTTTGGCCGCTTGTACCCATGATCTTGTCCTTTTCGGTCATAACCCAAAGCTCATGACCATAGGTGAGGATGGGAACGTAGATCGACCGGTAAATTGAGAGCTTTGCCTTCCGGCTCAGCTCGTTCTTCACCACAACGGATCGATACAGCGTCCACATTACTGAAGACGCCACACCGATCCGCCTGTCGATCTCACCATCACTCTTCCCTCACTCTTGAACAAGACTCCAAGTTACTTGAACTCCTCCACTTGGGGCAGGGTCTCCTCATTTTGGCCACGTGTACCCATGATCTTTTTCTTTTCGGTCATAACCCAAAGCTCATGACCATAGATGAGAATGAGAACGTAGATCGAACGGTAAATTGAGAGCTTTGCCTTTCGGGTCAGCTCCTACTTTACCACAACAGATCGATACAGCGTCCGAATTACTGAAAACGCCGCACCGATCCCCCTGTCGATCTCACCATCCACTCTTACCTTACTCGTGAACCAGACTCCTAGGTACTTGAACTTCTCCACTAAGCTAAGGTTATCCAGGGTAAATCCCACCTAACCATATCCTTGTCCACACAAACACACGATGGTCGTTTAAAACCCCCTCCACCACTCCGTCAGCCGGCGCAACCCGACCTAGTGCGGATATGCGGAACATACGCACGTCATAGTTACCTCCGGGGTTGCTTTGTGTGCAAGTTCTTAAATGTAACTTATCCGAACAATATCCAGTGTTGTGGTATTTCAGTTAACTGGAACCCAGGGTGCTGTGGGGCCCTAGTGTAGTGAACCCCAGCTGAGTCATCAGAAATTAATCAAATCTTTAATGAACACACAAACGTACACAGTGTGACAAATAATATTCGACAACATTAGTTCCTGTTTTTTCACATCATTTTTTTTGGTTTCCATGACAACCCATTAGTTTTCACCTGTTCTCATGTCACGCGCCTGATTCGCTTGGACTCATGCACCCGTTGTCAATCACCCCGTCACTTTTTAAGCCTGTAGTTGCCAGGCAGTCAGCCTGACAACATCACCCTCTACACACCCTGGTTATCCAAAACCTCACATTTCTAGTAATGCTGCTCAATTCCATGTTTCCCAAACATTTGACACATTTTTTTATGTGACTTCAAGACTCCATTAGTTCCTTTTTTTTCCACATCATTTTTTTTGTTTCCGTGACAACCCATTAGTTTCCACCTGTCCTCATGTCACGCGCCTGATTCGCTTGGACTCATGCACCCGTTGTCAATCACCCCGTCACTTTTTAAGCCTGTAGTTGCCAGGCAGTCGGCCTGGCGACATCACCCTCTACACACCCTTGTTATCCAAACCCTCACATTTCTAGTAATACTGCTTAATTCCATGTTTCCCAAACATTTGACACATTTTTTTATGTTACTTCAAGACTCCATTAGTTCCTGTTTTTTTTTTTTACATAATTGTTTTGTTTCCATGACAACCCATTAGTTTTCACCTGTTCTCATGTCACGCGCCTGATTCGCTTGGACTCATGCACCTGTTGTCAATCACACCATCACTTTTTAAGCCTGTAGTTGCCAGGCAGTCAGCCTGGCGACATCACCCTCTACACACCCTTGTTATCCAAACCCTCACATTTCTAGTAATGCTGCTTAATTCCATGTTTCCCAAACATTTGAGAATTTTTTTTATGTTACTTCAAGACTCCATTAGTTCCTGTTTTTTCACATCATTTTTTGGTTTCCGTGACAACCCATTAGTTTTCACCTGTTCTCATGTCACGCGCCTGATTCGCTTGGACTCATGCACCTGTTGCCAATCACCCCGTCACTTTTAAAGCCCATCACCCTCTACACACCCTTGTTTTCCAAACCCTCACATTTCTAGTAATGCTGCTTAATTCCATGTTTCCCAAACATTTGAGACATTTTTTTTATGTTACTTCAAGACTCCATTAGTTGCTTTTTTTTCCACATCATTTTTATGTTTCCGTGACAACCATTAGTTTTCACCTGTCCTCATGTCACGCGCCCTGATTCACTTGGACTCATGCACCTGTTGCCAATCACCACGTCACTTTTAAAGCCTGTAGTTGCCAGGCAGTCATCCAAACCCCTCACATTTCTAGTAATGCTGCCCAATTCCATGTTTCCCAAACATTTGAAACATTTTTTTAAATAATTGTACTTTCAAAATCAGACTTCGGTGAATGTGGTTTGTGTGCTCGAGAAACAGTTTTGACGAGTGAGAAGCCTCAACAAGTGGGCTCGCTTCGACATTCATTAGGCGTTCCGGCGAGGTGGGCAACATTCCTCAACACACGGGGGATGCAGTCATACAGTCGTAATCTCATTGACGTTCGCTCGCTTCTTCTTCCACTTGGCAGCTTTTGCCTGCGATATAAACACTGATCTGATTACCAAAGGATGGAAAGGAAGCATACGCACGAGCGAGGCAACAACGAATAAAAAACAGCGTTGGGGAAAAACCATGACTGGGAAGGTGTGTCCTGTCATTAATTTTTCACTGCATCATCGAAGGTAAAGCTGAAGAAAACGAAGCGGGAGGGGGCGGGGGCTAAAGGGTGAGCGATGAAAAATGCATCATATTTTGACACAGCTTTGGAACGGATCCGTGCAAAACAAAAGAAGAAGCGGCCTGACAACAGAGGCTATAAAGCTCCGCTATTAGATAAAGATGGTGGGGAGAGTGTGGTTTGGAATTCCCTTTTAAATGTTGGAAACCGGGAACTGACAAGGTCGCCCGACCTTTCACTTTCTCACTTGTTATGAAAATGGGTGAAAAGCGCCAACGCCGTGTCACGGCTCTGCATGCAAGGCGTTTGCACGCCATCCAGGAGATATTATTACCACATCCCTCGCAGTTGTCTGCAGAGAACTATATATATATATACATATATATATACATACAAACCCCGTTTCCATATGAGTTGGAAATTTGTGTTAGATGTAACCCGTATTTAATTGAATGCACTACAAAGACAAGATATTTGATGTTTAAACACATAAACTTAATTTTTTTTTTCTCAAAATAATAATTAACTTAGAATTTCATGGCTGCAACACGTGCCAAAGTAGTTGGGAAAGGGCATGTTCACCACTGTGTTACATCACCTTTTCTTTTAACAACACTCAATAAACGTTTGGAACTGAGGAAACTAATTGTTGAAGCTTTGAAAGTGGAGTTATTTCCCATTCTTGTTTTATGTAGAGCTTCAGTCGTTCAACAGTCCGGGGTCTCCGCTGTTGTATTTTACACTTCATAATGCGCCACACATTTTCGATGGGACACAGGTCTGGACTGCAGGCGGGCCAGGAAAGTACCCGCACTTTTTTTTTTAAAAGCCACGCTGTTGTAACACGTGCTGAATGTGGCTTGGCATTGTCTTGCTGAAATAAGCAGGGGCGTCCATGAAAAAGACGGCGCTTAGATGGCAGCATATGTTGTTCCAAAACCTGTATGTACCTTTCAGCATTAATGGTGCCTTCACAGATGTGTAAGTTACCCATGTCTTGGGAACTAATGCACCCCCATACCATCACAGATGCTGGCTTTTGAACTTTGCGTCCATAACAGTCTGGAAGGTTCGCTTCCCCTTTGACCGGATGACACGATGTCGAATATTTACAACCAAAAAATTGAAATGTGGATTCGTCAGACCACAAAAAACTTTTCCACTTTGCATCAGTCCATTTTAGATGATCTCGAGCCCAGAGAAGCCAGCAGCGTTTCTGGATGTTGTTGATAAATGGCTTTCGCTTTGCATAGTAGAGCTTTAACTTGCAACAAACTGTATTTAGTGACAGTGGTTCTCTGAAGTGTTCCTGAGCCCTTGTGGTGATATACTTTAGAGATTGATGTTGATTTTTTGATACAGTGCCGTCTGAGGGATCGAAGGTGAAGGTCATTCAATGTTGGTTTCCAGCCATGCCGCTTACGTGGAGTGATTTCTCCAGATTCTCTGAACCTTTTGATGATATTATGAGCGGTACATATGTACATGTATACATACTGTATATATACATATATATATATATATATATATATATATATATATATATATATATATATATATATATATATATATATATGTATATATATATATATATATACATACATGCACTCAAAAAAAAATATATATATATACATACACTATACACATTCATTCACACCAAGTGTGAATGAATGATGGGTTCCCACTTCTCTGTGAGCGCTTTGAGTATCTAGTAATAGGAAAGCGCGATATAAATCTAATCCATTATTATTATTATTATTATTATTATTATTATTATTATTACACACACATTATATGTGTATATATATAACATATATACACTATATACAAACGTATATATACACTATATACAATATATATATATATATATATATATATATAAATATATATATATGGATGTTGTATACACTATACACACACACATTATATATATATGTATATATATATATATATATATATATATATATATATATATATATAGGCGCCAGCGACCCCGAAAGGGAATAAGCGGTAGGAAATGGATGGATGGATGGATGGATATATATATATAGATATATATATATATATATATATATGTATGTATATATATATATATATATATATATATATATATTAGGGGTGGGCAAATTAATGTGTTAATTACGAGTTAACTCATCAATCTATTAACGCCGACAATTATTTTATCGCACATTTGCTTATGTTGTTTAGATGCTTTTATTTTGTTAACGCCTTTTCTTATAAAGATGGCGTCGCCCGGCGTGGAGGGGCTCTTGGTAAAGATGGAACATTTGACAAAAATACCGGACAATTCTGCAAATTTCATGGCTGGCTTACAGCGTGGTCACTCCGGGATCACTTACGACCGCCAGACAATTCTGAATGTGGATAGATCGGGCCGTTTTGGACTGAATGACGCGTGCTTGCTAGACCGGCTAGCTAGCATGGGAATACTTTGCCGGCTACATCCAGCGGCCTGTGAAACAGCGGAGTATTTGTGTTGTCTGTCTATTTATGAATAATGCAGCCGAGGAGTGTTGGCTGAGTTCTTAACGTTTGCTTTCAGAGCGTGCATATCACAACATACAAGATGCCGTCATGGCGACACACAACCTATACCGGGCTACCGAGCATGCTCGTCACTCCTGTTGCATGCTGGGTAGGGTAGTTGTTTTTTTCCCTGGCTCATAACATCACAATATAGTACCATGTATACGCGTTCAGTTTATCAAAGCACCAAGCAAACAATCGGAAAATTCCCATCATATCAATTCCTAGATATGGTCATAATTATTCAAAGTGCACTACGCAGAATAAACACAACATTATTAATATTGCTACTACGGATAATTTTATCAAAAATTCCCCAAAACAGCCCACTACCTATAATATAGGTTTTTTAAACAAATAAAAAAAAATGTTTCTGCTGTTACCTCAGAAATTGCCTGTTCAGATGTTATGATTGTGGCTCAGAGATTTGTATGTCGATTATATTTATTTTCCATAACAAACAGGATAACTTAAATACCCTGGCAGTGGCAATAAGCTTAAATGTTTGTATTTAAATTTTTTGAGTTGATTTTCATAAAATATGCTATTTAACTGCTACTGTTTAACAAGGACTGATTTAAATTGTGTTTGCACAACAAATGTTTTGGCGCTTTTGTTCATGTGGGAGAATATTCCAATAAAGGTGCACTACACACTACTTTTGAATTCATTATTGGGCTTTGCGTATACAATGCAGTTAATCACGATTAATCGGAGAAATAGTGCGATTAACTTCGATTAAAATTTTTAATCGTTGCCCAGCCCTAATAAATATATAGATGTACAAACCCTGTTTCCACATGGGTTGGGAAATTGTGTTAGATGTAAATATAAACGGAATACAATGATTTGCAAATCAATTTTAACCCATATTCAATTGAATGCACTACAAAGACAACATATTTGATGTTCAAACTCATAAACTTTAATTTTTTTTTGCAAATAATAATTAACTTAGAATTTTATGGCTGCAACACATGCCAAAGTAATTGGGAAAGGGCATGTTCACCACTGAGGAGATACGTTTTTTAAGCTTTTCAGGTGTAATTGTTTCCCATTCTTGTTTTATGTACAGCATAGCTCGGTTGGTAGAGTGGCCGTGTCAGCAACTTGAGGGTTGCTGGTTCGATTCCTGCTTGTGCCATCCTAGTTACTGTCGTTGTGTCCTCGGGCAAGACACTTTACCCACCTGCTCCCAGTGCCACCCACACTGGTTTAAATGTAACTTAGATATTGGGTTTCACTATGTAAAAGCGCTTTGAGTCACTTGAGAAAAGCGCTATATAAATATAATTCACTTCACTACAGCTTAAGTTGTTCAACAGTCCGGGGTCTCCGTTGTGGTATTTTAGGTTCCATAATGGGCCACACATTCTCAATTGGATCAAGTTTTTTTTGTTTTTTGGGACATCTGGGATCCGTCCTTTAAGGGGGGGGGGTCCTGTTATGAGCCGATGCGTGGATCATTCCATATTCTTGTTTTTGTTTCCATTTTGGTATCACACTCAGTTGTTTGACGTCCTTAGTTCCGGTTTTGTTCTGTCACCATGGTAGCTTATTAGTTCACCTGCCCCTTGTTTTCTACGCACACCTGTTTTCTACTGAAACTGCCGTATTTAATTCTGCCCCTTTTTTTAGTTCATTCTCGGATCCTAATTTGCTTTCACGCAACAGATAATAACTTGCTTTCCATGTTCATACCCGCTAGCTCTCGCGCTGCGTTTTGTTTTTCCCTAGCATTCATGCTAGTAGTTTTTGTTTTCGCTTTTTGTGCCTTTGTGCCAAGTTTAGTGTTTCTGTTTGTTTCCCTAGCTCTCATGCTAGCTCTTTTTGTTTGCCTATTCTGCTTAGCACCAGTGTTTTTGTCCTAGCCTGTTTTATTAGTTTAATAAATACTTATTTCTTATCTTACGCTGTGTTCTTGCTCGACGCATCCTCGGAAGAACGAATCCGGCATCGCTATGCCACGCAAGTCTCACAATATATACATCATTAGCATTTTCTGCACTCCACCACAGGACTAAGTCGTGACTGACATGACAGGAATGAAAGTAGGAAAGGAAGAAATACATACAGGTAGGCGTCACAAACGTCACACTTATTTCACAGTTGGACGTGCCGCCTCTATACCTGTGTGTGTGTGTGTGTGCGTGTGTGTGTGTGTGTGTGTGTGCGTGCGTGCGTGCGTGTGTGTGTGTGTGTGTGTGTGTGTGTGTGTGTTTATGGGCAGCCAACAGAGTTTGTGCAGTCGTTCACTTATCCACTATGGAAGAACTAATGTTTTTATCCCTAACTATCATCCCTAAGAGGCTCGGGCATTAAGGCCCAGTCGTTAATTAAACTTTTTCGGCAAATCAGCAAAACAGTTAAACCCTGATTTTGGGAACTGTTAGATTTACAAACCACACATCGGATAGAAATATGCTTTGTTGAACGAACATTTTCTCAGCGTACAAACATTTCATCCCTCCGTTGTATGTCTGTTATGATTGGCAACACTAAAAAAAATTGGCCCTGGAGTGTGAATGTGAGTGTGAATGTTGTCTGTCCATCTGTGTTGGCCCTGCGATGAGGTAGCGACTTGTCCAGGGTGTAAACCGCCTTCCGCCCGATTCTAGCTGAGATAGGCGCCAGCGCCCCCCGCGACCCCGAAAGGGAATAAGCGGTGGTAAATGGATGGATGGATATATATATATATATATATATATATATACATACAAATTGAGTTTATACTAAAAAGTTCTATTTTGGTTTCATCTGACCACATGACATTCTCCCAATCCTCTGCTGTATCATCCATGTATCCATTTTGGTATAAACTCAACTCGTCGTGTTTGGAGGAAGAAGAATACTGAGTTGCATTCCAAGAACACCACACCTACTGTGAAGCATGGGGGTGGAAACATCATGCTTTGGGGCTGTTTTTCTGCTAAGGGGACAGGACGATTGATCCGTGTTAAGGAAAGAATGAATGGGGCCATGTATCGTGAGATTTTGAGCCAAAACCTCCTTCCATCAGTGAGACCTTTGAATGGTTGACCAAATACTTATTTTTCACCATAATTTACAAATAAATTATTTAAAATTCTTACAATGCGAATTCCTGGATTATTTTTTCACATTCTGTCTCTCACAGTTGAAACTCGACATCCATTGCTTTCGGTCCCCTAGAGGGGGTGGGGTGGGGGAATGGGGGGTGGGGGGGGGGGGGGGGGTTAGTGTTGCCCACATCTGAGGTCCTCTTCAAGGTTTCTCATAGTCATCAGTCCTTTTTTTTTTTTTTTGTCATGAAAAAGGGAGGTTTTTGTCATGAAAAATGGAGGTTTTTGTGGTTGGTGCACTAATTGTAAGTGTATATTGTGTTTTTTATGTTGATTTAATTTAAAAAAAATAAAAAAATATGTTTTTAATTTTTTAAATAAAAATGAATAAGAAATTGGGTGGGGGGGGTCCTTTTTTTTTTTTTTTTTCTTTTTAATGAAAAAGGGAGGTTTTTGTGGTTGGTTCACTAAATGTAAGTGTATATTGTGTTTTTTATGTTGATTTAATAACAAAAAATATATATATTTTTTTAATTTTTTAAATAAAAATTAATAAAAAATTGGGTGGGGGGGTCCTTTTTTTATTTATTTTTTTTATTTGTCATGAAAAAGGGAGGTTTTTGTGGTTGGTGCACTAATTGTAAGTGTATATTGTGTTTTTTATGTTGATTTAATAAAATATATATATATATTTTTTTTTTTTTTTTTTTTTTTTTTAATAAAAATTAATTAAAAAAATCTTCTGCGGCCCGGTGGTTGGGGACCACTGCTTTATCCTGTCTTCCATAATAATTGTGAAATATAGGTGCATATATTTAATGTTTAAATGCAATAAAAAAAAAAAAACTAAAACAAACTAAAAAGTGCAGGTCCCCTTTAACGTGACTTTCCCAAAGTTAATTAAAGAAACGGAGAAGAAATAGTCCGTCGTTGAAGAGAACAAAACGGAGTTCTCATTTGCCACTTTTTCCCCTTAAAAGACCTCCGGGGTGAGACGGTGCGTGTCCAATTTCCAGAAGGTTGGCATGCCATTGCATTATAAGACATGTGTAGGCGTGTTCCGAAGCCCCCCCGACCCAATCTCGGCACATCCTCCAGACAGAGTCTGCACCTGGGGGCTTCAGGTGCTGGACTGGCCTCCCTCCCACAGAGGGAGAAGGTGAGTTCAACGTCTGACGGGTGACAGTCCAATCAGACACCTCCCGATCCAATCTTCAAACCGTCGAGTATTCTAGGAAACGGCTTCTTTTTAAGCATTAAATCTGTACATATTAGAAACGATGACTTCACAATCCTCTCTCTTTCCACTATGGAGTTGCTACATAAATTTACAATTTTTTTATTAGGACTTGTTCAGCAGTTTTCTGCCATTTTACTACAACCAGGCAGTCTCGGTCGTTGTTAAAATGCATGCAAAGCGGTCGCCGTCCACCTGGCTCCCAAGGACATAAACTTCCTATAGTTCTCCCTCCTGACATTATGAAAGCTGTGCTGTGTGGGAATAAACAAACGCTGCACCTGCTTCTACTTCTACTTTTATGCGGAAATACAATTGGCAGTATATCCGGAATGGTACAATTACGCTCGAAACGGATGCATTATCAAACACACGTTTAAATTGACATGCGTCAACTTCTAATGCTGGAGTTTTCATACCATAATTTCCGGACTATAAGGCATATAATCTGGTGCGCCTAATGCAGGGGTCGGGAACCTTTTTCTGGCTGAGAGAGCCAAGAAAGCCAAATATTTTAAAATGTATTTCTATAAGAGCCATATAATTTTTTTGTTTAACACTGAACACAACTACACAAGTGCATTTTTAAGTAAGACCAACATTTTTAGAGAATAATAAGTCTCTTATTCTTTTGAATAACATTGTTATTCTGATGCTAACTGTGGAGGGGACGTGGCCTGCGGGCCTGCAGCGAAGCAGGGTGTGCCAGGACCGGCCTTAAAATCAGCGACAGGTGCGTGGATGGCCTATCTGGGCCTCGCTCTGTTATAAGCAGCAGCCAGGAGGAGAGACGGGGTTGGAGCTGGAGCCAGAGCTCGAGCGAGAACGAAAGAGAAAAAGACAATTGCTGGAAAGCAACTGAGAGACTTATTGAAAAATAAAACAATATTGTAACCCTGAAACAGGCTCTCATGTCGGTGCTTGGTGGTCTGAAGAACCCCCAGGAGGGCAAGCCCCACACTAACCAATAATAAATAAATAACTTCTTACCATTAACGCAACTTCCTTGAACATAAAAAAGCATGAGAATGTTTTATATTGTTTTATTCATTACTTATCGTGTCAAGATTTATCCGAGAGCCAGATGCAGTCATCAAAAGAGCCACATCTGGCTCGCGAGCCATAGGTTCCCTACCCCTGGCCTAATGTAAGAAATGAGTTTGGTTGAGCTTACCCACCTCAAAGCTATTTTATTTGGTACACAACGTAATGATAAGTTTGACCAGTAGATGGCAGTCAAACATATGAGATAAGTGTAGGCTGCACTATGATGGCAATATAACTCAAGTAAACAACATTGAAAGTATAGAACACATATCTACATATATCTCTTATGTGTGACGTCCATCTACAGGTTTTTGATTGATTGCTTGAAACTTTTATTAGTAGATTGCATAGTACAGTGCATATTCCGTAATACCCGAATATGTTTTTCAACTTGTTTGAGTCGGGGGTCCACGTAAATCAATTCATGGTCACACTTGTTACACCATGTACCCAAAAAAAAAAAAGCTCCAAGATCGGTAAGCACAACCACAATGATTCCATACATTAGGCGTACCTGGTTATAATGCGGTCAAAAATCGATCAAAATGTTTTAGTACGACTTTGGTAAGCTATGAAGCCGCACCGCTTGGTGGATTGTACTGTGCTTCAGCATATAAGTATTATTATGGTGTGTGTATAAGGTAAAACATTATCATTTTTGTTTCGCAATATTATGCAAAAGCAACTTTTCATACCTTCTGGTGCCTGCTGATCCGTATTTGGGATCTCCATAAGTCCTGAAAAATTGCTCGCGTTCACCTTTGCAGTCCATGACGACACCGTTGTCGATTATTTTTCTCTATCTTATTGTAATGGGACATTTATCCTCCGCTGTTGCCATTTTAATATAAAGTAGTGTAAAGTTCTTATTTATATCTGTCAGTAAACTCGCCATGAAAGCTCTAAAACATACCGGTGTAGTGAGTTTACATTATTCACCCAAGGAACTTTAATCATTAGAGAGTTCCGGTCGGACGTTTTTTTCACGGGACACGGCTTGAAGATGATCTGTAAACCATCATCAATGCAACATTTTGACCAAAGAACTACCATTACATGTTATGTCGACCACAAGGAAGTATTTTACATTTAGAACATGTGTCTGCGTTTACTAACAAGACGTCATGGCGTAGCTGAAGTTGAGTTTCTTAAGGTGGAGATATTCTCACAAAGAAAATAACATTTTAGTTAAATGTAAGTTCTGACTTGGATCAAAGATCCTATCTACTGGCGAAAACATCAATTCAAATCTGTTGAAACATCTACAAAAACAACATGCTTCGACAAAGCTAGTAAAGAAAGACACCGACTCCGATGCCACTTCACCTCCACCTAAGGATTTTAACGGAGGCACTGCTGGCCAGGACAACATTGATAGAGCTGTTGTAGTGTATGTGCTAGAAGACATGCAGGCTATTTCTACAGTGGAGCCAACACCTTTCAGGCAGCTAATTAGCATGATACCGGCCTCAAACAGCAAATGTCAGGGAACATTTTTTCCACGTACCTGGACACAATGGACAGTGAATACATAAAAATGGAAAGTGAGTTAAAGAAAACACTCCAAACTCTGCCTCTGCTCATCATTCAGCACTGAAGGTGCACACACTCTGTCAATTTTCTTGTGTAATTCTATACTCTTTTTCTTCTAAAGTGTTTGATTATCACATCACTCTAAATGTATGGACTATAAAGTTCACAAACATAAAGAGGGATCCTAGTGGGCCAGGCCAATCTTTCCTGTTCTTTAAACTAAAAGTGGGGAAATGCGTAGAGTGTTCTGGGCTTCAGTAGAGTGTTGATCTCCTGAAGACATGATTTTATTTCACAATTAAAATAGTTTTGTCAATTTGTTACGCGTATCTCTTCTGTGTGACTGCCATCATATTGCAGTCTACAAATATTTTTTTATGTGTGACTGCCATTATATGGCAGTCGACACGTATCTCTTATGTGTGAATGCCATCATATTACAGTCGACGCGTATCTCTTCTGTGTGACTGCCATCATATTGCAGTCTACACATATTTTTTATGTGTGACTGCCATTATATTGCAGTCGACACGTATCTCTTATGTGTGAATGCCATCATATTACAGTCGACGCGTATCTATTATGTGTGACTGCCATCATATTTCAGTCTACGTGTATCTCTTATGTGTGACTGCCGTCATATTGCAGTATACACGTATCTCTTATGTGTGACTGCCGTCATATTGCAGTATACACGTATCTCTTGTGTGTGACTGCCATCACAATTGCAGTCTACGTATATCTCTTATGTGTGACTGCCATCATATTGCAGTCTACACGTATCTCTTATGTGTGACTGCCATCATATTGCAGTCTACATGGATCTCTTATGTGTGACTGCCATCATATTGCAGTTTACGCGTATCTCTTATGTGGAACTACCATCATATTGCAGTCTATGCATATCTCTTATGTGCGACTGCCATCATATTGCAGTCTACATGTATCTCTTATGTGTGACTGCCGTCATATTGCAGTCTACGCGTATCTCTTATGTGTGACTGCCATCCTATTGCAGTCTACACGTATCTCTTATGTGTGACTGCTGTCATTTTGCAGTCCATGCGTATCTTTGATGTGTGAATGCCATCATATTGCAGTCTACGCGTATCTCTTGTGTGACTGCCATCATATTGCAGTCTACGCGTATCTCTTATGTGTGACTGCCGTCATATTGCAGTCTACGCGTATCTCTTATGTGTGACTGCCATCATATTGCAGTCTACGCGTATCTCTTATGTGTGACTGCCATCATATTGCAGTCCACGCGTATCTCTTATGTGTGACTGCCATCATATTGCAGTCTACATGGATCTCTTATGTGTGACTGCCATCATATTGCAGTTTACGCGTATCTCTTATGTGGAACTACCATCATATTGCAGTCTATGCATATCTCTTATGTGCGACTGCCATCATATTGCAGTCTACATGTATCTCTTATGTGTGACTGCCGTCATATTGCAGTCTACGCGTATCTCTTATGTGTGACTGCCATCCTATTGCAGTCTACACGTATCTCTTATGTGTGACTGCTGTCATTTTGCAGTCCATGCGTATCTTTGATGTGTGAATGCCATCATATTGCAGTCTACGCGTATCTCTTATGTGTGACTGCCATCATATTGCAGTCTACGCGTATCTCTCGTGTGACTGCCGTCATATTGCAGTCTACGCGTATCTCTTATGTGTGACTGCCGTCATATTGCAGTCTACGCGTATCTCTTATGTGCGACTGCCTTCATATTGCAGTCTATGCGTATCTTTTATGTGTGACTGCCATCATATTGCAGTTTACGCGTATCTCTTATGTGGAACTACCATCATATTGCAGTCTACATGTATCTCTTATGTGTGACTGCCGTCATATTGCAGTCTACGCGTATCTCTTATGTGTGACTGCCATCCTATTGCAGTCTACATGTATCTCTTATGTGTGACTGCTGTCATTTTGCAGTCCATGCGTATCTTTGATGTGTGACTGCCATCATATTGCAGTTTACGCGTATCTCTTATGTGGAACTACCATCATATTGCAGTCTATGCATATCTCTTATGTGCGACTGCCATCATATTGCAGTCTACACGTATCTCTTATGTGTGACTGCCGTCATATTGCAGTCTACGCGTATCTCTTATGTGTGACTGCCATCATATTGCAGTTTACGCGTATCTCTTATGTGGAACTACCATCATATTGCAGTCTACACGTATATCTTATGTGCGACTGCCATCATATTGCAGTCTACACGTATCTCTTATGTGTGACTGCCGTCATATTGCAGTCTACGCGTATCTTTTATGTGTGACTGCCATCCTATTGCAGTCTACACGTATCTCTTATGTGTGACTGCTGTCATTTTGCAGTCCATGCGTATCTTTGATGTGTGACTGCCATCATATTGCAGTTTACGCGTATCTCTTATGTGTAACTACCACATTATTGCAGTCTACGCGTATCTCTTATGTGTGACTGCCGTCATATTGCAGACTAGATGCATCTCTTATGTGTGACTGCCATCACATTGCAGTCTACGCATATCTCTTATGTGTGACTGCCGTCATATTGCAGTCTACGCGTATCTCTTATGTGTGACTGCCATCCTATTGCAGTCTACACGTATCTCTTATGTGTGACTGCTGTCATTTTGCAGTCCATGCGTATCTTTGATGTGTGACTGCCATCATATTGCAGTTTACGCGTATCTCTTATGTGTAACTACCACATTATTGCAGTCCACGCGTATTTCTTATGTGCGACTGCCATCATATTGCAGTCTACACGTATCTTTTATGTGTGACTGCCGTCATATTGCAGACTAGATGCATCTCTTATGTGTGACTGCCATCACATTGCAGTCTACGCATATCTCTTATGTGTGACTGCCGTCATATTGCAGTCTACGCGTATCTCTTATGTGTGACTGCCATCCTATTGCAGTCTCCACGTATCTCTTATGTGACTGCTATCATTTTGCAGTCCATGTGTATCTTTGATGTGTGACTTCCAGCATATTGCAGTTTACGCGTATCTCTTATGTGTAACTACCATATTATTGCAGTCTATGCATATCTCTTATGTGCGACTGCCATTATATTGCAGTCTACACATATCTCTTATGTGCGACTGCCTTCATATTGCAGTCTATGCGCATCTCTAATGTGTGACTACCCTCATATTGCAGTCTATGCGTATCTTTTATGTGTGACTGCCATCATATTGCAGTTTACGCATATCTCTTCTGTGTAACTACCATCATATTGCAGTCTATGCATATCTCTTGTGTGCGACTGCCATCATATTGCAGTCTACATGTATCTTTTATGTGTGACTGCCGTCATATTGCAGTCTACATGCATCTCTTATGTGTGATTGCCATCATATTACAGTCCACGCGCATCTCTTTTTTGTGACTGCCATCACATTGCAGCCTACGCGTATCTCTTATGTTTGACTGCCATCATATTGAAGTCTACGCGTATCTCTTACGTGTGACTGCCATCCTATTGCAGTCTACACGTATCTTTTATGTGTGACTGCTGTCATATTGCAGTCTACATGCATCTCTTATGTGTGACTGCCATCATATTGCAGCCTACACGTTTCTCTTATCATTTCACCATGTACCAAACCAAATAGCTTTGAGGTCGGTAAGCACAACCTAAAATGATTCCGTCCATCAGGCACACCTGGTTATAAGGCGCATTGTCGAGTTTTGACAAAATTAGATTATTTTAGGTGCGCCTCTGAAAAATACGCCAGTCATGTTGCAGAGACTTGTTTTTTTTAAGGTCAGTGTACATCGAGGGCATCAAAGCTCTGCAGATTCACAATTAGATTGGACTCTGCTATTTTTTTTTTTTTTTTAAGGCCATTTTACACAACCGTTCGAGACCCGGGAACATTGCTCTGATCCGTCTTTCTGTCAAACAGCCCAAGGATGCACAGGTGGAAGAGAACAAAAAGTCGATGGCACCAAACACTTTGTGTTTTCAACAGTCTTTGTTATGACTCGGCCGGGTTTTGAACTCACAACCTACCGATCTTAGGGCGGGGACTCTAAGACGGGCATGTCTGGATGACTCTCCTCCATATTTCCAGTGGTTAACTCCGAGTTACGGAACTGAAGCTGGCTGTGGGGCTGTCACTTCCTGTGTGGGGCGCGGTCTTTCCGCCGTCACTTCCTCTCCAAACGCAGTTTGTAAACAATCAACGAGTCCATACAAAGCTAAGAGCCGGAGTTTCAAGAAATGGACGGCGCACTTACCCATGTAAAAAATTATCCAGGGACGGGCACCTTAAAGGCCTACTGAAAGCCACTACTACCGACCACGCAGTCTGATAGTTTATATATAAATAAGGAAATATTAACATTGCAACACATGCCAATACGACCGGTTTAGTTGACTAAATTGCGATTTTAAATTACCCGCGGAGTTTCTTGTTAAAAACGTTGCGAAATGATGACCCGTATGATGACGCGTGCGCATGATGTCTCGGGTTGGAGGGGAAATTTTAACCCAGCACCACACACGGCTAAAAGTCGTCTCTTTTCATCGCATAATTACACAGTAATTTGGACGTCTGTGTTGCTGAATCTTTTGCAATTTGTTCAATTGAAAATGGAGACGTCAAAGAAGAATGCTGTTGGTGGAAAGCGGTGGATTGCAGCTGCCTTTAGCAACCGAAACACAGCCTGTGTTTCTTTGTTTGTTCTGAAGCTTTAACACAGAGCGGTCAAGCGAACATGTTTCTCTACGTCAACCAGCAAGTTTTTGAATGGGAAAATTGTGATATTGAATCGGCTCTTACCGGAGACTCCAGTGGATTATGGGACTTCCTGCTGGAGCTCAAAAAGGCAGCAGTCCTTTTGGCTCCTCGACTTCTCTGAGAGACACTGGCGTTCGCCGCAGCCATCCAACTTTCAGGTATGACTTTACAATCTCATTAAAAGACTATTAAAACAATAAGCAGTTAAGGGATATTCCAGAATTATCCAAGTAAATGTGTCTAATTACATCTGAAACGGTCCCACTGCCGCCGCCTGGAGCCGTCGCTTTTCCATCCATCCATTTCCTACCGCTTATTCCCTTTTGGGGTTGCGGGGGGCGCTGGCGCCTATCTCAGCTACAATCGGGCGCAAGGCGGCGTACACTCTGGACAAGTCGCCACCTCATCGCAGGGCCAACACAGATAGACAGACAACATTCACACTCACATTCACACACTAGGGCCAATTTAGTGTTGCCAATCAACCTATCCCCAGGTGCATGTCTTTGGAAGTGGGAGGAAGCCGGAGTACCCGGAGGGAACCCACGCATTCACGGGGAGAACATGCAAACTCCACCGTGAAGCCTGCCGTCGCTTTTCATTTATTTTTATTTTTTTGTGCTTCACTCTAACTTTCCTCATCCACAAATCTTTCATCCTCGCTCAAATTAACGGGGAAATTGTCGCTTTCTTGGTCCGAATAGCTCTCGCTGCTGGAGGCTCACATTAGAAACAATGTGAGGATGTGAGGAGCCCTACAACCCGTTACGTCACGCGCACATTGTCTGCTACTTCCGGTACAGGCAAGGCTTTTTTATTAGCAACCAAAAGTTGCTAACTTTATCGTGGATGTTCTCTACTAAATCCTTTCAGCAAAAATATGGCAATATCGCGAAATGATCAAGTATGACACATAGAATGGATCTGCTATCCCCGTTTAAATAAGAAAATCTCATTTCAGGACGCCTTTAATTGCTGGTGTAGTGTGGCGGAAACGGGGCTTAGGTATAAATAATTATTTGTTCAAGGGGTTATCTGGCTTAGTGTAGACGTAGCCTCACTCACTCACTCACTGGGGTACTGTCCATGTGAAAGGACAGTACCCCAGCATCCTGTTTTGGGGTACTGTCCTTTTTCATGGACAGTACCCCAAAATAGGATGCTCTGAACATGCCTGTTTAGATCAGGGGTGCCCATTACGTCGATCGCGAGCTACCAGTCGACCGCGGGGGGTGTGTCAGTCGATCTCCAGCCAGGCTTTTAAAAAAAATAGACCTAAAAATTAGTGATCATCAATCTTCACCAAGACGTCACTTAAATGACATTCACGGTACCGGAGGGTCTTGTGAGATGACGCTGGCTGCTGCAAGATCATTATTATTAAAAAATGACCGAGAGGAAGGCGAGAGACACTTTTTATTTCAACAGACTCTCGCGCCGTACCTTCCGTCAAAACTCTAAAGGCCGACTGCACATTTCCTATCTTCACAATAAAAGCCCTGCTTCATGCTGCCTGCGCTAACTAAATACAGAGTCTCGGAAAACTGGCGTGCACAAGCGATCCCTCAGAAAGCTGGCGTGCACATCACTTGTGCACGCCAGCTTTCCGAGACTCTTATTTTGTTAGCACAGGCAGCATGAAGCAGGGCTTTTATTGTGAAGATAGGAAATGTGCAGTCGGCCTTTAGAGTTTTGACGGAAGGGATGGCGCGAACGTCTGTTGAAATAAAAAGTGTTTCTCGCCTTCCTCTCTGTCATTTTTTCATAATAATGAACTGGCAGCAGCCAGCGTCATCTCACAAGACCCTCGGGTGCCGTGAATGTCAATCAAGCAAGCTACGGAATTTGCCGCCAATGTTTTTCTTGTAAAGTGTATGGAAGCTGGATGAATTAGATGCCAAAAACCAACCACTCTCTTGTGGTATTGTACAGAAAGGACAACTTTTTTTCTCCTCCATTTGAAAATGTGGGCGTTATCATCATTACTGTCTAATTCCAATCAATGCAAGTCATCAGAATCAGGTAATACACCAACTTATATTCTTGTCTTTGTGAAAGAAAAACATCTATATGTGTTACACATGCTTGTATTATCATTAAACACATTTAACTTGCTTACAAAAATGTCTCTTTTATAAATAAATAAATATAAATGATATATATAAATGAGGTAGATCCCCTCGAGTTGGTCAATTGAAAAGTAGCTCGCCTGCAGAAAAAGTGTGGGCACCCCTGGTTTAGATGATTTTGACATGGACTGTATTATTTTATCCTTCGGGTATATTGATGAATGCATGTCACAGAAACGTTAGTTTTAATCCGTGAAAACATTGAGTAACATGGCTACTTTTAAATGGTAAATGGGTCATACTTGTATAGTGATTTTCTACCTTCAAGGTACTCAAAGCGCTTTGAGACTACTTCCACATTCACCCATTCAAACACACTGAAGCAGGAGCTGCCATGCAAGACCCTAACCACGACCCATCAGGAGCAAGGTTGAAGTGTCGTGCTCAAGGACACAACGGATGTTCTAAGGCAGGTAGAATGTGGGGGTTGAACCTGGAACCCTCAGGTTGCTGGCACGGACACTCCCCCAACCGCGCCACACCGTTCCCCATTGTCCACTGATACTGTACAGATACTGTACTCATAGTAGGCTTCTGGTCACAGGTGTGTCCAATCAACACAGTATAAGTGATTTCAATTAATCACTCAAACAGATTTGTAGTATTAACCATTGTGTAATGTTCCTATTGTTGTTACTCAGCCAGGAGGAGGACAGAGCGTAGCTACACAGAACATCAGAGGGTCGAATGTGCGAGTAAATGAGAGCAGACAGTGTTGACTATCAATGTTGCAACCTTGTGTGCAGAAACACAGAAGAAGAATCCCTGTGGGATGCAGAAACCGGCAGAGAAATTTTCCGCGCAACATGAACAGATGTTTATTGGGATAAGGTAAACATCTGTTCTGTATTTTAGCATCAAATTGTTTGATTGTGAGGCATTAAAAGCTACAAAATGCAACGGGTCCATCAGACCCACAAACCCCAGCTGAGTAACAACAATATGAACGTTGCACGGAAAATTCCTCTGACAGTTTCTGCATCCCACAGGGATTCTTCTTTTGTGTTTCTGCACCTGCGGTTCCCAGACAAGGTTGCAACATTGTTTGTCAACACTGTCTGCTCTCATTTTCTCGCACATTTCACCCTCTGATGTTCTGTGTACCTACACTCTGTCCTCCTCCTGACTAGGCCTGCTGTGTGTGTGTGTGTGTGTGTGTATGTCTGTGTGTGTGTTACACAGAACATCAATTTCCACACTTCTATTAACCCCAGGTCCAGTGGACCCGGACATCTTATATGTAATAGAAATGTTTAGAGGGGGTGTATGGTGTGTGGTCATTAAATATGTAGTCTGATCTATGTTCACAGGGATTCTTCTTTTGTGTTTCTGCACCTGCGGTTCCCAGACAAGGTTGCACCATTGTCAACACTGTCTGCTCTCATTTTCTCGCACGTTTCACCCTCTGATGTTCTGTGTACCTACACTCTGTCCTCCTCCTGACTAGGCCTGCTGTGTGTGTGTGTGGTACGCAGAACATCAATTTCCACACTTCTATTAGCCCCGGGTCCAGTGGACCCGGACATCTTATATGTAATAGAAATATATAGGGCGGTTGAATGGTGTTTGGTCATTAAATATGTACTCTGATATATGTTCACAAGGATTCTTATTTTGTGTTTCTGCACCTGCGGTTCCCATACAAGGTTGCAACATTGTTAACACTAACACTGTCTGCTCTCATTTTGTCGCCGAATTGATCCTCTGATGTTTTGTGTACCTACATTCTGTCCTCCTCCTGTCTAGGCCTGCTGTGTGTGTGTGTGTGTGTGTGTGCGTGCGTGCGTGCGTGTGTGTGTGTGTGTGTTACACAGAACATCAATTTCCACACTTCTATTAACCCCAGGTCCAGGGGACCCGGACATCTTATATGTAATAGAAATGTTTGGGGGGGGGGGGGGTGTATGGTGTGTGGTCATTAAATATGTAGTCTGATCTATGTTCACAGGGATTCTTCTTTTGTGTTTCTGCACCTGCTGTTCCCAGATAAGTTTGCAACATTGTTTGTCAACACTGTCTGCTCTCATTTTCTCGCACATTTCACCCTCTGATGTTCTGTGTACCTACACTCTGTTCTCCTCCTGTCTAAGCCTGCTGTGTGTGTGTGTGTGGTATGCAGAACATCAATTTCCACACTTCTATTAGCCCCGCGTCCAATGGACCCGGACATCTTATATGTGTAGGGGGGTGTAAGGTGTGTGGTCATTATATATGTATTCTGATATCTGTTCTTTACAGAAAATGAGCCAAAGTCAGTGAGTCTCAGTTTGAAAAAATAATTAATTGTATCATTTTTCTTTTAATAAAAAATTAAAACGGATCCCACAGACCCAAACACCCCACGAGGTAGTATATGTATAGCAATTGCATTAAGATTTGTGGTTACAGACTCACTTATTGGCCCGGTCCGCTTCCGGGCGCTGCTTTATTGTAATCCACAAACTCCACTTTGCTGCAGCAATCTGTTTCTTGCTGCTGTTAAAAAAAAAAAAAAAGTGTCTCCTTTCAAGTGCCACCAGACTGTTGTATAACAAAATATAAACACCGAGAGCGCAGCAAGGGAACAGACTAAGAGCAGTTCCCAAAACAAGGCAGGAGGACTAAATCATTACTTTCTTTAAGACTGTACTCTGTAGTCGTCGTTGCTTTTACTTGGAGTCGGCGGGCTAGGAATCCAGCTGTCAATCATTTTAAACTACACAATACCCATCCCGTTTAATGTAGTCATGTCTATGTCTTGTCTTTTTTATATCCTTCAGGGTTCAAAGAGTTCTGGTGCTGTCTGCCACAGGGAGTGGTTTGTAGAAGTCAGGCGAGTTTCTATTTCATTTTTCAATGTTGATACAGTTTATAACATAGAGCTCAAATAAAGCCCTCATTCTCCTCCTCTGAAGGCTGAAGTCAGGTAACTTGCGTTGGCGACGCCGTCTCGGCCCCTCTCCTTTTTCGTAAACCAAAAATCATAAGGAGAACACAGACATGTGATTGGTCAGTTTTGGCAGAGGACGTTCCCTGACCACAGGAGAGCAGACGTTGTGTTTGAAATGCACAAATTATTATATGGAATAAAGCAACAGCTATCAGGGTAAGTTTATGTACGTTATCACAAAAGTTTCCCTTTTCGGAAACGTCCGGTGACCAGACAGAGGCTGTCTTTGTTGTAACACGCCAAAGGCTTGGGAAAATTCCATTGATGGGAGGAGACGGGAGGGGTTTGTCTATTGTGATCCAAGACGAGCCCAAGCCCGAGGCATCTTTTCCTTTTGTGTTAATGTGACCGAAAACAATGGCTGTTTCAATCATTCAATCAACCAATGTTTATTTATATAGCTCTAAATCACAAGTGTCTCAAAGGGCTGCACAAGCCACAACGACAGAGCCCACATAAGGGCAATAAATATGCATACCCCACATTCTTTTAGAAACAGCTGTATTTAAGTCCAAATGAAAGATGTGGCGTAAAATTCTCTATCCAGAGCGTGGGTGCCACTGTAAGAGGTCACAGGTCGAAACGTTTCTCCTCAATTGAGCCAAATTGAATGCTGTCTCTGTTTAATTCCTTGCTTCTTGTCTATGCGATAGATGTCATTGATGTTTAAACCTGACAACAGCCATTGAACAGAAGCTGCAGTACATACAAAATAGTGCTGCTAGGATCCTGATGAGAGTGCTTAGGGAGCCTCCTCCCCTCACCCCTCACACACACACAACACAGGGGTTGACGACTGCAGCATGAGAGGTTTACTGGCGACGCTTGATGACTTCATCAAACCACTGCGAGCAGAGCATAACAACAACAAGAGTGTGTTGTTGCCGGTGCTGGAGCCGTAGCTAATAAACGAGCTCGCTTGGTGACTGACTAACAACACCATGTCTATGGTTTGGGATTATTTTAAAGTGTGTCTGACGGATACAAAACTGGCAATTTGCAATGACTGCAAAAAGTCGGTTATGCGAGGAGGAACCAAGACGTCTTCCTTTAATACGAGCAATTTGATCTCCCACCTTTTCAAGAATCTTAAGAAGTGCTCTCTGCCTGTGTGTGTGTGTGTTTTTTTTCTTTAAACAAAATTAATAAATTCCTGTTAGGGATGTAAAAAAACTAAACAAAACATAAAAACAGCGGTACAAAAACTCCACGTTTTCTTGTAATACTGGGTTGTTTGAGCCTGCGCTTCCGCCAGAGAGAGAGAAGGCGAGTGAGTGAGAGAGAGAGGAGAGAGAGCCAACTGCGCCCCTGACTGAGGAGACGTGACAGTGGAGCAACTTGAACCTGTGACTTATGGTCTAGTCACCGTCCACTTATTCAGCATCTAATTTGGGTAATATTTCAGAAAAACGCTGTATTATTCTATCATTCAATGTGTCAGCTTTTGTTTTTGCCGGACGTCGGAGCATGGTACATCAATTCTCCACAGAGCAGAGCGGATCGTGCGGCACAGGAAGTAGTGTACAAAATACAAAATACAAAATAAAACACCGGGTTGATTTTCAAAATAAAATGCACTGTGTTTACTCCGGATCACATTTCTCTCACAGTAGAGTTGTATTGTGTTTCAGTTGTTTAGTCCGAGCATTAAGTGAGAAAGACCATAAGTTCCAACTTGATGTTGTTTTCATCAAGTTTTTTGCCATTTGGGTATTTATTTTTGTATTTTTTTTTCGACGTTCATGTTGCACTGTTCAATGTTCAATACTAAAGTGCTTATCTTTAACAATAAATAGCCTAATAATAAAGCAGTGTTTTGTTACTTTTCATGTCTTCCAAGCCTATGATAATGTGAATTAACTCATTGTGACAATAATTTGTTCACACAAAAGAAATGGCAATCACTTTTACCTTCAAAGGACACACAGCTAAGTAGTTAGCTTACTATTGGCAAATTTAATTTTACATTAATTTCCATATTGTGTAAAGGACCAAATAAAAAAAACCCTGCCCATTTCTGACTTTGAACCCCTGCCACACAGTTGTCCCTTAAAGACTCCGCCCAAAAAGACAAGCGGTAGAAAATGGATGGATGGATAGATCCATCCATCCATTTTCCTACCGCTTGTCCCTTTTGGGGTCGTGGGGGTTGCTGGAGCCCATCTCAGCTGCTTTCAGGCGGAAGGCGAGAACACACTGGACAAGTCGCCACCTCATCGAAGGGGCAACCCAGATAGAGAGACAACATTCACACCCTAGGGCAAATTTAGTGTTGCCAATCAACCTATCCCCAGGTGCATGTCTTTGGAAGTGGAAGGAAGCGGGAGTACCCGGAGGGAACCCACGCAGTCACGGGGAGAACATGCAAACTCCACACAGAAAGATCCCGAGCCCGGGATTGAACCCAGGACTACGTATATGTGAGGCATATGCACTAACCCATCTACCGCCGTGCTGACCAAGTCGGGGTCCCCGTTAATCAATTCATGGTAAAGTTTAATGCATCACAACAAAATTAGGCTTAATAATGTGTTGATTCCACCACAGTATATACAAACCATGTTTCCATATGAGTTGGGAAATTGTGTTAGATGTAAATATAAACACAATACAAAGATTTTTGCAAATAATTTTCAACCCATATTCAATTAAATGCACTACCAAGATCATTAATCATTAACTTTAGAATTTGATGCCAGCAACCCGTGACACAGAAGTTGGGAAAGGTGGCCATAAATACTGATAAAGTTGAGGAATGCTCATCAAACACTTATTTGGAACATCCCACAGGTGTGCAGGCTAATTGGGAACAGGTGGGTGCCATGATTGGGTATAAAAACAGCTTCCCAAAAAATGCTCAGTCTTTCACAAGAAAGGATGGGGCGAGGTACACCCCTTTGTCCACAACTGCGTGAGCAAACAGTCAAACAGTTTAAGAATAACGTTTCTCAAAGTGCAATTGCAAGAAATTTAGGGATTTCAACATCTACGGTCCATAATATCATCAAAAGGTTCAGAGAATCTGGAGAAATCACTCCACGTATGGCCGGAAAAGCAACAATAAATGACTGTGACCTTCGGTCCCTCAGACGGCACTGTGTCAAAAACCGACATCAATCTTTCAAGGATATCACCACATGGGCTCACGAACACTTCAGAAAACCACTGTCACTAAATACAGTTTGTCGCTACATCTGTAAGTGCAAGTTAAAGCTGTATTATACAAAGCGAAAGCCATTTATCAACAACATCCAGAAACGCCGCCAGCTTCTCCAGGCCCGAGATCATCAAAGATGGACTGATGCAAAGTGGAAAAGTGTTTTGTCGTCTGACGAGTCCACATTCCAAATTTTTGGGGGAAATATTCGACATCGTGTCATCCGGACCAAAGGGGATGTGAAACCATCCAGACTGATATCGATGCAAAGTTCAAAAGCCAGCATCTATGGTGGTGCATTAGTACCCAAGGCATGGGTAACTTACACATCTGTGAAGGGACCATTAATGTTGAAAGGTACATAAAGGTTTTGGAACAACATATGTTGTCATCTAGTTCATGGACGCCCCTGCTTATTTCAGCAAGACAATGCCAAGCCACATTCGGCGTGTGTTACAACAGTGTGGCTTCGTAAGAAAAGAGTGTGGGTACTTTCCTGGGGCGCCTGTCTCCCATCGAAAATGTGTGGCGCATCATGAAGCGTAAAATACGACAGCGGAAACCCCGGACTGTTGAACGACTGAAGCTCTACAAAAAACAAGAACGGGAAAGAATTCCACTTTCAAAGCTTCAACAATTAGTTTCCTCAGTTCCCAAACGTTTATTGAGTGTTGGTAAAAGAAAAAGGTGATGTAACACAGTGGTGAACATGCCCTTTCCCAACTACTTCGGCATTTGTTGCAGCCATTAAATTCAAAGTTAATTATTATTTGCAAAAAAAAAAAAATAAAGTTTATGAGTTTGAACATCAAATATCTTGTCTTTGTCGTGCATTCAACTGAAAAGGATTTGTATATCGGTATTGGTTGATATCGGAATCGGTAATTAAGAGTTGGACAATATCGGAATATCGACAAAAAAGCCATTATCGGACATCTCTACTATATTTTCAGAGGGAAGCCAAGCGACCTGGCGAAATAATATATTCTAGCCTTGAGGTAGAAGTAGGAAGACAAATGGCTATGAAACAAAGACCAGTAGACCCGAAAAAGCTACAGATCTGTGGAACAGAAGCTTAAGCGGCCCGATACATATTTAAAATAACCCTTAGGTTACAAAGTCCATCCATCCGTTCAATTATTAGTCCATCCATCAACCCATCCATTCATAATCCATCACAGTACTAAAACCATAGACTGCCCGGAAAGTAAAATTGTACAACGTAACTCAGACCTCCTCCAACGCCACAGGGACCTAAACCCAGCCTTGTAGCGTCAATCAATTATGGATCGGAGTAAAAAAGCATGTCACCTTTCTTTGTGCAAGTATCGACACGTGTAAAAGCAGTTCCGAACACACCCACCCAGGAAAGGTAAGGCCGGAATGATGTAGGAGATCTATTCCACTAACGTTAGCAGCTTTTATCTTAGTCCTCTCCAGGCAGACATTGAACAGTTTCACTACCTGGATTACACCGGAGTCAGTAGTAAAGCAGCCTCAGCTGTCTCACACTTTTAGTTTTTTAAAAGCTTCTCAAAGTCACCATGACTCAGCAGAGGACGGACAGAGCCGCTTGCTCAGGGAACGGAAACGCATCAGGTCAAACTCAGTCTCAGCACATACCGGAAACTCAATGCCATCCGGTTGTTTCCTCCTGATAGCGAGGCCTTGTCAGCATGTCCATCAAAGGGGAGCGATGATGGTTCCAGTCCACATGAAACATGCTTTCTTGGGGTCTAGACTACATGTTTTTGCGTATACTTCACCTTTTGATCATGTCTCAAGAACAGAGATTACCGTATTTTCCAGACCATAGGGCACACTGCCGATTAATGGTCTGTTTTTGATCTGTTTTCATATATCTCACCATTATGTTGGATCCACTATGGACTGGACTCCCACACTATTATGTTAGATCCACTATGGACTGGACTCTCACACTATTATGTTAGATCCACTATGGAATAGACTCTCACAATATTATGTTAGATCCACTATGGACTAGACTTCCACAATATTTTGCTAGATCCATTATGGACTGGACCCTCACACTATTATGTTAGATCCACCATGGACTGGACTTTCACAATATTTTGCCAGATCCACTATTGACTGGACTCTCACACTATTTTTCCAGATCCACTATGGACTGGACTCTAACATTATTATGTTAGATTCCCCAATATGGACTGGACTCTCTCTATTATGTTAGATCCACTATGGACTGGACTCTCACTATTATGTTAGATCCACTATGGACTGGACTCTCACACTATTATGTTAGATCCACTATGGACTGGACTTTCACAATATTTTGCTAGATCCACTATGGACTGGACTCTCACACTATTATTTTAGATCCACTATGGACTGGACTCTCACACTATTATGTTCGATCCACTATGGACTAAATTCTCACACTATTTTTCCAGATCCACTATGGACTGGACTCTAACATTATTATGTTAGATTCCCCAATATGGACTGGACTCTCTCTATTATGTTAGATCCACTATGGACTGGACTCTCACTATTATGTTAGATCCACTATGGACTGGACTCTCACACTATTATGTTAGATCCACCATGGACTGGACTTTCACAATATTTTGCCAGATCCACTATTGACTGGACTCTCACACTATTTTTCCAGATCCACTATGGACTGGACTCTAACATTATTATGTTAGATTCCCCAATATGGACTGGACTCTCTCAATTATGTTAGATCCACTATGGACTGGACTCTCACTATTATGTTAGATCCACTATGGACTGGACTCTCACACTATTATGTTAGATCCACTATGGACTGGACTTTCACAATATTTTGTTGGATCCACTATGGAGTGCACTCTCACTATTATGTTAGATCCACTATGGACTGGACTCTCACTATTATGTTAGATCCACTATGGACTGCACTCTCTCTATGCATGCAAAGCGACAGACAATGATCAACAACACCCAGAAACGCCACCGTCTTCTCTAGGCCCAAGCTCACCTCAAATGGACTGGGGTGTGTCCAAACCTTTGACCTGCACTGTAGTTTTGGCGAACATTTGTAAAAAAAAAAACTGAGTTGCTACAATCTTTAATTCTGCGTCACACTCAATAACCAGTTTTGGTGACAGAACATAGCTCTTTACATTAAATGTGACTAAATGGTTTCAATTAAAGCTGCCAATGGGATCACCAGGATTGAGCGATCACTTTTATTTACAACCTTAGCCACTGGAGCTCAAGAAAAGATTAATAGTATGTAGGAGTGTGTCCAAGCTAGTCAATACGCACCAATCCAATACAGCTGCAGGGCAAGGTCATCAGGGTCAGGCCCGGACCTAAGCTGCTATTGGACATTTAAGACGTGTCGGGGTTATTTTGGGGTGATTCAGCTGAACCTGCGCATGCTTTTTTAATTACATTTCATCCAATCATTAAAACACGGGTCTACTTAAAGGTGTCGGAAGCTATTTTGCTGACTTCAGGGTCAGGTTTTGGGAACACACCGCTTTTTATGTGATTGAAATCCTTATCTGTAGGTCAACCACTCGGCGACTGAGGATTTTGTTTATCGCAAGTCTTTTCATTAGTAAAGAAAGCTAGGAATTAATTAGTTTTTTTTTATTGCTCCATGGATAGCCATGAAAATCTGAAAAAAAGTAATTACCTATTAAGAGCAGCGTTGGTAATACAACGCGGTAAACTTACAGTATTTGACAAGCCAATTGAGATACGTCAGTTGCGTAGACCTTGGCTACTAAAGACTCACTATTGTTTAGAATTACAGGTCTCGACAAACGTTGTAAATATACACCGTGTCCTGGGCATGTCGTTAAAGTGGAGGCTCCTCTATGGGGTCTTGGGGCACTAGGAATTTAACCCCTTCACTAATCTTACCCCAGGTGGGCCCTGGCAAAGGCCTAGTACCTGACTTTCCCCTAGCCAGGGATACGGTGAAGACCTCAACGGCAAAGCGGGCGGAAGACGATGGATTTAAGAACTACCACGATGGCTGCAAAGGCAAAGAAGGCTGCAGCAGAAAAGGCTCCCCAGTCGTCTTGGAATCGACTGGGACCCTGTCCCGGATCCTGTCAAGGATCACGTAGTGACTGTCTGTGCACCAGTCTCCCTGTCATGTTCTGTGGTCATGTTTTGTTTAGTTATGTTCCGTTTGTTTAAGACTCCATTAGCTCCTGTACGATCCACAATGGACTGGATTCTCACACTACATTAGATCCACGATGGACTGGACTCTCTTTCACAATTATGTTATATCCACTATGAACTCGAATCGCACTATTATGTTAGATCCACAATGGACTGGACTCTCACTATTATGTTAGATCCACTATGGACTGGACTTTAACAGTATGTTAGATCCACTATGGACTGGACTCTCTTTCACAATTATGTTATATCCACTATGGACTAGAATCTCACTATTATGTTAGATCCACTATGGACTGGACTGTCACAAATACTATGTTACATCCACTATAAACTGGACTCCTACTATTATGTTAAATCCACTATGGACTGGACTGTCACACTATTATGCTAGATCCACTATGGACTGGGCTCTCACTATTATGTTAGATCCACTATGGACTGGACTCTCACTATATTATGTTAGATCCACTATGGACTGGACTGTCACACTATTATGTTAGATCCACTATGGACCGGACTCTCACCATTATAGTAGATCCACTATGGACTGGACTATCACAAATTTTATGGTAGATCCACTATGGACTGGACTCTCACTATTATGTTAGATCCACTATGGACTGGACTCTCACTATTATGTTAGATCCACTATGGACTGGACTCTCATTATTATGTTAGATCCACTTTGGACTGGACTCCCACTATTATGCTAGATCCACTATGGACTGTCACACTATTATGTTACATCCACTATGGACTGGACTCACACTATTATGTTAGATCCACTATGGACTGGACTCTCATTATTATGTTAGATCCACTATGGACTGGACTCACACTATTATGTTAGATCCACTATGGACTGAACTCTCCCACTATTATGTTAGATCCACTACGGACTGGACTCACACTATTATGTTAGATCCACTATGGACTGAACTCTCCCACTATTATGTTAGATCCACTATGGACTGGACTCTCACTATTATGTTAGATCCACTATGGACTGGGCTCTCACACTATTATGTTAGATCCACTATGAACTGGACTCTCACAATAATTTTGTTATATCCAATACGGACTCTCATTGTCCCATTGGGTTGAGATTTTCCTTGCTTTGATGTGGGATCTGAGCCGAGGATGCCGTTGTGGCTTGTGCAGCCCTTTGAGACACTCCTGCTATATAAGTAAACATTGATTAAAAAAACAAAAACAAATGTAGTCATCCCCCACTTTACATCTACTTTAGTCGTGGGCTTTTATGTGGGTTAATTGTTATTTTGCATGTCCATTTTTAATTCTTTTGTCCTTGCAAATTGCATCCTTTTGTAGCATTTCCAAAACTGTGCGCTCATTAGCCCACTTTTTTTTTTTTTTTTTTAAGACACGGATATAAAAACAACGAGTGGTTAACATGCAAGTTCAGTAAAAATCTCTCGCTACATCCACAACACAATTAGGACTTCTCCTCCTCGTCGGCTTAAATTTAAGCACCAGATTACAAATGCAGACCGATCCAGCCGTCTCCACGGCGACGGAGCAAACTCCATCTGCTGATAAGAACCATGAGAAAATGGTTGGAAGGCCGGAGAATTGAAAAAAAAATAAAAATAAAAAAAAAGTGTCGGGGGTGGTTTTAAGTCCACCAAGGCTAACTGGATTGATGACTTGAAGCTGGTGCTGCTGATGACACAATCTCATGTCATTACAAGGACATGAACGAGTGAACGGGAGGATTAAAGGTTCCGCCTAGTTCCTAAGGAGTAGATTTGCACTGAGGTTTTGATAATGATGTTCGTAATCCTTCCGCAGGTAGATCTATAAACCTTTATGAATGAATCTTGTACAGGATTTAACGCCTTGCTGCATTGTGCAATTTGTGGGAGTCGAATGAACAAAAATGGCAAAAAAATAAAATAAAATCGCACAAAGTCAAAAGGAAAGATAGTACATTGCGATTTTTATTTTTTTTAAACAATGTCAATTTTACCGGTAAAATCTGTTTGCTGTAAAACCTTCAGATTTGTTTTTCCAAAAAGAAAACCCAAATTGTACTGTACCATTTTTTCATTAACGGTAATGCACCGTAAAAAACAACAACTTGCAGCTCAGTTGCCAGAATTTTACCATAAAAATAAGTGGTGGATTACTATGACTATAAGAGTATTGCTGTTTTTTTTTATTCACAGTAATACACTATAGATGCTATGTCAGTAAAAATATGTTGAATGGGGTGCCTGTTTACGGTAAAACCGTCATATTTGTTTTTCAAAAATAAAATGCAAATTGTCCCAGTTTTTTCCATGAAAAAGAGAATCCCGTTTTTCCATTTACAGTAATGCACTGTAAAAACAGCCGTAGATTTTACGGTAAAAAAAAACAACAACTTGCAGCTTGGTAGCCAGAATTTTACCGTAAAAATAAAAGTGTTTTTCCATTTACAGTAAAGCACTCATAAAAAACAAAAAAACAAAACTGTAGATTCTACAGTAAACAAAACTGGCCGAATTTAACGACAAAGATGAAAGTAATGCTGTTTTTTTTTTTTAAACGATGTAAATTTTACGGTAAAATTCTGCCGCCTGAGCTGCCTGTTTACCGTAAAAACTTCAGATTTGGTTTTCAAAAATAAAACGCAAATTGTCCACATTTTTTTCCATGAAGAAGAAAATCCTGTTTTTCCATTTACAGTAATGCACTGTAAAAACGGCCGTAGATTTTACAGTAAAACAAACTTGCAGCTTAGTAGCCAGAATTTTACCGTAAAAATAAAAGTGTTTTTCCATTTACAGTAAAGCACTTATAAAAACCCCAAAACAAAACAGTAGATTCTACAGTAAAAAAAAACTTGCCAAATTTTTCTTTGAAGATGATGTTTTTATTCACAGTAACACACTGTAAAAACTATGTACATTTGTATGGTAAAATTCTGTCGACTGAGCTGCCTGTTTACTGTAAAACCTTCAGATTTGTTTTTCAAAAATAAAATGCAAATCGTCCGAATTTTTTCCAAGAAGAAGAAAATCCCATTTTTCCATTTACAGTAATGCACTGTAAAAACAGCTGTAGATATTACAGTCAAACAAACAACTTGCAGCTTAGTAGCCAGAATTTTACCGTAGAATATAAAAGTGTTTTTCCATTTACAGTAAAGCACTCATAAAAAAACAAAAAAAACAAACAAACTGTAAATTCTACAGTAAACAAAACTGGGGAAATGTTAATATGAAAATGTCTTTATTCACAGTAATACACTGTAAAAACTATGCACATTTTACGGTAAAAATGTTGTTGACTGAGCTGCCTGTTTATTTTAAAACCTTCGATTTTTTTTTTATAAAGAAAATCCATATCGTAATGTACTGTTTTTCCATTTACAGTAATGCACTTTAAAAATAGCTTTAGATCTTACAGTAAAACAAACAACTTGCAGCTTAGTAGCCAGAATTTTACCGTAAAAATAAAAGTGTTTTTCCATTTACAGTAAAGCACTCATAAAAAACAAAACTGTAGATTCTACATTAAACAAAACTGGGCAAATATTACTATGAAGATGTCTTTATTCACAGTAATACACTATAAAAACTATGCACATTTTACGGTAAAATTTTGTTGACTGAGCAGCCTGTTTATTTTAAAACTTTCTATTTGTTTTTTTATAAAGAAAATCCAAATTGTACCGTACTGTTTTTTCATTTACAGTAATGCACTGTAAAAACAGCCGTCCATTTTACAGGAAAAAAAACAACTTAAAGCTCGGTTGCCAGAATTTTACCGTAAAAATAAGTGGTATATTACTATGACCATAAGAGTATTGCTGATTTTTTTAATTCACAGTAATACACTGTAGATGCTATGTCAGTAAAATTATGTTGACTGAGCTGCCTGTTTACGGTAAAACCGTCAGATTTGTTTTTCAAAAATAAAATGCAAATTGTCCAAATTTTTTCCATTAAGGAAAAAAATCCCGTTATTTCATTTACAGTAATGCACTGTAAAAATGGCCGTAGATTTTACAGTAAAACAAACAACTTGCAGCTTGGTAGCCAGAATTTTACCGTAAAAATAAAAGTGTTTTTCCATTTACAGTAAAGCACTCATAAAAAACAAAAAACAAAACTGTAGATTCTACAGTAAACAAAACTGGCAAAATTTTTCTATGAAGATGATGTTTTTATTCACAGTAATACACTGTAAAAACTGTGTAAATTTTTATGGTAAAATGCTGTCGACTGAGCTGCCTGTTTACCCTAAAACCTTCAGATTTGTTTTTCAAAAATAAAATGCAAATTGTCCAAATTTTTTCAATGAAGAAGAAAATAGCGTTATTCCATTTACAGTAATGCACTGTAAAAACGGCCGTAGATTTTACAGTAAAACAAACAACTTGCAGCTTGGTAGCCAGAATTTTACCATTTAATATAAAAGTGTTTTTCCATTTACAGTAAAGCACTCATAAAAAAAAACAAAAAAACAAACAAACTATAGATTCTACAGTAAACAAAACTGGGCAAATGTTACTATGAAAATGTCTTTATTCACAGTAATACACTGTAAAAACTATGCACATTTTACGGTAAAAATTTTGTTGACTGAGCTGCCTGTTTATTTTAAAACCATCGATTTTTTTTTTATAAAGAAAATCCAAATCGTACTGTGCTGTTTTTCCATTTACAGTAATGCACTGTAAAAACAGGTTTAGATTTTACAGTAAAACAAACAACTTGCAGCTTAGTAGCTAGGATTTTACCGTAAAAATAAAAGTGTTTTTCCATTAACAGTAAAGCACTCATAAAAAACAAAACTGTAGATTGTACATTAAACAAAACTGGGCAAATGTTACTATGAAGATTTCTATATTCACAGTAATACACTGTAAAAACTATGCACATTTTACGGTAAACATTTTGTTGACTGAGCTGCCTGTTTACCGTAAATCCTTCAGATTTGTTTTTAGAAAATAAAATGCAAATTGTCCCAATTTTTCCCATGAAAAAGAAAATTAAATTTTTCCATTTACAGTAATGCACTGTAAAAACAGCCGTGGATTTTACAGTCAAACAACTTGCAGCTTAGTAGCCAGAATTTTACCGTAAAAATAAGTGTTTTTCCATTTACAGTAAAGCACTCATAAAAAACAAAAAACACAACTGTAGATTCTACAGTAAACAAAATTGGCAATTTTTTCTATGTAAAAACTGTAATTTTACGGTAAAATTCCAATGACTGAGCTGCCTGTTTACTTAAAAAAAACAACTTTGATTTGTTTTCTTAAAAAGAAAATCCAAATTGTACCGTACCGTTTTTCCATTTACAGTAATGCTGTAACGATCTGTCACTTACTTTCTGATAGTTTTTCGTGTTTTGTACTTTGTTTCCTGTTCAGTGCTCTTATTTTGTCATACTTCCTGTTTACTCCGCTGAGCACTGTTTTTGTCACACTCGCCGTTGATTGGCAGCGGTCCTCAGCTGCGGTCAATCAACATAGGTCTATTTATGTTTCACTCGAGCACTCCTCAGTGCTCGAAGTTAAAACCATGTTGGGAACATCTCCATGCAAGACTGCTTTCTGTTTATATCTTTTACTTTGATGAAATTAAAATCATCTTACCGGCTTTCTGCTCTCCTGGATTTTTGCATACTTGAGGTCACACAACTGCAGCCATGCGACATCCCAACAGTAACTTCGAGCCAGAAAATTGTGACCTCGCGAGAATCCCTGTCGGCAATCCTCAGCCGACGTTCTGGACCGCACAATTCCTGGAGGACTTGAAGGCCAGGTTTGTGCGGTCCCAGCCTACAGACGCGGACCCTCTCCCCGCGGCAACGCCACCGGCTTCGGCTCTCCGACCGGCGCGTCCCCCGCCGCCGTCTTTCCTCTCGGCTCAACGACTGGCTACGGCTCTCCGACCAGCACGTCCGCCACTTCCTGCATGCCTCGCGGCTCCCGCGGCAACGCTACCGGCTACGGCTCTCCGACCGGCGCGTCCTCCGCCGCCATCCTTCCTCTCGGCAACGCTGCCGGCTACGGCTCACCGACCGGCGCGCCCGCCTCCTCCTTCACGTCTCGCGGCTCCTGCGGCTCCGTCGCCGACTGCGGCTCTCCGACCGGCACGTCCGCCGCCGCCATCCTTCCCGTCGTCTGCTGAGCTGCTTCTCCCTGCTCCTACGCAGCTTCCAGCGGCTGCTCCTACGCAGCTTCCAGCGGCTGCTCCCCGGCTGCTCTTTTTGCCAGCTCCCGCTCTCTTTTTTGGTCCGCCGAGAGCTCCAGTGGAGCCCACAGTGAGGTCGCTTTTGTCCTCCTGCTGGGACTTGGCACGGGACGTGTCTTCGTCCCTCCTCCTGGTCCCCTCCCGCCCGTCCCTGGTTTTCGCACCGGGGGACTCCGACGAGCAGGCACGTTTTCCCGCACGTGTGAACGGTGTCTGGCAGCCACCTAGTGGAGGGGGGCCCACTATACACTGCGGTGCAGCCAGGCACACAACGCCGGCTCCACGCCTAGCCCCAACGCCGGCTCCACGCCTAGCCCCAACGCCGGCTCCACGCCGAGCCCCAACGCCGGCTCCACGCCGAGCCCCAACGCCGGCTCCACGCCGAGCCCCAACGCCGGCTCCACGCCGAGCCCCAACGCCGGCTCCACGCCGAGCCCCAACGCCGGCTCCACGCCGAGCCCCAACGCCGGCTCCACGCCGAGCCCCAACGCCGCCAAGAGCAGCACCACGCCGGGCTTCGTCACCGCCGGCATCCGCTATTCCTCGGCCAGCATTTGCTGCTCCTCGCCCGGCGTCATCTGCCGCTTTCACGCCGCCGATGACGTCTGCCGCTTTCACGCCGCCGATGACGTCTGCCGCTTTCACGCCGCCGATGACGTCTGCCGCTTTCACGCCGCCGATGACGTCTGCCGCTTTCACGCCGCCGATGACGTCTGCCGCTTTCACGCCGCCGATGACGTCTGCCGCTTTCACGCCGCCGATGACGTCTGCCGCTTTCACGCCGCCGATGACGTCTGCCGCTTTCACGCCGCCGATGACGTCTGCCGCTTTCACGCCGCCGATGACGTCTGCCGCTTTCACGCCGCCGATGACGTCTGCCGCTTTCACGCCGTTGATGACGTCTGCCGCTTTCACGCCGTTGATGACGTCTGCCGCTTCCACGCCGTTGATGACGTCTGCCGCTTCCACGCCGTTGATGACGTCTGCCGCTTCCACGCCGGCACCAACATCGGCTCCTCAGCCGCCTCCTGCAGAGGTATCTGTTTTGGCTGCAGCCCCCGCCGCTTTGTCTGCTGTCTCCGGGCCTGCTTCAGCGCGCCCGCCTCCACGTCAGCCGCGGATGTGGCCGTGCCCTGGGCGTCCTCCTCGCGGGATGCACTCGTCTCTTTTTCGGCCAATGATGTGGCTGTTCCGTGGCCGCCCGCCCCGCCAGTTCCAGCGGCGCTCTACGCGCCGTCGCCACCTGACTTTCCCTCGCTGGCTGCGGGGACACGAGGTTTGGCGACCTTCCACCAAATCCTCCTTCCATCCTCCCTTACTTTGTGGACATTTTTTTCCATTTTTCTTTTCCAGGGAACATCTGGTATCTGTTCCTTGAGGGGGAGGTCCTGTAACGATCTGTCACTTACTTTCTGATAGTTTTTCGTGTTTTGTACTTTGTTTCCTGTTCAGTGCTCTTATTTTGTCATACTTCCTGTTTACTCCGCTGAGCACTGTTTTTGTCACACTCGCCGTTGATTGGCAGCGGTCCTCAGCTGCGGTCAATCAACATAGGTCTATTTATGTTTCACTCGAGCACTCCTCAGTGCTCGAAGTTAAAACCATGTTGGGAACATCTCCATGCAAGACTGCTTTCTGTTTATATCTTTTACTTTGATGAAATTAAAATCATCTTACCGGCTTTCTGCTCTCCTGGATTTTTGCATACTTGAGGTCACACAACTGCAGCCATGCGACATCCCAACAAATGCACTGTAAAAACGGCCGTGGATTTTACAGTAAAAAAATAAAAATTTGCAGCTTAGTAGCCAGAATTAATGCAGTGTAAAAACGGCTGTAAATTTTAACAGTAAAAACAACCTTGCAGCATAGTTTTTATTGAAAATATAATAATACAGGACCATACATCCCATCCATTTTCTACCGCTTATTCCCTTTTTTGGGGTCGCGGGGGACGCTGGCGCCCATCTCAGCTACAATCGGGCGGAAGGCGGGTTACACCCTGGACAAGTTGCCAACTCATCGCAGCACCATACAATTTACAGTAATTCGGTGTAAAAAGCATGCTACATTTTACAATACAATTCTGCCGACTGAAAAGCCATTGTTTAAATTAAAATTATGAAGACGCAAATCGTGACTAATTGGTTCTACACTAGTACTTTTTAAAAAGAAAAAAACAAAAAATGAGCCAGTTTCTTGGCTCTTTTTAAATTGGACCTCAAGATCCGGTTCCCTTGAAAGAGCCCTAAATCTCATCTCCGCTAACAAAGCCATAAAGCAGCGGCGCCATTAAAGCCATTTTAAATCATCACTTAACATAAATGCATTTTTTTTTTTTTTTTTAATGAGGACAGATAAGAGAAAAAAAAAAGGTAGTTCATTAGTTATAAAAAACACAAGCACATATAGTTCATCTCAATAAAACCATAATTATCCATCCAGCAATGATGACCATGTTTGAAAAAAAACTCATCATTCTGTGCAGCCACGATGAAATAATAATTAAAAAAAAGACCGTCTGACGGACTAAATCATGGCTTTATGACTTTCCCACGCTTCAAACGAGCATCATGGCATTCTGCAGTTCTCCTCTTCCGTGCAGACTGCAGTTCTGCAGTCTGCACGGAGGAGAAGACTACATCACCGCGGAGGAGCGTGATTACCTTAAACCATAACTGTTCATTTTGTCCCTCGTTAGATTGCAAGACTCGGGCGTTATCTGCATTACCCTCCATGGAACCGTTTCAATAAAACACACTCCTGCTAACATTTACGGGGAATATACTCGCGGAGAAACGGAAAACACGGTGACATACCGAGTCCACACCTTTATGAGCATTTCCGGCAATCTATTTAAAAAGATTATGCAAGGGTGAAATTTTGCCTGTTGGAGCAAAAACAAGCAATAAAACCTTGGTACCTATGCGGCATAAGCCATCCCATTCCTAGCTTCAACTCTTCTGGGAAGGCTGTCCACAAGGTTGCAGAGTTGTTGTTTTTTATAGGAAATTTCAACCATTCTTCCAAAAGCGTTTGAAAAGGCCTGGGTCTCAGTCTCCGTTCCTAATTCATCCCACAGGGGTTCTATCGGATTCAGGTCAGGACTCTGTGCAGGCCAGTCAAGATTCATCCACACCAGACTCTTGTCATCCATGTCTGTATGGACCTTGGTTGAGAAAGCCTGGGTCTCAGTCTCCGTTCTAATTCATTCCAAAGGGGTTCTATCGGGTTCAGGTCAGGACTCTGTGCAGGCCAGTCAAGTTCACCCACACCAGACTCTGTCATCCATGTCTGTATGGACCTTGGTTGAGAAAGCCTGGGTCTCAGTCTCTGTTCTAATTCATTCCAAAGGGGTTCTATCGGGTTCAGGTCAGGACTCTGTGCAGGCCAGTCAAGTTCACCCACACCAGACTGTCATCCATGTCTGTATGGACCTTGGTTGAGAAAGCCTGGGTCTCAGTCTCCATTCTAATTCATTCCAAAGGGGTTCTATCGGGTTCAGGTCAGGACTCTGTGCAGGCCAGTCAAGTTTCATCCACACCAAACTCTTGTCATCCATGGTAGATGGTAAATGGGTTGTAATCGTATAGCACTTTTCTACCCATTTTTAAGGAGCCCAAAGCGCTTTGATAGTATTTCCACATTCGCCCATTCACACACACATTCACACACTGACGGCGGGAGCTGCCATGCAAGACACTCACTAGGAACCATCAGGAGCAAGGGTGAACTGTCTTGCCCAAGGACACAACGGACATGACTAGGATGCTAGAAGGTGGGGATTGAACCAATAACCCTCCGATTGCTGGCACAGCCACTCTACCAACTTCGCCACGTCGTCCCCATGTCTGTATGGACCTTGGTCAAGAAGGCCTGGTTTTCAGTCTCTGTTCTTATTCATCCCACAGGGGTTTTATCGGGTTCAGGTCAGGACTCTGCACAGGCCAGTCAAGTTCACCCACACCAGACTCTGTCATCCGTGTCTGTATGGAACTTGGTTGAGAAAGCCTGGCTCTCAGTCTCCGTTCTAATTCATCCCACAGGGGTTTTATCGGGTTCAGGTCAGGACTCTGTGCAGGCCAGTCAAGTTTCATCCACACCAGACTCCATCAACCACGTCTGTATGGACCTTGCTTTGTGCACCAGTGCACAAAAGTCATCTTGGAAGAGGAAGGGTTCCGCTCCAAACTGTTCCCACAAGGTTGGGAGCATGGAGTTGTCCAAAATGGTTTGGTATCCTGGAGCATTCAAAGTTCCTTTTATTGGAACTAAGGGACCAAGCTCAAATCCTAAAAAACAACCCAAAAAAGTTCCTCCTCCACCAAATTTCACACACGGCATAATGCACTCCATAATGTCCCGTTCCCCTGGCAACCTCCAAACCCAGACTGGTCCATCAGATTGCTAGATGAAAAACCGTGACTCATCAGTCCAGAGAAAGCGTTTCCACTGCTCCAGAGTCCAGTGGCGAAGTGCTTTAAACCACTGCATCCCACGCTTTGGTGATTTATGGCTTAGATGCAGCTGCACAACCATGGAAACCCATTTCATGAAGCTCTCTGCGTGCTGTACGTGGGCTAATTGGAAGGTCACATGAAGTTCGGAGCTCTATATCAACGGAACGTTTTTGCATTATGCGCTGACCCCTCTATGTCAGTTTAGGTGTCCTACCACTTGGTGGCTGAGTTGCTGTTGTTCCCCAAATCTTCACTTTTCTTATGCTAAAGTTGACTTCGGAATATTTAGAAGCGAGGACATTTCTGGACTGGATTTGTTACACGGGTGGCATCCTTTGACAGTTCCATGCTGGAAATCACTGAAAGCGGCCCGTTCTTTCACAAATGTTTGTAGAAACTCCTTGCCTAAGTGCTTGATTTTATACACTGGGCCAAGTTTTTAGGACACCTGATTCTCATCATTTGGATGGGCGGCCTGCGATGAGGTGGCGACTTGTCCAGGGTGTACACCGTCTTCCGCCCGATTGTAGCTGAGGTAGGCACCGGCGCCCCCCCGACCCCAAAGGGAATAAGCGGTAGTAAATGGATGGATGGAGTTTAACTGAATAACTAAATTTCTTTGGGTGAATAATGTAAACTCACTACACCGGTATGTTTTAGAGCTTTCAAAGCGAGTTAACTGTCCGACCGGAACTCTCTGATAACTAAAGTTCCTTGGGTTAATAATGTAAACTCACTACACCGGTATGTTTTAGAGCTTTCATGGCGAGTTTAATGTCTGACGGGAACACTCTAATAACTACAGTTCCTTGGGTGAATAATGTAAACTCACTACACCGGTATGTTTTAGAGCTTTCATGGCGAGTTAACTGTCTGACCGGAACTCTCTGATAACTAAAGTTCCTTGGGTGATTAATGTAAACTCACCACACCGGTATGTTTTAGAGCTTTCTTGACGAGTTAACTGTCCGACCGGAACTCTTTAATAACTAAATTTCCTTGGTTGAATAATGTAAACTCACTACATTGGTATGTTTTAGAGCTTTCATGGCGAGGTTAATGTCTGACCGGAACTCTCTGATAACTAAAGTTCCTTGAGTGAATAATGTAAACTCACTACACCGGTATGTCTTAGAGCTTTCATGGCGAGTTTACTGTCCGACCGGAACTCTCTAATAACTAAAGTTTCTAGGGTGAATAAAGTAAACTCACTACACCGGTATGTTTTAGAGCTTTCATGGCGAGTTTACTGTCCGACCGGAACTCTCTGATAACTAAATTTCTTTGGGTGAATAATGTAAACTCACTAGGCCGTAATGTTTTAGCACTTTCATGGCGAGTTTACTGTCCGACCGGAACTCTCTAATAACTAAAGTTCCTTGGGTGAATAAAGTAAACTCACTACACCGGTATGTCTTAGAGCTTTCATGGCGAGTTAACTGTCCGACCGGAACTCTCTGATAACTAAAGTTCCTTGGGTGAATAATGTAAACTCACTACACCGGTATGTTTTAGAGCTTTCAAAGCGAGTTAACTGTCCGACCGGAACTCTCTGATAACTAAAGTTTCTTGGGTGAATAATGTCAACTCACCACACCGGTATGTCTTAGAGCTTTCATGGCGAGTTAACTGTTCGACCGGAACTCGCTGTTAACTAAATTTCTTTGGGTGAATAATGTAAACTCACTACACCGGTATGTTTTAGAGCTTTCAAAGCGAGTTAACTGTCCGACCGGAACTCTCTGATAACTAAAGTTCCTTGGGTGATTAATGTAAACTCACCACACCGGTATGTTTTAGAGCTTTCTTGACGAGTTAACTGTCCGACCGGAACTCTTTAATAACTAAATTTCCTTGGTTGAATAATGTAAACTCACTACATTGGTATGTTTTAGAGCTTTCATGGCGAGGTTAATGTCTGACCGGAACTCTCTGATAACTAAAGTTCCTTGAGTGAATAATGTAAACTCACTACACCGGTATGTCTTAGAGCTTTCATGGCGAGTTTACTGTCCGACCGGAACTCTCTAATAACTAAAGTTTCTAGGGTGAATAAAGTAAACTCACTACACCGGTATGTTTTAGAGCTTTCATGGCGAGTTTACTGTCCGACCGGAACTCTCTGATAACTAAATTTCTTTGGGTGAATAATGTAAACTCACTACACCGGTATGTTTTAGAGCTTTCAAAGCGAGTTAACTGTCCGACCGGAACTCTCTCATAATTAAAGTTTCTTGGGTGAATAAAGTAAACTCACTACACCGGTATGTCTTAGAGCTTTCATGGCGAGTTAACTGTCCGACCGGAACTCTTTGATAACTACATTTCTTTGGGTGAATAATTTAAACTCACTACACCGGTATGTTTTAGAGCTTTCAAACCGAGTTAACTGTCCAACCGGAACTCTCTGATAACTAAAGTTCCTTGGGTGAATAATGTAAACTCACTACACCGGTATGTTTTAGAGCTTTCAAAGCGAGTTAACTGTCCGACCGGAACTCTCTGATAAGTAAATTTCTTTGGGTGAATAATGTAAACTCACTACACCGGTATGTCTTAGAGCTTTCATGGCGAGTTAACTGTCCGACCGGAACTCTCTCATAATTAAAGTTTCTTGGGTGAATAAAGTAAACTCACTACACCGGTATGTCTTAGAGCTTTCATGGCGAGTTAACTGTCCGACCGGAACTCTTTGATAACTACATTTCTTTGGGTGAATAATTTAAACTCACTACACCGGTATGTTTTAGAGCTTTCAAACCGAGTTAACTGTCCGACCGGAACTCTCAGATAACTAAAGTTCCTTGGGTGAATAATGTAAACTCACTACACCGGTATGTTTTAGAGCTTTCAAAGCGAGTTAACTGTCCGACCGGAACTCTCTGATAAGTAAATTTCTTTGGGTGAATAATGTAAACTCACTACACCGGTATGTTTTAGAGCTTTCAAAGCGAGTTAACTGTCCGACCGGAACTCTCTCATAATTAAAGTTTCTTGGGTGAATAAAGTAAACTCACTACACCGGTATGTCTTAGAGCTTTCATGGCGAGTTAACTGTCCGACCGGAACTCTTTGATAACTACATTTCTTTGGGTGAATAATTTAAACTCACTACACCGGTATGTTTTAGAGCTTTCAAAGCGAGTTAACTGTCCGACCGGAACTCTCTGATAACTAAAGTTCCTTGGGTGAATAATGTAAACTCACTACACCGGTATGTTTTAGAGCTTTCAAAGCGAGTTAACTGTCCGACCGGAACTCTCTGATAAGTAAATTTCTTTGGGTGAATAATGTAAACTCACTACACCGGTATGTTTTAGAGCTTTCAAAGCGAGTTAACTGTCCGACCGGAACTCTCTGATAACTAAAGTTCCTTGGGTGAATAATGTAAACTCACCACACCGGTATGTTTTAAAGGTTTCATGGCGAGTTAACTGTCCCACCGGAACCCTCTAATAACTAAAGTTCCTTGGGTGAATAATGTAAACTCACCATACCGGTATGTTTTAGAGCTTTCTTGGCGAGTTTACTGTCTGACCGGAACTCTCTAATGACTAAAGTTCCTTGGCTATGCTTTTGCAAGCTTGAGGAAGGATGACAGCTTTTTTTAAAATAATTTTCCTACTCCATCCCAATAATAAGAATAAGGGCAAAAAAAATAAATAAATACAAATTTTACCGAGCCCCGAGTACGAGCATAATTTGCTAAATGGATGTGACAACTTGTGTGCAAACAAGAGCCGGGACCAAGTATGAATCACACCAGCCAGTCGGGCGGTTTTTCTTTCTTCGCAACGGGCAAATCAACGTCAGCCTCGCGCCGCCAACACCCGTCGCCGAGTCGAGGTCGGCATGACTCAAAAAAAAAAAAAAAACAACGCAGGTGGAAACGCAAGCGCTCCCCAAATCCTGTCCTGTCTCATCCTGTTCTGCAAATACTCGGCAATTTGCACTTTTCCTTCCTGGGGACAATTGCCGTCTTCAAAAAAATAAAAAATAAAATAAGAAATAACAGGCCTGTCTGGATGAAGACAGCAGGCGAGATAAGACCATCAGAAGGAGTTTATCTGATTTTTCACAGCAGCTTCCTATTTTTTTTTGTCCTGTGGTTTTGAATCAATGGATTTAATTTGCCTTATTGGCTTTTCTTTTAGTTTCGATCAGATATCGAGAACGGGATTAGTTGTTTGGCTCCCTATTAACAATTCTGTCTCGCCCTCCATAATGCAGGCGCTCGTAACAATGAAACTAAATGGGAAGGGGAAAAAAGCATTTAATTAACCAAAACGTTATCAATTGGACATATCAAATTATTATGATAACCTCGGTTTGTGCGATACTAAAGCATCATAATTAATGGCTTTTGGTTTTGTTTATTGCATTCTGTTTTAGCGCTTTCATGGCGAGTCAACTGTCCGACCGGAGCTCTTTAATAACTAAATTTCCTTAGGTGAATAATGTAAACTCACTACACCGGTATGTTTTAGAGCTTTCAAAGCGAGTTAACTGTCCGACCGGAACTCTCTGATAACTAAAGTTCCTTGGGTGAATAATGTAAACTCACTACACTAGTATGTTTTAGAGCTTTCTTGGCGAGTTAACTGTCTGACCAAAACTCTCTAATAACTAAGTTCCTTGGGTGAATAATGTAAACTCACTACACCGGTATGTTTTAGAGCTTTCATGGCGAGTTAACTGTCCGACCGGAACTCTCTAATAACTAAATTTCCTTGGGTGAATAATGTAAACTCACAACACTGGTATGTTTTAGCGCTTTTATGGCGAGTTAACTGTCAGACCGTAACTCTCTAATGACTAAAGTTCCTTGGGTGAATAATGTAAACTCACTACACCGGTATGTTTTAGAGCTTTCATGGCGAGTTAACTGTCCGACCGGAACTCTCTGATAACTGAAGTTCCTTTGGTGAAAAATGTAAACTCACTACACCGGTATGTTTTAGAGCTTTCAAAGCGAGTTAACTGTCCGACCGGAACTCTCTGATAACTAAAGTTCCTTAGGTGAATAATGTAAACTCACAACACTAGTATGTTTTAGAGCTTTCTTGGCGAGTTAACTATCTGACCGGAACTCTCTAATAACTAAATTTCCTTGGGTGAATAATGTAAACTCACAACACTGGTATGTTTTAGCGCTTTTATGGCGAGTTAACTGTCAGACCGTAACTCTCTAATGACTAAAGTTCCTTGGGTGAATAATGTAAACTCACTACACCGGTATGTTTTAGAGCTTTCATGGCGAGTTAACTGTCCGACCGGAACTTTCTGATAACTAAAGTTCCTTTGGTGAAAAATGTAAACTCACTACACCGGTATGTTTTAGAGCTTTCAAAGCGAGTTAACTGTCCGACTGAAACTCTCTAATAACTAATGTTACTTAGGTGAATAATATAAACTCACTACACCGGTATGTTTTAGAGCTTTCATGGCGAGTTAACTGTCCGACCGGAACTCTCTGATAACTAAAGTTCCTTGGGTGAATAATGTAATCTCACTACACCGGTATGTTTTAGAGCTTTCATGGCAAGTTAACTGTCTGACCGGAACTCCCTAATAACTAAAGTTCCTTGGGTGAAAAATGTAAACTCACTACACCGGTATGTTTTAGAGCTTTCATGGTGAGTTAACTGTCCGACTGGAACTCTCTAATAACTAATGTTACTTAGGTGAATAATAGAAACTCACTACACCGGTATGTTTTAGAGCTTTCATTGCGAGTTTATTGTCCGACCGGAACTCTGTAATAACTAAAGTTCTTTGGGGGAATTATGTAAACTCACTATACCGGTATGTTTTAGCGCTTTCATGGCGAGTTAACTGTCCGACCAGAACTTTCTAATAACTAAAGGTCCTTGGGTGAATAACGTAAACTCACCACACGGGTATGTTTTAACGCTTTCAGTGCAAGATTACTGTTGGATATAAGTAAAGCCAATCAAAGTAGCCACATAAAAAAGTCAGTTATTATAGACTCACCCCAATCTACGTCCCTTATTTTAAACTATTTCAAGAAAAATGTCCAAAGATTTACATTGTATGGCTGACTAGTGCACAAATAGGCCGTGAAAAACCTTCTGACCGGAACTCTCTAATAACTAAAGTTCCTTGGGTGAATAATGTAAACTCACTACACCGGTATGTTTTGGCGCTTTCATGGCAAGTTAACTGTCCGACCAGAACTCTCTAATAACTAAACTTCCTTGGGTGAATAATGTAAACACACTACACTGGTATGTTTCAGCCCTTTAATGGCGAGTTTATTGTCCGACTCTCTAATAACTAAAGTTCCTTGGGTGAATAATGTAAACACACTACACTGGTATGTTTCAGCACTTTAATGGCGAGTTTATTGTCCGACTCTCTAATAACTAAAGTTCCTTGGGTGAATAATGTACACTCACTACACCGGTATGTTTTACCACTTTTATAGCAAGTCTACTGACAGACATAAATAAAGCAAATCGAAGTAGAATTCAAACTACTTCAAGAAAAACGTACAAAGATTTAAATTGTTTGGCCAATATAGAAATCTCTTGTACCGTATTTTCCGGAAAATATATAGAACGATTATTTTATACATTACCCTTTAAAATGGTTTTCAATCATATTTATTTTATATCGGTCTTATATTTATTTATTCTGTTCTCATTCCGTCATTGTGGAGCTAGGTATAGTATTTGAGTCTTGTTTTTTTAATCCTTCTGTGCAGCACTTTGGAAACATTTTTGTTGTTTAAATGTGCTCAGGTGGATTGGATTGGGTTTATTGCACATAATAGCGCTACAGTCAATAAAGCTGAATATTTAATATGCACATATAGAAATCAATGTGCTAACAAATAATGGCCAGCATCACCTTTTTAAACATACTGTATATATCATATGGAGTGTTTCCCTCAGAATTTTTTTTAGTTAAGGTGGTGTCTCTCCAGGGGGAAGGGGCACCGCCCGGGTGGGTGTAAGGAACAGTGTAATTTGGCCTGTCGCCACCATCACCTTTCCATCCCACCAAAGCCTGGGGGGGCAATAGACTACAAACTGTGGTGAAGTAGGCCGGCTTCGTCGCATGAAGAAGCCTACAATTTTTGGTTGTGTTTTAAAATCCGTATGCCGAATGGCAATAACGATATATATTTTGATATTTGTTCCGTAAAGTAAAAACAAAACACAAAACAGTCCTAGTTACCTGAGATACTAAGTATGTCATTATTTTGACTTAGTTAATATTGACTTACTAAGACAAAACAATGACTAAGTCAAATGAATGACTTGTTGTACATAAACGTTTGAAAAAGACTTGAAAGTGGGGCCACATGCTGACATATGCTCAACTTTAGGCTAGACTTGGGGAAATTAAGGCCCGTGGGCCACATGCGGCCCTTTGAGCTTTTCAATCTGGCCTGCCGGACATCCCTAAATATTTTTTTTTAGATCTTTAAGATGGAAAGTGTAGCTTTCATTATGATGTGCACTCATGTTTTCTAATGACCGTAAGTCTTCAACTATACTAAGTATTTCAATGGTTGGAATCTGAGTTCATGGATGATATACCAGTTACTATAGTAATCTAATTAGTTACTATGGTAATCTAAGTCACAGCAGCTCAGACGTGGCACCAAGCTGTGTGGGCGGGAAGCTTTTCCACAGACAAGGAAGGAGATTTTCACAACAAAGTTCTAAAGCTTAGTGATGTATAGAATATGATAAAATAGAAAGTACTTTATTGATCCCTGGGGAAATTCAGCAAACATCAGATGTAGCAGATTGTTGGTGGTGTTGGATTAATTGTGAATAAGTTATCTCATTTTTGTTCAAATATGATTGTTTGCTTATGCATTGTGTTAGACAAGATGAAGAGAAACGAAACTTGGCGTTAGATTGAACTTAAGTTGACCTGGCAACCGCAGAAGAGGAGTTTGCAGATGACACAGAGCAACATTGGAAGTTACTGTATCTTTTTATATTTGCATGTGTTATGTTCTTAACAAAGGTGTTATGTTTCCAACACAGCTGTAAAACCCCCCTCCTCCCTTAGTGCAACTGTGTGTGTATGTAACGCAGGGCCTCCCGAATTAATTAAAAGGCGAGGGAGTGGGGGAAAGGTTTCAGAGTGAGTTGGATACTATGATGATTAACTTGTGTGATGACTGTATTATGCTGACAGTATATATTTGTACCATGAATTGGTACAAATGTGGACCTCGACTTAAACAAGTTGAAAAACTTATTACCATTTAGTGGTCAATTGTATGGAATATGTACTGAACTGTGCAATCTACTAATAAAAGTATTAATCACTCAATCAAAATTGGAGACTGTAGCTGGCAACACTTTCTTCGTACGAGAAAAGCAATCACTGGTTTGTCTTCTATTCTCTGTTTCTGTGTTTACATAATGTCTCACGGTATTTGACCCTGAAAGGTGGGTTTATTTGGTACCGTTCGCGTTCATTTTTCACTTGTTTGTTGCCTTTCACTTGATTGTAAAATATGTCGATCGAAAGGGGGCGTGACTATTATATGTTGTCGATATTCAGTGTTTTATCCTTCATAGAAAAATTAAAAACATTTTTTACGTTCTTTAAGGCGGTCTGTGAGACATTATCGTGAGGTTTTGTATTAACCTTCGTCTTGTGTTAGGGTCGGCACCGACCCGTTTTAGTTTTTAAATGCATAAAAACACCACATACATTTACTTTTTTGCATCAAAGCTTTTTGACTTTGTCAGGAACCTCTTTGCCAACAAAATAAAACATTTTAATTTTTTTCACGAAATTATAAAATGCTCTGGTAGAAATTATGCCCTTGGTGTTGTTAGGGTCGGTTTCGACCCAGTTATAAAAATAAGACGATAAAGCAATGACAAGAGCCAAAACTGAACACACTGACAGCCAGCTCCTCTCCCAATCATGTGAGCTTTAGTGGATTCTCATTTTACCTTGTTATCCTGTACAAAAACAAACAAAAGACGGACACTAAAAGTGTCACTTTTGCCACTCTGATTTAGTTTTTTTATTAGTTTTGGAACTAGTAATCTATTTCTCTTGGTTTCATTTGCTTGATTGGTTGTTGGTTGTTTGTTTGATGTTGGATTTCTGTTGCTGAAAAAAATACGTTTTAGCCTTCTTCTTGAAGTAATTATATATGGGTCAAAATTGACCCGTAACACCATAGATGTTACTATAGTTAAAATTCTTAAAATGAAAAAAATAAATAAAACATTTATTTAAGAGATGTGTTCTAATACCCCTTAGTAATAGTTAGGTAACACAACAACCTTTTTTGTATTTATATGATTCTCTTGAGGTTCGTTTTACCATTTTTAGAAATTGAAATCGAGGCGTATACTGACAAAAAAAGGCCCAACGGCCCAAACCAAAAATATTAAAACCAATATTTTCAAGGATAAGGAAGCCTTACGAGGTAACCAAGAGATGAGAAACAAATTGGATGATAGATAATTGTTTTTAGTGTATTTTACAGCTGATTTAAGACATGGGTCAAAACCGACCCGTTAACATAAGAGATGGAAACAGAAAGCTAACACAAGAGGAAGGTTAAAAATAGTAATACCGGGACACATTTTTTTTCTCTGAATGTGGTTCTCTGCTTGCATCATGCAAGTGACGTCAATGTTTGGCCCTCGAGAGCCACATACCACACCGTGATTGGTAGATTCCTACAGCTCCGAACACAACAATGTCAAGCACCATTCACACAAAACTCGCGGGCCGCACTAACATTAAAGGGGATCATTATCACAATTACAGAAGGGTTAAAACCAATAAAAATCAGTTCCCAGTGGCTTATTTTATTTTTTGAAGTTTTTTTCAATATTTTACCTATCCCGGAATATCCCTAAAAAAAGCTTTAAAGTGCCTGATTTTCGCTATCTGTGAAGCCATCGTCCATTTTCCTGTGACGTCATCCAGTGATGCCAATACGGATAGCACAGCAAGATATAGCGACATTAGCTCGGATTCAGACTCGGATTTCAGCGGCTTAAGCGATTCAACAGATTACGCATGTATTGAAACGGATGGTTGGAGTATGGATGCAGATAACGAAGACGAAATTGAAAAAGAAACTGAAGCTATTGAGCGAATAGCTATTGACGCTATTCGGCCATGTTTGCCTTAGCATCGCCGGTAAAATGTGCAGACCAACGATCGGAAGTTTCATATCTTGTGACACTGGATCAACTTAAATCCATCGATTGGTAAGTGTTTGTTTGGCATTAAATATGGGTGGAGGGAAACGCTGGATTTAAATATACTTTCAAATGTACATACAGCTAGCCTAAATAGCATGTTAGCATCAATTAGCTGGCAATCATGCCGCGACAAAATATGTCTGATTAGCACATAAGTCAATAACATCAACAAAACTCACCTTTGTGATTTGTGATTAAAAAAAGATTTAAAGTGCTTGATTTTCGCTATTTGCAATGCGACTATCCATTTCCCTGTGACGTCACACAGTGCTGCCAATGTAAACAAACAATGGCCGATACCACAGCAAGAAATAGCGACATTAGCTCGGATTCAGACTCTGATTTCAGCGGCTTAATTCAACAGATTACGCATGTATTGAAACGGATGGTTGGAGTATGAAAGTATTGAAGAAGAAACTGAAGCTATTGAGCAAATAATTCATAGCCATAGCATGGCCGAATAGCTGCGTTAGCATCGCCGATGAAATGTGCGGACCAAACGATCAGGATTTTCGCATCTCGTGACACTGGAGCAACTTAAATCCGTCGATTGGTAAGTGTTTTTTTCGCATTAAATGTGGGTGGAAGGAAACGTAATATAGTTGCAAATGCATCTGCAAGTTATCCATACATCTCTGTGCCATGTCTGCTTTAGCACCGCCGGTAAATAGCATGTTAGCGTCGATTAGCATAGCATGTTAGCATCGATTAGCTGGCAGTCAACATCAACAAAAATCACCTTTGTGATTTCGTTGAATTTATCGTTGCAAATGCATCTGCAAGTTATCCATACATCTCTGTGCCATGTCTGCTTTAGCACCGCCGGTAAATAACATGTTAGCGTCTATTAGCGTAGCATGTTAGCATCGATTAGCTGGCAGTCAACATCAACAAAACTCAGCTTTGTGATTTCGTTGACTTTATGGTTGCAAATGCATCTGCAGGTTATCCATACATCTCTGTGCCATGTCTGCTTTTGCACCGCCGGTAAATAGCATGCTAGCGTCGATTAGCGTAGCATGTTAGCATCGATTAGCTGGCAGTCAACATCAACAAAACTCACCTTTGTGATTTCATTGACTTTATCGTTGCAAATGCATCTGCAGGTTATCCATACATCTCTGTGCCATGTCTGCTTTAGCACCGCCGGTACATAGCATGTTAGCGTCGATTAGCGTAGCATGTTAGCATCGATTAGTTGGCAGTCAACATCAACAAAACTCACCTTTGTGATTTTGTTGACTTTATGGTTGCAAATGCATCTGCAGGTTATCCATACATCTCTGTGCCATGTCTGCTTTTGCACCGCCGGTAAATAGCATGCTAGCGTCGATTAGCGTAGCATGTTAGCATCGATTAGCTGGCAGTCAACATCAACAAAACTCACCTTTGTGATTTCGTTGACTTTATCCTTGCAAATGCATCTGCAGGTTATCCGTCACGCCAGTAAGTTTATGTTTTGGTTTTGGTCAGGTTATGTTTAGTTTGTTGGACATTTTAGTTCTGTCTTTTCACTTCCTGGTTTGTTTGTTTCCATGCCAACTCATTCATTTTCACCTGTCACGTCCCTGTTCTCAGCCTCACACCTGTTTTCACTAATGATCATAGCGATTTAAGTCACTCTTTTTCTTGTCTTCGTCCTGGGATCTTCACACTCGCATGCACCCTACCCATGGTGTTCCAACCTTCACGCCTTCGTCCACAATTCCATGCCGTGTAAGTTTGTGTGTTTATGCCACAGTGCCAGTTTTGTTTTGTTTGTATATAGCCATGCCATTATGCTGTTTTGTTTTAAGTTTAGTATAGATTATTATCCGCCACAGAGCGCTTCCTTGGTTTGCCTTTTTGTAGTTTGTTTATTTAATAAATATCATGTACCTGAATTCACACCTGGCTCGTCCTGTAATCCATCTGTGTCAAAGGAGCACACACAATCCATCTCCAAGCCTGACATTATCCATACATCTCTGTGCCATGTCTGCTTTAGCACCGCCGGTAAATAGCATGTTAGCGTCGATTAGCTGGCAGTCACGCCGCGACCAAATATGTCTGATTAGCATATAAGTCAACATCAACAAAACTCACCTTTGTGATTTCGTTGACTTTATTGTTGCAAATCCATCTGCAGGTTATCCATACATCCCCGTGCCATGTCTGTCATCGCCGGTAAAATGTGGAGACACTCCGGTACATTCAATGGGGGTCTGGCGGCAGACACTTTCGCATCTTCGGGCCAGTGGTGCAACTTGAATCCCTCCCTGTTAGTGTTGTTACACCCTCCGACAACACACCGACGAGGCATGATGTCTCCAAGGTTCCAAAAAATAGTCGAAAAAACGGAAAATAACAGAGCTGAGACCCAATGTTTACATTCTGACGTCATCGCCTCCAGAGCGATAAACAGAAAGGCTTTTAATTCGCCAAAATTCACCCATTTAGAGTTCGGAAATCGGTTTAAAAAAATATGTTTTTTTTTCTGCACCATCAAGGTATATATTGACGCTTACATAGGTCTGGTGATAATGTTCCCCTTTAAGGTGGGGGCCGCAAAATAATATCTCGCCCCTGACTTTATGTATTACTGATGGACTTTGGTAAATAAGGTTCCAGCGTGGGCCTTCCGGATCCTCTTAGCGTCTGTAAAAGGGCTTATTTTGTTTATTTTGCAGGCTTCTCGGTAACTCCGCCCGGCGCTTTCGACAGATGTAAACATACGCACAGGCTCAGCTCGCCATTTATAATGGATATGAAGTCGTGCGGCGTGGAACAAGTCACCTCTTGCGGGATACTGGGACCCTATGAAATGTTAACGTCGCCTTCGACAAATTTACCCTGCTTGGCCGGCCAGAAATCATCACACTGACAAAATGCCACTGGATGGAATATGCAAACATGTGGCGGTTAATGTTCTTTGCTCGCTGAGGCTTCCGTGGCAAAGTTTAACTTGGGGATTTGGATTATATACGCCGTGTTTTGCTGGGGCTGACCTTCCGGATCTTTTTGTGCATGATGGTTGTGTTCGAATCCATGTTGACACCATGCTGATGACCGGGTCATCGTGCTTGGAAGCCTGGAAAACGGGTGCGTGTCACAGCTACTTGCCTTCAAAACATTTAGCCCCCTACTTGTAAAAAAAAAAAAAAGAAAAGAAAAAAAAAGTTCTTGCCGCCGGAGTCTGTGAGTCATGTTTTCTGCGTACAATTACAGCTCTTAAGGCCCCTTAAATCAATAAAAAAAATAAAAAAAATGCACTCTGGGTTGTGACAGTAATTGAATTTTTTTTATAGAAAAATGGTTCTGCTGATACAGAGTGAAGATCCAATCCAAAATGTTGAATAGTACTTGAAAAAAAAAGGGATGATTTTAAGATGCAGCAAATGAAAGCAAAGGCCCCGGAGCTCCTGACATGTGGCACGGTGGGCGTAAGAAGATAAATGATATGCCCTTCTTGACTTGTCCCTAAAAGTGCTGGGTTTTTTTCGGAGGGTTTTGTCTTCAAGGCCGTCCTGTATGCAGAGACTTACTCCCTGACTTTGGAAACAAAATAAACAACACTAAAAATAAATTTCATATATATATATATATATATATATATATGTATGTATAAGTATATATATATATATATGTATATATATATATATATATAAATATACATACAAATATACATACATACATATATACATACATATATATATATACGAACATACATACATATATACATACATACATATATACATATATATATACATATATATACAAACATATATACATATATATACAAACATACATATATACATGTATGTATACATATATATACATATGTACATGTATGTATACATATATATATATATGTATATGTATATATATATATATATATATATATATATATATATATATATATATATATATGTATATATATATATATATGTATATATATATATATATATATATATATATATATATATATATATATGTATATATATATGTATATACATATACATATATATACATATATATACATATATATACATATATATACATACATATATATACATATATACATACATATATACATATATATACACACATATACATACATATTTACATACATATACATACATACACACACACACACACACACACACACATATATATATATATATATATATATATATACATATATATATAATATATATATATATATATATATATACATACATACATATATATATATATATATATATATATATATATATATATATATATATATAATATATATATGTATATATATACATACATACATATATATATATATATATATATATATATATATATATAATATATATATATATATGTATATATATTCATACATACATAGATACATACATACATACATACATACATATATATATATATATATATATATATATATATATATATATATATATATATACAAACTTATCATCCCTATACTTAACATTGGCTTAGCTTCTTGTGTTGTTCCTGCTCGGTGTGTGTTTGTGTGAAAACTGTGGACGTTGTGTCCTCCGGAACAAAGAAGAAAAAAACAATATAGGCGCAAAGTTGAAAAGCCAGCATCTGTGATGATATGGGGGTGTATTAGTGCCCAAGGCCTGGGTAACTCACACATCTGTGAAGGCACCATCAATGCTGAAAGGTACATACAGGTTTTTGGGCGAACAAGAGCAACGTTATCATGGACGCCCCTGCTTATTTCAGCAATGCGATGCCAAGCCACGTGTTACAACAGAGTGCGGGTACTAGACTGGCCTGCCTGTAGTCCAGACTTCTCTCCTATTGAAAATGTGTGGCGCAATTTGAAGCCTAAAATACCACAACTGAGAGCTCGGACTGCTGGACAACTTAAGCTATATATCGAGCAAGAATGGGAAAGAATTCCAGCTGAAAAGCTTCAAAAAATGGGTCTCCTCAGTTCAAAACATTTACTGAGTATTAGTAAAAGGAAAGGCCATGTGACACAGTGGTAAAAATGCCTCTGTGCCAACATTTTTGCAATGTGTCGCTGCCAATAAATTCTAAATGAAGGATTAATTGTTAACAAAAAATTAAATTTCTCAGTTTGGACATTACATATCTTGTCTTTGCAGTCTATTCAATTAAATATAAGTTAAAAATATTTAAAAATCATTGCATTCTGTTCTTTTTTTTTTACGAATTACACAATGTACCAATTTCACTGGTTTTGGGTTTTGTACTTAAGAGTTGGTCATTTAGATAAGAAGGGGTTTGCTCCTTTTCTCCCCCTCTATTATGCATCTCTCGGGTGTCTTGAAAGGGTGAGTCGTTTTACTTTTAGTGTTATTATGTGTCATTATTATGACTATTATTATGTGAAGTGAAGTGTGAAGTAAATTATATTTATACAGCGCTTTTCTCTAGTGACTCAAAGCGCTTTACATAGTGAAACCTGATATCTAAGTTACATTTAAACCAGTATGGACGGCACTGGGAGCAGGTGGTTAAAGTGTCTTGCCCAAGGACACAGAGGCAGTGACAAGGATGGCGGAGGCAGGGATCGAACCTGGAACACTCACGTTGCTGGCACGGCCAATCTACCAACCGAGGTATACCGGCCCATGATTATGATTACTATGATTATTATTATGATTATTATAAAAACCCTGTTTCCATATGAGTTGAGAAATTGTGTTAGATGTAAATATAAACGGAATACAAAGATTTGCAAACCCTTTTCAACCCATATTCAATTGGATGCACTACAAAGACAAGATATTTGATGTTCAAACTCATAAACTTAATTTTTTTTTTGCAAATAATATTTAACCTAGAATTTCATGGCTGCAACACGTGCCAAAGTATTTGGGAAAGGGCATGTTCACCACTGTGTTACATCACCTTTTCTTTTAACAACACTCAATAAACGTTTGGGAACTGAGGAAACCAATTGTTGAAGCTTTGAAAGTGGAATTCTTTCCCATTCTTGTTTTATGTACAGCTTCAGTCGTTCAACAGTCCGGGGTCTCCGCTGTCGTATTTTACCCTTCATAATGCGCCACACATTTTCCATGGGGGACAGGTCTGGACTGCAGGCGGGCCAGGGAAGTACGGGCACTCTTTTCTACAAAGTCACGCTGTTGTAACACGTGCTGAATGTTCCTTGGTATTGTCTTGCTTAAATAAGCAGGGGCGTCCATTAAAAAGACGGTGCTTAGATGGCAACATATGTTGTTCCAAAACCTGTATGTACCTTTCAGCATTACTGGTGCCTTCACAGATGTGTAAGTTACCCATGCCTTGGGCACTAATGCACCCCCATACATCACAGATGCTGGCTTTTGAACTTTGCGTCAATAACAGTCTGGATGGTTCGCTTCCCCTTTGGTCCGGATGACACAATGTCAAATATTTCTAAAAACAATTTGAAATGTGGACTCGTCAGACCAAAGAACACTTTTCCACTTTTCATCAGTCCATTTTAGATGATCTCGGGCCCAGAGAAGCCGGTTGCATTTCTGCATGTTGTTGATAAATGGCTTTCGCTTTGCATAGTAGAGCTTGAACTTGCACTTACAGATGTAACGATGAACTGTATTTAGTGACAGTGGTTTTCTGAAGTGTTCCTGAGCCCATGTGGTGATATCCTTTAGAGATTGATGTCGGTTTTTGATACAGAGCCGTCTGAGGGATCGAAGGTCACGGTCATTCAATGTTGGTTTCCGGCCATGCCGCTTACGTGGAGTGATTTCTCCAGATTCTCTGAACCTTTTGATGATATTATGGACCGTAGATGTTGAAATCCCTAAATTTCTTGCAATTGCACTTTGAGAAACGTCGTTCTTAAACTGTTTGACTATTTGTTCACGCAGTTGTGGACAAAGGGGTGTACCTCGCCCCATCCTTTCTTGTGAAGGACTGAGCATTTTTTGGGAAGCTTTTTTTTTAATACCCAATCGTGGCACACACCTGTTCCCAATTAACCTGCACACCTGTGGGATGTTCCAAATAAGTGTTTGATGAGCATTTCTCAACTTTATCAGTATTTATTGCCACCTTTCCCAACTTCTTTGTCACGTGTTGCTGTCATCAAATTCTAAAGTTAATGATTATTTGCAAACAAAAAAATGTTTATCAGTTTGAACATCAAATATGTTGTCTTTGTAGCACATTCAACTGAATATGGGTTGAAAATGATTTGCAAATCATTGTATTCCGTTTATATTTACATCTAACACAATTTCCCAACTCATATGGAAACAGGGTTTTTAATTATTATATAATGTATTATTATTATTATGATTATTATGCATTATATGTGTTATTATGGATGGATGGATGTTATTATACACAGCCTGTTCTTTTTGATACAATGAAAAATATTTTTGACGTTAGAACAGCTCGGATGTTCCACTTTATTACCTCCATGTGCACACCAGGGGGTCAAGAGTAGGTAAACATCCAAAACAGTCATGTCCTGCGCAGGCATGTCAAAAAACAATAAAAATAAAATGTCAACGAGCGCCTCGCAGTGACGACGAATACGTCACCTGCACTCACGCTCCTCACCTCATTAATTGAAGTTAACCGGCGTACCCCTCCAGGCTTAAACACTTTAGTTTGCTATTTGTACGCTGAGGAAAGGTCAGCTCCCTTCAATTTGCGTGCCAGGAGGAGAAGATGCCGGGGAAAGAGGCACAGACTTAATCAGAGTGAAGTTCTCCAAGCGTCTGAGTAATATGTAAAAAAAAAACTGTGCATGGCTAAATACGTCAAAGAGACAATTATCACGTTATGATGAAAAGTCTGGTTTGGAAGTGGCTGGACAAGGGATGGAGCGCTTAATTGGTCATTGTCATTAATTTAGCTGCGCTGAACCCGAACGACCTGGAAAACATTAAAAAACACTATTGAGGGAGTAAATGTTGGCACTATTTAAAGAAGGCAATGAATAAACTGAAATGTAGTACAAACCCCGTTTCCATATAAGTTGGGAAATTGTGTAAATATAAACAGAATACAATGATTTGCAAATCATTTTCAACCCATTTTCAGTTGAATATGCTACAAAGACATATTTGATGCTAAAACTGATAAACATTTTTTTTGTTGTTGCAAATAATCATTAACTTCAGAATTTGATGCCAGCAACACGTGCCAAAGAAGTTGGGAAAGGTGGCAATAAATACTGATAAAGTTGAGGAATGCTCATCAAAAACTTATTTGGAACATCCCACAGGTGTGCAGGCTAATTGGGAACAGGTGGGTGCCGTGATTGGGTATAAAAGCAGCTTCCATGAAATGCTGAGTAATTCACAAACAAGGATGGGGCGAGGGTCACAAGTTTGTAAGCAAACTGTCGAACAGTTTTAGAACAACATTTCTCAAATTTAGGGATTTCAACATCTACGGTCCGTAAAATCATCAAAAGGTTGAGAGAATCTGGAGAAATCGCCGCACGTAAGCGATGATGTTACGGACCTTTGATCCCTCAGGCGGTACCGCATCAAAAAACCGACATCAGTCTGTAAAGGATATCACCACATGGACTCAGGGACACAATGATCACGTTATGATGAAAAGTCTGGTTTAGAAGTGGCTGGACAAGGGATGGAGCGCTTAATTCGTTATTGTCATTAATTTAGCTGTGCTGAACCCGAACGACCTGGAAAACATTGAAAAACACGATTAAGGGAGTAAATGTTGGCACTACTTTTGAATTTCATGCCAACAACACGTGACAAAGAAGTTGGGGAAGGTGGCAATAAATACTGATAAAGTTGGAAAATGCTCATCATACACTTATTTGGAACATCCCATGATGCCGTGATTGGGTATAAAAGCAGCTTCCATGAAATGCCAAGTCATTCACAAACAAGGATGGGGCGAGGGTCACAAGTTTGTAAACAAATTGTCGAACAGTTTTAGAACAACATTTCTCAAATTTAGGGATTTCAACATCTACGGTCCGTAAAATCATCAAAAGGTTGAGAGAATATGGAGAAATCGCCGCACGTAAGCGATGATGTTACGGACCTTTGAGCCCTCAGGCGGTACCGCATCAAAAAACCGACATCAGTCTGTAAAGGACATCACCACATGGACTCAGGGACACAATGATCACGTTATGATGAAAAGTCTGGTTTAGAAGTGGCTGGACAAGGGATGGAGCGCTTAATTCGTTATTGTCATTAATTTAGCTGCGCTGAACCCGAACGACCTGGAAAACACTGAAAAACCCGATTAAGGGAGTAAATGTTGGCACTATTTAAAGAAGGCAATGAATAAACTGAAATGTAGTACAAACCCCGTTTCCATATGAGTTGGGAAATTGTGTAAAAATAAACGGAATACAATGATTTGCCAATCATTTTCAACCCATATTCAGTTGAATATGCTACAAAAACAACATATTTGATGTTCAAACTGATAAACTTTTTGTTGTTGTTGCAAATAATCATTAACTTTAGAATTAGATGCCAGCAACGCGTGACAGAGAAATGCTCATCATACACTTATTTGGAACATCCCACAGGTGTGCAGGCTAATTGGGAACAGGTGGGTGCCGTGATTTGGTATAAAAGCAGCATCCATGAAATGCTAAGTCATTCACAAACAAAGACGGGGCGAGGGTCACAAGTTTGTAAGCAAATTGTCGAACAGTTTTAGAACATTTCTCAAATTTAGGGATTTCAACATCTACGGTCCGTAGAATCATCACAAGGTTCAGAGAATCTGGAGAAATCGCCGCACGTAAGCGATGATGTTACGGACCTTTGATCCCTTAGGCGGTACTGCATCAAAAAACCGACATCAGTCTGTAAAGGATATCACCACATGGATACAATGATCACGTTATGATGAAAAGTCTGGTTTAGAAGTGGCTGGACAAGGGATGGAGCGCTTAATTGGTCATTGTCATTAATTTAGCTGTGCTGAACCCGAACGACCTGGAAAACATTGAAAAACACGATTAAGGGAGTGAATGTTGGCACTATTTAAAGAAGGCAATGAATGAACTGAAATGTAGTACAAACCCCGTTTCCATATGAGTTGGGAAATTGTGTTAGATGTAAATATAAACAGAATACAATGATTTGCGAATGATTTTCAACCCATTTTCAGTTGAATATGCTACAAAGACAACATATTTGATGTTCAAACTGATAAACTTTTTTGTTGTTGTTGCAAATAATTATTAACTTTAGAATTAGATGCCAGCAACGCGTGACAGAGAAATGCTTATCATACACTTATTTGGAACATCCCACAGGTGGGCAGGCTAATTGGGAACAGGTGGGTGCCATGATTGGGTATAAAAGCAGCTTCCATGAAATGCTAAGTCATTCACAAACAAGGATGGGGTGAGGATCACAAGTTTGTAAGCAAATTGTCGAACAGTTTTAGAACAATTCTCAAATTTAGGGATTTCAACATCTACGGTCCGTAGAATCATCACAAGGTTCAGAGAATCTGGAGAAATCACCGCACGTAAGCGATGATGTTACGGACCTTTGATCCTTCAGGCGGTACCGCGTCAAAAAAACCGACATCGGTCTGTAAAGGATATCACCACATGGGCTCAACGACACTTTATAAAACCACTGTCGGTAACTACAGTTGGTCGCTACATCTCTCCCGTCCAAAGGCAAAACCCAGTAACCCAGTAAAGCATACACTAATGCTTTACATTAGTGTATGCAATATTGTAATTTGGTTCCGTAAGTAAGCTGTTACGCACATGGCAGGACCTAGCAACTACCACATAACCGCGTAGATACAACAGAAAAACCTAGTATCTCAAGGGACCAATCGGAGCTTCTTTGTCACACGTAAGCGATGATGTTACGGACCTTTGATCCCTCAGGCGGTACCGGATCAAAAAACCGACATCGGTCTGTAAATGATATCACCAAATGGGCTCAGGGACATTTTATAAAACCGCCGTCAGTAACTACAGTTGGTCGCTACTGTCACGCCTGTAAGTTTATGTTTTGGTTTTGGTCGGGTTATGTTTAGTTTTTTTGGGACATTTACGTCCTGTCTTGGCACTTCCTGGTTTGTTTTCGTCTCCATGCCAACTCATTACATGCGGATTGCGCGTGCGCTGTAACAAGAAGTATCGCACCCTTCTCTTTTGTAAAGTAAGTCTACACATCCGATATGGGCATCTACATCAATTATATGATTTGCCTGAGTAGCTGAACAAAAAAAAAAATTCGCACCACACACAAAACTCTCGGTCAAAAATATATTATTTCAAATTTGAATGACAATGTCACGTCCCTGTCCTCAGCCTCACACCTGTTTTCACTAATTATCATAGCTACTTAAGTCACTCTTTTTCTTGTCTTCATTCTGGGATCTCCACACACGCTACCCATGCTGCACCTCCTTCATGCCCTCGTCCATAGTTCCATGCCGTGTAAGTTTTTGTATTCATGCCATCGTGATAGTTTTGTTTATAGTTCATTATTATTCATGCCAATCGAGCAAGTGTTGTTGTTTCATGTTTGTAGTTTGCAGCATTTATGCTAGTCTTTTGTTTGTTCATAGCCAAGTGTCTGTACCTCCTTGTGAGCGCCCTTAGTTTGTTTATTTTTTATCGTAGTGTTTAAATAAACAACAATGTACTCACAGTCACGTCTCGCCCGTGCAAATCATCCTCTGCATCGAGAAACAACTTTAATCCAAGCCAAGTTGTGACAGCTACATCTTTAAGTGCAAGTTAAAACTCTGCTATGCAAAGCCAAACCCATTTATCAACAACACCCAGGAGCGCCGCCGGCTTCGCAGGGCCCGAGCTCACCTAAGATGGACCGATGCAAAGTGGAAAGGTGTTCTGTGGTCTGACGAGTCCACATTTCAAATTATATTTGGAAACTGTGGACATGGTATCATCTGGAAAAAAGAGGAAAATAACCATCCGGATTGTTATAGGCGCAAAGTTAAAAAGCCAGCATCTGTGATGGTATGGGGGTGTATTAGTGCCCAAGGCATGGATAACTTACACATCTGTGAAGGCACCATTAATGCTGAAAGGTCCATACAGGTTTTGGAGCAACATATGTTGTATTCTAAGCAACGTTATCTTGGACGCCCCTGCTTATTTCAGCAAGACAAGTGTTACAACAGCGTGACCTATCAAAAAAAGAGTCCAGACCTGTCTCCCATGGAAAATGTTTGGCACATTATGAAGGAGGTGTTTAGGGCACGTCCAACCGGTAGGAGGCCACGGGGAAGACCCAGGACACGTTGGGAAGACTATGTCTCCCGGCTGGCCTGGGAACGCCTCGGGATCCCCCGGGAAGAGCTAGACGAAGTGGCTGGGGAGAGGGAAGTCTGGGTTTCCCTGCTTAGGCTGTTGCCCCCGCGACCCGACCTCGGATAAGCGGAAGATGATGGACTGATGAATGGATGGACATTATGAAGCGTAAAATACGACAGCGGAGACCCCGGACTGTTGAACGACTGAAGCTTTACATAAAACAAGAATGGGAAAGAATTCCACTTTCAAAGCTTCAACAATTAGTTTCCTCAGTTCCCAAACGTTTATTGAGTGTTGTTAAAAGAAAAGGTGATGTAACATAGTGGTGAACATGCCCTTTCCCAACTACTTTGCCACATGTTGCAGCCATGAATTTCCAAGTTAATTATTATTTGCAAAAAAAAAAAAGTTTGAGTTTGAACATCAAATATCTTGTCTTTGTTGTTCATTCAACTGAATATGGGTTGAAAATGATTTGCAAATCATTGTATTCCGTTTATTTTTACATCTAACACAATGTCCCAACTCATATGGAAACGGGGTTTGTAAATAAAAACAACACCAGCGGAGTTGGCACATCGTGTAAATTGCAAATAAAAACAGAATACAATGATTTGCAAATCCTTTTCAACTTGAATAGACTGCAAAGACAAGATATTTAATGTTCCAACTGATAAACTTGTTTTTTTTCCTGCAAATAATCAATAACTTAGAATATAATGGCAGCAACACATTGCAAAAAAGTTGCATTTTGAACACAGTGTTACATGACCTTTCCTTTTAACAACACTGAGGAGACACATTTTTGAAGCTGTTCAGGTGGAATTCTTTCCCATTCTTGCTTGATGTACAGCTTAAGTTGTTCAACAGTCCAGGGTGTCCTTTGTGATATTTTAGGCTTCATAATGCGCCACACATTTTCAATGGGAGACATGTCTGGACTACGGGCAGGCCGATCTAGTACCCGCACTCTTTTACTACGAAGCCACGCTGTTGTAACACGTGGCTTGGCATTGTCTTGCTGAAATAAGCAGGGGCGTCCATGATAACGTCGCTTGGATGGCAACATATGTTGCTCCAAAACCTGAATGGACCTTTCAGCATTAATGGTGCCTTCACAGATGTGTAAGTTACCCATGCCTTGGGCACTAATACACCCCCATACCATCACACATGCTGGCTTTTGAACTTTGCGCCTATAACAATCCCAATGGTTCTTTTCCTCTTTCTTCCGGAGGACACAGTTTCAAAAGATAATTTGAAATGTGGACTTGTCAGACCACTTTTCCACTTTGCATCAGTCCCTCTTAGATGAGTTCAGGCCCGGCGAATCCGTCTGCGTTTCTGGGTGTTGTTGATAAATGGCTTATGCATATGTAACATGGTCAATTACGTCTTGTAAATAATGTATTTTCTATTGTTTTATTATTGTTATAATTACACAAAATAAGTAAGTTACATGTCCATCCATCCATTTTCTACCGCTTATTCCCTTTCGGGGTCACGGGGGGCGCTGGCGCCTATCTCAGCTACAATCGGGCGGAAGGCAGGGTACACCCTGGACAAGTCGCCGAATATTGTTTGATGTTTTGTCAATGTGGAACCGTTGTCTCGTTGTCCCTCCTACTGCAATAATTACTGTGACACCTGTCTTTTTATATGCGTTGGACACGCCCTCCAACTTCCCTTTTTGTCTACGATAACGGGAGAGGTAGGCGTCCATGCAACGACAGAAAATATTTTGTCTTATTAAGAACTTTAATTAATTTCTTGTTCATTATCATATTTGTGTAGGGGTTCGATGATGGCACGAAGCATTTGATGCCAATCGTATTCTGTATTATCAGGTATGTTTTTATTTTACTTCGCATGTAACTACACTTGCCTTTTTTGTCTACGATAACGGGCGAGGGGTTCGACGATGGCACAAAGTATTTGATGACGATTGTATTCTGTATTATCAGTAAAGTGCAGTGGAGAAACCCATGGTGTCGGTCGTCTTCCATAAACAACACACAACGCAGAGGAAAAGACCACCGGTTACACATAGTAGAGTTTTAACTTGCACTTAAAGATGTAGCAACCAACCGTAGTTACTGACAGTGGTTTTCTGAAGTGTTCCTGAGCCCACGTGGTGATATCCTTTACACACTGATGTCGCTTTTTGATGCAGTACCGCCTGAAAGACCAACAATCCATAATATCGTTGCGTACATGCTGTGATTTCTCCAGATTCTCCGAACATTCTGATGATATTATGGACCGTAGATGTTGAAATCCCTACATTTCTTGCGATTGCACTTTGAGAAACGTCGTTCTTAAACTTTTTGACTATTTGCTCACGCAGTTGTCTTGTGAAAGACTGAGGATTTCTTGGGAAGCCGTTTTTATACCCAATCATGGCACCCGCCTGTTCCCAATTAGCCTGCACACCTGTGGGATGTTCCCAATAAGTGTTTGATGAGCATTCCTCAACTTTATCAGTCTTTTTTGCCACTCGTGCCAGCTTTTCTGAAACATGTTGCAGGCATCCGAATTCCAAATGAGCTAATCTTTGCAAAATAATAAAGTGTTCCTGTTTTAATGTTAAACATCTCGTCTTTGCAGTCTATTCAATTGAATATAAGTTGAAAAGCATTTGCAAATGATTGTATTCTGTTTTTATTTACAATTTACACAACTTCACCGTTTTTTTTTTTTTTTTTTTTTACATTAGCCCAGCTGTTAATGGGATGACACAGATGCCTACTTTAAAAACGGTATTAAAGTTATACAGCTCCATATAATAATGCTAATTTTTGACGGACAATATTGAGATAGCATTAAAATGACAATATATTGATTGTTGTTGTAAAAATCATACCAGTTTCTGCTTGGCGTGGAATTATTTTGCGCTTGGATGTGTTATCCTCCATCCTGGCAGTCAAATGCAAAGCATAAAAGTAAAAAAAACAACAACACCATAATATAGTTGGCTGCAGTTTACCGTTTGATCATCAAGAATAACGATGCAACACTTACATTGAAAACATAATCCAGGCTGGCAAAGGTTTCTGCCCTGTATTTCATCAAGAAATGTGAAAATTCTGCAATTTTTACTGAAGAAAATGTTAAAAATCATACAGAAAACACACAAATAACACAATTATAGTTACACATAGGGATGGGGATTGTGACCTAAAGTCTAAATCATGATATATTATTTGATATTTATACAAATGATATTCATTGGTTAAAACTTTAATTAGTCTGTTAACGTAAACGGTAAAATTTTATTTCATTTTTGAATGTATTAATTCTTCAAAACCGTTATTATTCTACTTGTTAATATCTGGTTCTATCTGCATTTCTGTTTAAATGTAATAAGCACTTTGTGAAGAGGCGCAGCCGATAATCCGACAGCGAGGGAGGGCACGCCGTAGCCCAGCCCAAAATGGCGGCGAGGTGGCGTGGCCGGCAGTCCGACAGCGAGGCGGGGCACACCGTAGCCCAGCCCAAGATGGCGGCGAGGAGGCGTGGCCAACAGTCCGACAGCGATGCAGAGTACGCCGGCCCAAGATGGCGGCGAGGAGGCGTGGATGGCGAGCGAGCAGCGAAGGACAATAATCTATTATTCCCAGGTGGGCGATCCATGCACCTAGCAATAATAGATTAAACCTCTCGCACTGTAAAATAGGGCGATAGCCGTGAACGTCCGAAAGAGAGGCGGAGAGACGAGAGAGAGAGAGACTGAGAGCGCGAGAGAGGGGACAACGCCTGGAGCAGAAAGGCAAGCGGAAAAGCGAGCGGAAGACGGAGCAGCTGAAAAGCAGTCTTTATTGAAAAATAAAGAATTCTAAACGTGCCGCCGCTATGTCCTTCCTTGACGGTCCTTGGAACCCGCACGACGGCTTGAGAAGTCTGTCATACACTTATTCCTCAGTTTTTTTGGTTACTTTACATTAGTTTTGGACAATGTTACGAGAGTTTTTTGAGTAGTTATAGGAGCGGTAATGGTCATACTAATGCTGATACTGATACATAACATGTTCAACAATACATCAGGAGCATATCACACCAGTTTTAAAGTCACTGCATTGGCTTTAGGGTCGATTTAAAAGTTATATTACTAGTTATTGAACGTCTTAGCGGCCTCACGGTTTTTTCCTGTATGTAACTTCAACCCTCGCAGATCCAGAGGTCCCCTAACACCAAACTTTTATATACAAAAATGTTTGTAGAACAGGACTGCAGAAACTGTTAAAATAACAAGGGATTTTACACCTTTTATTCAGGCTTCATGTTTAACTGTTTTTTAACCATTTATTTTTATTGTGTTTTTTTTCAATTTAATTTATTGCTATTTTTACTACTATTGTTCTCTCAATGTTATTTTATGTTGATATTCATGTATTAATATACAAAATAAAATGATTTGCGAATCCTTTTCAACCTTTATTCAATTGAATAGACTGCAAATACAAGATATTTAGCGTTCGAACTGGAAAACTTGTTTTTTTTTTGCAAATATTAGCTCATTTGGAATTGGATGTTTCAAAAACGATGGCACAAGTGGCAAAAAAGACTGAGAAAGTTGAGGAATGCTCATCAAACACTTATTTCGAACATCCCACAGGTGAACAGGCTAATTGGGAACAGGTGGGGGCCATGATTGGGTATAAAAGCAGCTGCCATGAAATGCTCAGTCATTAACAAACAAGGACATGGCGAGGGTCAGCACTTTGTCAACAAATGTGTGAGCAAATCGTGGAACAGTTTAAGAACAAAATTTCCCAACAAGATGTTGCCAAGAAATTCAGGGATTTCACCATCTATGGTCTGTAATATCATCAAAAGGTTCAGATAATCTGGAAAAAAACACTGCATGTAAGCGATGATATTACGGACCTTTGATCCCTCAGGCAGTACTGTATCAAAAAGTGACTTCATTGTGTAAAGGATATCACCACATGGCCTCGGGAACACGTCAGAAAACCACTGTCAGTAACTACAATTTGTTGCTACATTTGTAGGTGCAAACTGTACTTTGCAAAGTGAAAGCAATTTATCAACAACACCCAGAAACGCCGCCGGCTTAGCTGGGCCCGAGCTAATCTAAAATGGACTAAAGTGTCCTCCATATTTCAAATTGTATTTTGGAAACCGTGCACGTCGTGTCCTCCGGAACAAAGAGGTAAACAACCCTCCGGTTTGTTATAGACGGAAAATATTCAAAAGCCAGCATCTGTGATGGTATGGGGGTGTATTAGTGCCCAAAGCATGGGTAACTTACACATCTGTGTAGGCACCATTAATGCTGAAAGGTTTTGGAGCAAAATATGTCGCAATCTAAGCAACGTTATGGACGCCCCTGATTATTTCAGCAAGACAATGCCAAACCACGTGTTACGTGGCTTCGTAGTAAAAGAGTGCGGGTACTAGACTGGCCTGCCTGTAGTCCAGACCTGTCTCCCATTGAAAATGTGTGGCAATATCCTTTACACACTGATGTCGGTTTTTGATGCAGTACCACCTGAGGGGTCAAAGGTACATAATATCATCGCTTACGTGCAGTAATTTCTCCGAATTCTCTGAACCTTTTGATGATTTTACGGACCATAAATGGTAAAATCCCTAAATTCCTTGCAATAGCTCTTTGAGAAATGTTGTTCTAAAACTGTTTGACAATTTGCTTACAAATTGGTGACCATCAGCCAATCCTTGTTTGTGAATTACTTAGCATTTCATGGATACTGGTTCTATACCCAATCATGGCACCCACCTGTTCCCAATTAGCCTGCACACCTGTGGGGTGTTCCATATAAGTGTTTGATGAGAATTTCTCAACTTTATCAGTATTTATTGCCACCTTTCCCAACTTCTTTGTCACGTGTTGCTGGCATCAAATTCTAAAGTTAATGATTATTTGCAAAAAAAAAAAAATGTTTATCAGTTTTAACATCAAATATGTTGTCTTTGTAGCATATTCAACTGAATATGGGTTGAAAAGGATTTGCAAATCCTTGTAATCCGTTTATATTTACATCTAACACAATTTCCACACTCATAAGGAAACGGGGTTTGTACATGCGAATAATATAAATAGACGATTATTATACAGCATTATTAATATGTGAATGATATAAATACAGTCTATTATACATTATTATTCACACGTGAATAATATAAATACAGTCTGTTATACAGCATTATCCACATGTGAATAATATAAATACAGTCTATTATACAGCATTAGTCACATGTAAATAATATCAATACAGTATTTTATACAGCATCATTCACATGTGAATAATATAAATTCAGTCTATTATACAGCATTATTCACATGTGAATAATATAAATACAGTCTTTTATACAGCATTATTTACATGTGAATACTATAAACACAGTCTATTATACAGCATTATTCACATGGGAATAATATAAATACAGTCTATTATACAGCATTATTCACATGTGAATAATATAGTCTATTATACAGCATTATTCACATCTGAATAAAATAAATACAGTCTATTATAGAGCATCATGTGAAGTATATATAAATATAGTCTATTATACAGCATTATTCACATGTGAATAATATAAATTTTGTCTATTATACGGCATTACTCACGTGAATAATATAAATACAGTCTTATACAGCATTATTCACATGTGAATAATATAAATACAGTCTATTATACAGCATTATTCACATGTGAATAATATAAATACAGTCTATTATAGAGCATATTGTGAATAATATAATTACAGTCTTATACAGCATTATTCACATGTGAATAATATAAACACAGTCTATTGTACAGCATTAGTCACATGTGAATAATATAAATACAGTCTATTACAGAGCATCATGTGAATAACATAAATACATTATATTATACAGCATTATTCACACGTGAATAATATACATTTTGTCTATTATACAGCATTAATCACATGTGAATAATATAAATACAGTCAATTATACAGCAATATTCACATGTGAATAATATAAATACAGTCTATTATAGAGCATTATTCACATGTGGATATTGTAAATACAGTCTATTATACAGCATTATTCACATGTGAATAATGTAAATACAGTCTATTATAGAGCATATTGTGAATAATATAATTACAGTCTTATACAGCATTATTCACATGTGAATAATATAAATACAGTCTATTACAGAGCATCATGTGAATAATATAAATACATTATATTATACAGCTTTATTCACATGTGAATAATATGAATACAGTTTATTATACAGAATTATTCACATGTGAATAATATAAACACAGTCTATTATACAGCATTATTCACATGTGAATAATATAAATACAGTCTTATACAGCATTATTCACATGTGAATAATATAAATACAGTCTATTATACAGCATTATTCACATGTGAATAATACAAATTGTGTCTATTATACAGCATTATTCATATGTGAATAATATAAATACAGTCTATTATAGAGCATTATTCACATGTGGATATTGTAAATACAGTCTATTATACAGCATTATTCACATGTGAATAATGTAAATACAGTCTATTATAGAGCATATTGTGAATAATATAATTACAGTCTTATACAGCATTATTCACATGTGAATAATATAAATACAGTCTATTACAGAGCATCATGTGAATAATATAAATACATTATATTATACAGCTTTATTCACATGTGAATAATATGAATACAGTTTATTATACAGAATTATTCACATGTGAATAATATAAACACAGTCTATTATACAGCATTATTCACATGTGAATAATATAAATACAGTCTTATACAGCATTATTCACATGTGAATAATATAAATACAGTCTATTATACAGCATTATTCACATGTGAATAATACAAATTGTGTCTATTATACAGCATTATTCATATGTGAATAATATAAATACAGTCTATTATACAGCATTATTTACATGTGAATAATACTAATACGGTCTCTTATACAGCATTATTCGCATGTGAATAGTATAAATACAGTCCATTATACAGCATAAGTCACATGTGAATAATATAAATATAGTCTATTATACAGCATTATTCACATGTGAATATTGTAAATACAGTCTATTATACAGCCTTATTCACATGTGAATAAAATAAATACAGTCTATTATAGAGCATCATGTGAATAATATAAATATAGTCTATTATACAGCATTAGTCACATGTGAATAATATACAGTCTATTATACTGCATTATTCAAATGTTAATATTGTAAATACAGTCTATTCTACAGCATTATTCACATGTGAATAATATAAATATATTATACATGCACTCTACATTTAAGTACAGTCAAGAAGGAACATATGCATTATACAGTGTACACAGTGTACACAGTATACATTATAGTGCTGTGTGTGCGTATGTATGTTTATGTTTTCTTCTCTTCTCTGTGTTTGCCACCTGCCTTTGCATTAAAATTGCTATATGAATAAGGTTTGATATGATTTAGTGTGATGATGAGCAAAATAAACTCAATATTGCAAAATGACCAAACATAAGCAAAAGCTACTTTTGGCTCTGATTTAAATATTTTAGATTTTTTTTTGACCCGGAATTATTCACCCATTCATCCATTTTCTATGGCTTGTCCCTTTCAGGGTCGCGCACGGTTAGCATCTATGATAACAATGGAGGTTGAGTTCTGGACCTGGAAAATCATCAATTCAGCTGTTGTCTATTAGCTGGCTTTCCAGCAGAACAGTGCCCTGAGAGCCTTTGTGTCGCCGCTTCCGAGCCCAACAGGAGGGTTTCATTATTAGTGTGTTGTGATCGCCTGCCTCTTGTTTACTTTGCCAATTTGGCCATGTGTGCTTTCCTTTTCTCCACTCCTGCCACGTGTACGAATGAGTTTCAATGCGCGGTTTTGTAATTTATTGTCGGAAACCGGTCACAATTTGGCTACGGAGTACGCGCTAATTAAAGGCCTACAGAAACCCACTAATACCCACCACGCAGTCTGATAGTTTGTATATCAATGATGAAATATTAACATTGCAACACATGCCAATACGGCCTTTTTAGTTTACTAAATTGCAATTTTAGTATCCTGCTAAAACGTCGCAGTATGATGACGCCTGCGCGTGACCTCACACATTGTAGAGGACATTTTGTTCCAGCACCGTTCCCAGCTATAAGTGGTATTATGGACATCTGTGTTGCTGAATCTTTTGTAATTGGTTCAATGAATAATGGAATCATCAAAGAAGAAAGCTGTAGGTGGGAAGCGGTGTATTGCGGCCGCCTTTAGCATCACAAACACAGCCAGTGTTTCATTGTTTACATTCCCGGAAGATGACGGGGAAGTTTTACTATGGAACAGAGCGGTCTAGCGAACACGGTTGGATGGACCACACACACAAAGCACAGTTTATTATGCAGCGATCATTTCGAAAGATTGTGTTTTTTAAATTTTTATTTCATTTATTTATTTATTATCATTCTAGCTATCATTATGTATACGTATTGTTTTATTTGAACAACTGTATTGTTGATAATAGAGGTAAACTATTGGTTTTGTTCATGATCAATAGCGCTTTTTCTTTTGGTATTTGTATTGCTCCAGTTTTAGTGTAAAAATGCTCATTGTCATTTCTATATTATTTATTTCACTAACTGCTTATTTGCCATCACTTTTACGATCATATCTGTACATATTGTGTGTGCTGGTGTTGTTCTATTGTTGTTAAATAAAATAAATGGGTTGTACTTGTATAGCACTTTTCTACCTTCAAGGTACTCAAAGCGCTTTGACACTACTTCCACATTTACCCATTCACACACTGATGGAGGGAGCTGCCATGCAAGGCGCCAACCAGCACCCATCAGGAGCAAGGGTGAAGTGTCTTGCTCAGGACACAACGGACGTGACGAGGTTGGTTCTAGGTGGGATTTGAACCAGTGACCCTCGGGTTGCGCACGGCCACTCTTCCACTGCGCCACGCCGTCCCTGTTGTTGTTATTGTTGTATTTGATGTTGTTGTTTTTGTCTCTTTGTCTAATCCCCTTCTTATCCGCACAATTTCCCCCTCTGTCTTCCTTTTTTTCTCTTTCTATCCCCTCCTGCTCCGGCCCGGCTGCACCAAATGATAATATAAATACATTTAATGAAGTCAAATTCAAAAAAGGCAACAAGAGAAGTATCCTACACTTCCCTTTTGGAAAGTAAATCTGAACAGCCGATATGGGCATCTATATCAACTATATGATTTGCCTGAGAAGCTGGACAGGACAAAAAAAAAAAAAAAGATCGTGTTTCGAAGAGGGTCCCTTGCGAAGGGCAGCGATGGGCAACGCCACCACCTGTCGACTGGTGCTGAAAAAAGGTGCGGGGCCGACTTTCAGGTTGTACAGGTACGACCATATAATTTCACTAAAACACTAGTAACACGATAAGCAGATAAGGGATTATCCAGAATTATCCTAGTACATATGTCTAATAACATCTGAATCGCTCCCACTGTACTGTCTTTTTTTTCTTTCTTCTGGTCCTTCACTCTCGCTTTCCTCATCCAGAAATATTTCATCCTCGCTCAAATTAATGGGGAAATTGTCGCTTTCTCGGTCCAAATCTCTCTCGCTGCTGGTGGCCATGATTATAAACAATATTCAGATGTGAGGAGCTCCACAACCCGTGACGTCACGTGCACATCGTCTGCTACTTCCGGTACAGGCTTGGCTTTTTTATCAGCGAACAAAAGTTGCAAACTTTATTGTTTTACTTAAGTATATGATGCCTTTTATGGTGCTTTTTAAAGCCATGGTTTAGTACATTTTCCTTTTTGTGTGAAAAACACTGACACAAAGTAATGTCATAGGTATAAAATATGTGTGATATGTTGGACTAGGTGAAGTTATTGTATACTCCAGTACTCTGGAATGCACTCCCGGTAACCGTTAGAGATGCTCCCTCAGTAGAATCATTTAAGTCCTTGTGGAGAGGCGGAGCCGGCAGCCCGACAGCGAGGCAGGGCACGCCGGAGCCAGGCCCAAGATGGCGGCAAGGAGGCGTGGACTGCGAGCAAGCAGCGAGCCGGGGCACGCCGGAATCAACCCCGCAAATATTATCAGGTTGTGTGTGTCGCCCAGCTCGACACAACTTAAATCTCCTCTCGCACTATATAAAAGGGCAGCGGCCGTAAACGCCGGGGGAAGAGACCGAGAGAGAAAGAGCCAGAAGCAAGCGGATGCTGAACGAGAGCGAGCCACAGGGAGACGAAGATGTACGCGACTGAAAAGGTGGAGCGGCAGAGTAGGAAGCAGGACACGGCAAGGCTGAAAAGCAATCTGTGGAGACTCGTATTATTGAAAAATAAAAGAAAATCTAACCTGCGCCACAATGTCCTTCCTTGGTGGTCCTGAGAACCCACACGGCAGCAAGAGACCGTCACAGTCCCATCTTAAAACTAATTTGTATACTGTGGAGAATCCCTACATTTTTAAGAGTTCTTTCTTTATTCATAGTCATGTTTAAACCTGCAAATATTTTCCCATGCTTGTATCTTATGTCTGCAAGTAAACTCTGTGCTTTTCCTTGAAGGGGTTGGAATGTGGGACTTACAGAAGTCCCTGCTTATCTTATCTGTATTAGAACAATGAGGATGTATTCCTTTCTGGGCAGATTATTCAATACGTTGTCTCTTTCCGTTTGGCTTTCAGACCGCTTCTGGATGCCGTTATTAAAGGACTGTGGGACTGGTCTCCTAAAGCTTTAGTAAAACTTGATAATATTCCTATTCTGTCTTGCTGGTTTACTCTGCATATATGTCATCTGAAAGAATTTGGATTGACCAGTGACTTGTATTCCCTGAGAGGAAGACTGGTTAGTATTAAAATATTTGCTAGCCTTTAAATAGACCCCCCTTTTAGACCAGTTGATCTGCCGTCTGTCTTTGCTGCTCTGCCCCCCTCTCCTGCGTAGAGATGTTATTAAGTGACCACAGATGTCGTGCTAGCTGTTCAAAGTCGGGACCCGAGGTGCACCACTCATCTGTGGATCAGTTGGGGAAGTCTCTGTGCTGCTGACTTGTTTCCACTCAAGATGATCCCCCACTGGCCCCACTACGGACTGGACTCTAACACTATTAACTAGATCCATTCGACGTACATTGCGAGTACGAGTCCCCAATTTATTCAATGAGTAACAAAAGCGAAAATTTTGAATCAGAAATAGGCAGTTCAATACCAAAAAAGCCTTTTCAAAATGTCTTAACATCGTTTGACTGGAACTACCTTTTGCTTCTCATTACATGTGTCCAATTTAGTTTTTATTCCCTAAATTGGCCCACTTTTCAGTCTCTAATAAGGTTGCAATGTGTGCCTTGTCAGATCACAAAAGAAACAAAGTAGGAGCATTGTCACTTATCATGAGGTCACAGTTGAACAATGGCGAGGCACAGTAAAGGCCAAACTTTTTCAAGTTTTCGTTGTAATGTGTGAGTGACTCAGGTGTTCGTCTAAGTACAACTTGGTTATAAATTTGATACGTCTCGTCTCGATTACTGTAACGTTTTATTTTCGGGTATCCCCATGTCTAGCATTAAACGATTACAGTTGGTACAAAATGCGGCTGCTAGATTTTTGACAAGAACAAGAAAGTTTGATCACATTACGCCTGTACTGGCTCACCTGCACTGGCTTCCTGTGCACTTAAGATGTGACTTTAAGGTTTTATTACTTACGTATAAAATACTACACGGTCTAGCTCCATCCTATCTTGCCGATTGTATTGTACCATATGTCCCGGCAAGAAATCTGCGTTCAAAAAACTCCGGCTTATTAGTGATTCCTAAAGCCCAAAAAAAGTCTGCGGGCAATAGAGCGTTTTCCGTTCGGGCTCCAGTTCTCTGGAATGCCCTCCCGGTAACAGTTCGAGATGCCACCTCAGTAGAAGCATTTAAGTCTCACCTTAAAACTCATTTGTATACTCTAGCCTTTAAATAGACCTCCTTTTTAGACAAGTTGATCTGCCGCTTATTTTCTTTTTCTCCTCTGCCCCCCCCCTCCCTTGTGGTGGGGGTCCGGTCCGATGACCATGGATAAAATACTGGCTGTCCAGAGTCGGGACCCAGGATGGACCGCTGGTCGGGACCCAGGATGGACCGCTCGCCTGTGTATCGGTTGGGGACTTCTCTACGATACTGATCCGACTCGGCTTGGGATGGTTTCCTGTGGACGGGATTCTCGCTGCTGTCTTGGATCCGCTTTGAACTGAACTCTCGCGGCTGTTTTGGAGCCACTATGGATTGAACTTTCACAGTATCATGTGAGAACCGCTCAACATCCATTGCTTTCGGTCCCCGAGAAGGGGGGGTTGCCCACATTTGAGGTCCTCTCCAAGGTTTCTCATAGTCATCATTGTCACTGGCGTCCCACTGGGTGTGAATTCTCCTTGCCCACTGGGTGTGAGTTTTCCTTGCCCTTATGTGGGTTCTTCCGAGGATGTCATAGTCGTAGTGGTTTGTACAGTCCTTTGAGACATTTGTGATTTAGGGCTATATAAATAAACATTGATTGATTGATTGATTGATTCATACGGCTCAAGCCCCTGCCGCCACACAGCCTGCTGTGCACTCCTCTGAGCGCGCCTCGGGACACACCCAAGGGCGTTCTTCTCCTGCTCCACGTCCTTCGTAACCCTGCGGATCCTGCGTTCCATTGCCAGAACAATGTCATTTTGCAGAAGGCATTGCAATACCATCCAACTCATAGGCAGAGGCAGAGTCCCTTTTCCATGTTGTAGAGGATTCTGATAATTGCGTTGGTCTCCACTGCAACTCCTTGAAGACAGAATTTGTCTCAACCGAAACTGCTGTACAACTGTCCTCCAAATCTGTAGCCCAACTTAAGCAAGTAGACGATTTTAAGTACCTCGTTTCCATGGATTCCGGTAATGACTTCCGTACCAGGAAAGCATCTAACAAAATGGACTGCATATGGCACTCCAACCTGCCCAATTCATTCAAGCTTGTCCTCTTCAAGTCTACTATCAAACCCATCCTCATGTACGGCTCCGAGACCCGGACCCTCAATGCGAGCCTTCACAAACGCCTTGACTGTTTTTCCCAAACTGCTTCAAAGAGTTCAAGGCTTGTTGCGGCAGTCCCATCCCACTCTTGACCAAATATGCGGCAACCTACCTCTAGCAAGCACTTGTCTGAGCCGACGTCACGCATAGTTTGCTGGTCACTGCTTCCGTACCAAAACAGAGCTGATATCACAGCTCCTCCTTTGGAAACAATCTACCAGGGGTCGCCTCACCTACCCTGAAGTAATCGCACGTGACACTGGGATCTTTGTTCTGCCATGGGTAACCCCGACTGCTGGCAGAGGGTTGTGCAAGGTCTGTCGGCTACGGCCGCACATTAATGACATTGATCATAATACCATAACGTAGCTACTTGTCTTGTAGAATAAGCCCTGCACGTCTTTAGCTCTCCTCGTCTACGTGCGTCCTTGCTCTCTACATGCTCATCGTCTTGTGTCCTGTGTCGTCACCCTGCATCTCCCCTTCGTTGCGTGGATTCGAGCTGTGCGTCTCATCTCCCCGGATTCCCTCCTGTCAACTTGCTGCCTTCCTGGATCTCGACCCCTCGCCTGGACACGGACTCTTGACGCCTCGCTCCTGTCCTTGACCTCTTGCTTGCCCACAGACCTCCAAACCTGCCTTGCGCTCCTCCTAGACTTCCGCGCCTTCCTCAACACGCACCTTCAACAACTCCTGGTAACACTCAGCTAAACCAAAAACATAGTCACACCGTACATAGCTACTTGTCCCGTACAGTGAGCCCTACAGGTCTGTAGCTCTCCTCGCCAACGTGCTTCCTTGATCTCTGCATTTCCCCTCCTTGCTCATCTTCTTGTGTCCTGTGTCGTCACCCTGCATCTCCCCTTCATTTCTAGGATTCGAGCTGTGCGTCTCATCTCTCCGGATTCCCTCCTGTCTTCTTTCTGCCATCCTGGATCTCGACCCCTCGCCTGTACACGGACTCTTGACGCCTCGCTCCTGTCCTTGACCTCTTGCTTGCCCACAGACCTCCACACCTGCCTTGCGCTCCTCCTGGACTTCCGCGCCTTCCTCAACACGCACCTTCAACAACTCCTGGTAACACTCAGCTAAACCAAACACATAGTCACACCGTACTTAGCTACTTGTCTTGTACAGTAAGTCCTACACGTCTCTAGCTCTCCTCGCCTATGTGCTTCCTTGATCTCTGCATTTCCCCTCCGTGCTCATCGTCTTGTGTCCTGTGTCGTCACCCTGCATCTCCCCTTCGTTGCGTGGATTCGAGCTGTGCGTCTCATCTCCCCAGATTCCCTCGTCTTCTTGCTGCCTTTCTGGATCTTGAACTCTCGCCTGGACACGGACTCTTGACGCCTCGATCCTGCCCTTGACCTCTTGCTTGCCTACGGACCTCTGAACCTGCCTTGCTCCTTCTGGACTTCCACACCTTCCTCAACACTGGTAACACTCAGCTAAACCCAACACACTGTACATATTTGGATTACTAGCACACGTCATTCTATTATCTTAATAAACACGACTAATGCTAGGCAACGTCTCCTTCTCCACCGCACACAACAAGGATAGGATAGGATAGGTCTTTATAGTCATTGCACAAGTACAAGAAAACTTTGTCTTTAGCACAAACCCGTTCAAGATTAGACAAACAAACAGTGTTCAGGGTTACAGAACAGGAACGCTGATGGGTCGCCACAAGGTGCCCTGTAGAAATTGGGGAAAAAGGTCAAACGCTGGGGAAGGATGCGTAAAAAATACTATCTAGACAGTCTGGAGTGGGAAAAACCTCCATAGCAAAGCACATATACATATTACAACGTACATCTCGAGATATCTAACAACAGAGGGAAGGGAGTGCGGGGTCATGGTGGTTGGCCGCAGCTCTCAGGCGCTGACTATCCTTTCATCACCCCTATGGGATTTGCGTTGAGGGCATTGGGGGTATGTATGTGTGTGGCATATATTTTTGTGGATGCATGTTTGTGTGTAAACCTGCAGTGTGTCTCTGTTCCGCAGCCTTGATGTAGTGCGGTCGCTAGTCCAAAGTCAACAACAACAACAACAGGTGTATGTACATGAGAGACAAGAAGGGAGTTTGTTGTGTCCTCGCTGCACTATCCTTCGGGAGAGTCTCAAAGCCAGAGAAACAATCCAAGTTAGAATGTTTTGTATACGAGTGAAAATAAAAGTTGCTTTTCACTCTAAATTGTCAATGACTGGTCCTCAAAATTCATCCTGCAGGGCAGACAGTCCAATGTTATCCAAATCACAAGAATGTCCACAGTTCTACACGCATCCTCCAATCATTTGTGGCAGCTTCGGGGTACTTTGAAGACTGCCAGCAACTTCCAATTTGTCGGCAAACCAGAGCAACGCTAACTCCTGTTGTCATAATTCCGAATAGGTAGATATCTTCACGTCCTCGACTGAAAGGGCTCGTCAGGCACACGTCACTCGTTCTTCTCCCAAGAGTCCGTCGTGTCCGTCAAGCTGGTTCCCCCAAACCTAAGATCTTGTCAATTACGTAGAGGCTAGTTATATAGTTACAATGTTGATTTGGGGAGCAGTGCAAAAAGAGCTAACCAAATGTCAAGACAAGATAAGACAAAGAAGCAAGCAGGAGAGATAAGGGGGCGCAAATGGGAGCGTCTGCCCTCAATGAGTGCCAGGGAGTCAAAATTCCGACTTACACTAAAACCTGCTCGTACTGTATTGGTGCATAGACTTACAGTAGTACCTGGGGTATATCAAAGCCCTGCAGTAGAAATCCAGGTCATGAAGACAAATAGTCACCAATGAAAACGGCACATGGTCTATGACGCAACTGTCCTGTCCCGACACTCCCGCTGAACTCAAAGCGTCACTAAGTCTTCTTTTGGCTAACGAGCGATACGCAAGGTTATTCCTGATACAACCTTTATGGATACAACACCGACAGCAAAAACCTCACAGACACATTATCATAAATAAAACATAGCTGGCGAATTCACACTCGGATGGACACACAAACACACAAAAAGGCACACAAAAGTCCCTCGATTTGGATTCAGGGCAAAGAATTGAGGCTGTCAGATGGTATCAAAGTGAGAAAGTCATTAGAGGCCGCATTGATCCGTTTATTTAGCCAATGTCTTTTGTTAAAAGTGAGTGGACTTCACCTCACTTTGTATCTCCCCTGACGGCTGCATGCACTCCGAGAGCGATTAAACTGAAGTAAGAAAAACCAAAGGAGTCTGAAGCGTGTCCGCCATACACTTAGCGGCGATACACATTAAGGTTATGGACTATGCACATGGCTAAATGAGTTTTACATTATGTTTATGTTTGGGAGGGACATTTGTTTTTTTATTGGAGATATATCACCCTGGAGTCTATTTCGGCATCACTCCACTTCTAATAAAAGCAGTTCAATCCCCAGTAAGGGACTGAAAAGAAAGAAAAAACAAACCATTATATTTTGAAGTGAAGTAAATTATATTTACAGTGGGGCAAAATAAGTATTTGGTCACTTCAAACAAGGAAGATCTTAGGCTCTAACAGACCTGTAACTTCTTCTTTAAGAAGTTCTTCTGTCCTCCACTCGTTACCTGTATTAATGGCACTTGTTTGAACTCGTTATCCGTATAAAAGACACCTGTCCACAGCCTCAAACAGTCAGACTCCAAACTCCACTATGGCCAAGACCAAAGAGCTGTGGAAGTACACCAGGAAAATAATTGTAGACCTGCACCAGACTGGGAAAAGTGAATCTACAATAGACAAGCAGCTTGGTGTGAAAAAAAATCAACTGTGGGAGCAATTATCAGAAAATGGAAGACATACAAGACCACAGATAATCTCGATCTGGGGCTCCACGCAAGATCTCATCCCGTGGGGTCAAAATGATCATGAAAACGGTGAGCAAAAATCCCAGAACCACACGGGGGGAACTGATGAATGACTTGCAAAGAGCTGGGACCAAAGTTACAAAGGTTACCATCAGTAACATACTACGCCGACAGGGAATTAAATCCTGCAGTGCCAGATGTGTCCCCCTGCTTAAGCCAGTGCATGTCCAGGCCCGTCTAAAGTTTGCCAGAGAGCTCATGGGAGAATGTCATGTGGTCAGATGAAACCAAAATAGAACGTTCTGGTATAAACTCAGCTCGTCGGGTTTGGAGGAAGAAGAATAAGGAGTTGCATCCCAAGAACACCATACCTACTGTGAAGCATGGGGGTGGAAAAATCCTGCTTTGGGGCTGTTTTTCTGCTAAGGGTACAGGGCGATTGATCCGTGTTAAGGAAAGAATGAAAGGGGCCATGTATCGTGAGATTTTGAAAAATCTCCGTCCATCAGAGGATTTATTTTCCCATTCCGTCTCTCACAGTTGAAGTGTACCTATGATGAAAATTACAGACCTCTGTCATCATTTTAAGTGGGAGAATTTGCACAATCGGTGGCTGACTAAATACTTTTTTGCCCCACTGTATATAGCGCTTTCACATAGTGAAACCCAATATCTAAATTACATTTAAAAAAGTGTAGGTGGCACTGGGAGCGGGTGCGTAAAGTGTCTTGCCCAAGGACACAAGGGCAGGGGCTAGGATTGGCGGAAGCGGGGATCGATCCTGGAACCCTCAAGTTGCTGGCACGGCCGCTCTACCAACCGAGCTCACTGTATTGTTTAATTATTTCAGTGATTTTCAGACTGTGGTATGTGTACCACTATGGAAAAGTGGCTTTGGAGCAATCAAAGCTGCTCACACGGTCAATAAGGTGGCCACTATGTTTGACGGATCAACTTAATGTGTATTATATTGATCCATGACTGCTTTTTGTTGTAAATTATGATATGTGTCCGTTAAAATCAGGGTTGTTTTTTTACAAATAATGTCAGATGTAAACAAGAGGCATTTTATGACATTTTATGACTTTTCCTAATTTGATTACATGCTATGGTATAATTTTATCGTCATTATTTTATTGCATGATTTTTGTATCCCTTTAATTTAGGTAGCCAGAGACTGCAAATGGAAATGAGCTATTTGGCAATAATCTGGTACAGAACATATATATAGTCTTTGAGTTTAATGTTTCTGTGCATTTTCCCCTTCAAATAAAGACTAAACTAAACTAATGCTCCATCTAGTGCAGAGGTCGGCAACTTAAAATGTTGTCATATTGGAACAAAAACACAAAAAAAACCTTATAAAAGTGTTAAAATGAAGGCAACATATGACGTAAGTGTCTATATTAGCTATATTATTTAAGTTAAGTACCAATGATTGTCTCACACACACTCTAGTTATGGCAAAATTATTCTCTGAATTTGACCCTTTATCACCCCCTGGGAGGTGAGGGGAGCAGTGAGCAGCATCGGTGGCCACGCCCGGGAATCATTTTTGGTGATTCAACCCCCAATTCCAACCCTTGATGCTGAGTGTCAAGCAAGAAGATAATGAGTCCCATTTTTATAGTCTTTGGTATGACTCGGGCCTTAGCCTACTATCAAAATGACTATGTGTCGCAGGCTGATGCAAATATTCATTGGCAGAAATGTTGAAATGTTATATTTATTCCACACATTTTTACAACGTACGGATTTTCGCAGGATGTGATAAGTCCTACCATAGGCAAAGACGGGGCGGTACAGCTCGGTTGGTAGAGCGGCCGTGCCAGCGACTTGAGGGTTGCAGGTTCGATCCCCGCTTCCGCCATCCCAGTCACTACCGTTGTGTCCTTGGGCAAGACACTTTACCCAGTGCCACCCACGCTGGTTTGAATGTAAAAATTAGATATGGGGTTTCACTATATAAAGCGCTTTGAATCACTAGAGAAAAAGCGCTATATAAATATAATTCACTTCACTTCACTTTACATAGGTAAAGAGATGTGTGTCCAAGTTGAAGGAAACGGAAACCACAAAAAAAAAAAAGACTTCAAATATACCTCAAATACGAGGCATAAAGCCCACCTTTGTGGATTCGCGCACAGCATAAGACGTTTGGTGGACAAACGGAGACAACGGAGGAGTGGCATAAAAACCCGTCCTTCTGTGGCAGCATCAAGGAAGGTTGAACATGTAAACAAACTACGGTGCCTTCAAGGACTTCCGCCAAATACTCTCATCAGTGAAGCGTGTTTAGACTTAGACTTAGACGAACTTTGATGATCCGTAAAGGAAATTGCTCCACACAGTAGCCCAGTTACAATGATGGAAAGTGTAAGAATGGAAAGGACAATTCAGGTATTAATAAACTAAATATAGAGATATAAAATATAACAACAATATTTACATAATACATGTACAATATAGTATATATCCTGATACATCATATCAAGTCTATATCATATATACAATATATATATATATATATTTTAATTTTTAACAATTTAATGTAAACAGCTGGATTTTTAACAATTAGGAAGGTTTGTGTCATGTTTGGCCTCCTAGAGAAACCATTTTTATGTTCTCTATATCCAACATTATGTATCAGTCTAACTGATATTTACACTCGACGTCCATTGCATCTGGTCTCCCCTAGAGGGGGTGGGAGGTCACCCACATCTGCGGTCCTCTCCAAGGTTTCTCATAGTCATTCCCATTGACGTCCCACTGG